>NW_014569551.1:1692015-1732188 GCF_001313835.1 Polistes canadensis
TTTTTTTTTTTTTTTTTTTTATAAAAAATACTCTACCACACATGCATCTCAACGCTTACTCGTTAACCTTGAATCCTCCTTATGGAAGAAGGGGAGTTTTGTTCAGTGGATTAAAAGGAATTTTGCATTACGTGTTTTTTGCTGTTAGAAAAATTGAATAAAAATTGTCAGATTTCTCGAACATTAAACCTATCGACACTTCCTTATATTATTCGTAATGCGAATAAACCATTTAAAAAAGAGAAAACCCCCATATATCCTATAGAACGAGATTTTAACCAATTGGATAACGAACACTATTACTTTATTTTATTTAGAATCAAAAGTTCGCGCATTTTAAAATTAATATTTCCAATGTAAATTTTATAAAAACAATCCATTATTCAGTTTATAACACAATTTATAATACAATAAACGTACGAACTTTTGATTCATCCTAATATATTTTCTCTTCAATTTTATATTATTTTTATTTGTTATTATTTCTCTCCCTTATGTTTATCAGATAAATTAATCGGAGAAGAATTTAGAAATGTGCGCCGGGGGATTTGAAATTAGAAATGGAACACAAAATTTGATATAATATTGTTGTGTAAATTTAAAATTTAGGGATTTATCATCATCATCATCATCATCATCATCATCATCATCATCATCATCATCATCATCATCATCATCATCATCATCATCATCATCATTCTCGAGGTATCTCTCGAACGAGACGTCGACTAAAGTGCCGATTCTACGAATAGAAACTAGCGAGTGAGTGAATGAATGAACGAGCTAGGAGAGAAATGAGATAATGTGAACGTGTGCGCTGGCGCGCTCGTTCTCGTGTGTTTATGTGTGTGATAGAGAGAGAGAAGGACAACGTCCTCGTTGCTATGGCGACTCCCGACGAGTTCCGGACAATCCTGGAAAGGTCCGCGAGCGCTACTAAATGCCCTAAATAATACAACTTCGTCGTAGACTTGCTCCTTCTGGCGCCTCCGCTTTAACCTTTTCCCTTCTATTTTTGGATTATCCTCAACGACCTTTACACTCCTCCTCTTACTTCTTCAAATTCCCCTCCTTCCTCTTTCTCGACGATTTAGAACCCAAGTACCTGGCTGACTGGCTGGCTGGTTGACTGGCTGACTCGTTGCCTGACAGCTATTCCTAGAACACACCACCTACTTTTTAGGTTTCAAATAAAAATTCCGAATTATTTATATATATATATATTAATATGTTTGCGTGTATAGAAAGGTACGAATTTATATTGAACCTTCTCCCTTCGCACTAGGTCCTTGTTTTTTTTTTTTTTTATATTTGATTTCTTTTACCTTTTCATCCCCCTTTCAAATATTTTCGTAATATTTTCAAGTACCTGCCTGACTAGCTGGCTGACTGCTATTCCTAGAACATACCACCTACGTTTCTGGTTAGAAATAAAAATTCGGAATTATATATCTACGATATATTAGTATGTTTGCGTATATAGAAAGGTAAGAATTTATATTTACTCTTCTCCCTACTCACCGCGACCTACGTTTTTTTTTTTTAATTTGATTTCTTTTACATTTTCATCTCCCTTTCAAATATTTATCGAATATTTTCAAGTACCTGGCTGACTGCTATTCCTAGAACACACCACCTACATTTTAGGTTAGAAATAAAAATTCGGCATTATATATATACGATATATTAATATGTTTGTGTATATAGAAAGGTTCGAATTTATATTGAACCTTCCCCCTTCGCACTAGGTCCTTGTTTTTTTTTTGTATATTTGATTTCTTTTACCTTTTCATTCCTCTTCAAATATTTTCCGTTCAAGTTGGTGTTATTGGTGCGCGAGCTAATATATATATATATATATATATATGTAATACTCTTAGAGGGTGTTGTAAAGGAACAATGGTCGAGCTTTAGTACGATTCATTAGATTTGAAATGCGATCGTATTACGAAATCAGAATTTGGGAAGTTTTGCTTGCACTTTAATCCGTTAAAATTAGATTGAAGTAGTAACAGTCACTTACAAACCCTTTCTACCCGCATATTCACTGAACCCAGAGGCTCAAAGAGGCTTTGGGGCAAGCACTGAAGTGGTCAACAATCGTTACTACTCCCCTTCCCACAAGTGGTTTAAATTTTTCTTCAATTCATTTCAATTCAAATCATCTTCTTATTCTATATTTTTAAATAATTATCATATATTTTCCGTTATATAAAAGAAAAAAGAACTTTATGTTATTTTCTCTACACGCTTCGAGAATAAGAACTTTTTCGCGATACGCGTTTTATTCTAATGAAAATTTACAACGCGAAAAATATTTTATGCGCGAGATCAAACTACTTTTGCCACTCGTTTGCGTTTATTTTTATTTTTTTTTATTTTTTTCTGTTTTAAAAGACAAGCGAATATAAAACGTGACGCAGAACCAATTTGTATATGTATATATATATATACATGTAAAAATAAAAATAAAAATAAAAAAAAAGGTTTTTATCGTTCGAACGGGAATAAAAAAAACACACAGAGAGACCCAGCTGTCGCACGATTCGCGTAACAACGGATCGGTGGGTGACGTAGGGTGCCGGGAAAGAGGTGTAATAAATGCGCTACGCGAATAAAATATAACGCTATAATCCGAATATAGATTTCGATATTAAACTATATAGTTGAAGTCCCAGAATTTTTATTGCATCTAACGTGTAATCCAGTAAAATAAGATTCGATTTCGTTGACGAAAATGAACGAATTGATTGAATTATTGCAATTAGGAAGAAAAGACGATCGAAATCGTGGAAAGCAGAAAATGTCGTTTGTTTGGCGGTCGGTGGAGAAGGAGACGGGTGACGGGGGTTACGTGCAACGAGGTGGTATATGAGGGTGGTATACTCTACGACGACACGTAGAACGAAGAGATGCCGAACGTCGATAATCTCTTTAGTGCGTGTAAACTCGTGTACACGTATTCAACTCCCACAGCCACCCCCAATACCCACCTCCACCCTACCTCCTCGTCCCCGCACACTTAAACGATCCATTAGCGCGTGTCGATAGGTGTTCTAATAAATGTATCGTGAGAAACGGTGTGTGAACAGGTTTCGCGTTTAGGTTTGCTATCTATTCTCACGACAATCACGACTCTCGATTACTATAAATCGATCTGTCGATCGATCTATTTACTTCGCGTATAATTTCGAAGTAATAGTCTCGTTGAAATATTATCTATCACTTTTGAGAAATTCTCCTTCTCTTTCTCTCTCTTTCTCCTTATGAATCATATATTTCTATGAAAGCAAATATAATTTGTGATAACTATATCGATAATCATAATCATTTGATATTTGAACGGATCGTTCGTTTCGATATTTGATTCAATTTAATTCGTTCGGCGGTAAGGGGTTTGGGGCAGGAACGGCACATCCGTTCGGAAATTTGTTCTAGAAAAGTTTGAGAAAATAGTCCACAGGCTATTTAATTCCCTACCCACCCTCTTACTCCTCAACCCTTACCACCTTACTCTTTCATCTACCATCTTTCCTTCTCGCAATATAATATTATATTATAATAGCAGGGAAAGAAATTTAAAAGGGTGAAAAGTGCGTCGAGAAATGAGAGTTGAGTAAAAATGTGGTATCGTAATAATAAAAGCTGGGGTTGGGGGGATGGGGGTGGGTCGTTTCGTTGCGTCCGACCAAGCACAAGCATATTTCCATCTTCTTCTTATTCTTATTCTTTTTCTTCTTCTTCTTCTTCTTCCATTTCGTTTTCTATTATGATTTGAGAAATACGTTTCTCTGAAAAATGGTTATCCTCTTTTTCTTTTCTCTGTAACCTTAATCCCCCTCCCGCCCCACCTCGCCCGTCCCCCGCTCTCTATGTCACTCTTTCTCACCCCTCGTCATCTCTCGACGACATGATTCAACGTATCCGTGATTACGATATCTCACGAAGTGGGGTTATTTTTTATTTTGTTTTGTTTTTTTTCCTTCTTTTTCTTCTTCATCTTCTTCATCTTCCTCATCTTCTTCTTTCCTTTTGAGAAACGTGCAAAAAGCACTTACGAGGATGGGTGGTCATAAATATTGCGCGTACCGTGTGTCTCTTTGACGCATCTTCCTGGTCTTGAATTCGTACATAGTTTAGAAAAGAGAATAACGTAAAATTTTATTATAGTTGCGATGATGGTAGACCAGTTGGTGGTATTTTTTAATATTTTTATTCACAAAGTCGAAGAACTTTAAAACCTGCCACAGTCATCTTTATTTTATTTTATTAAAAATAAATAAAAAATAAGTAGACAGAGGATATATATATATATATATATACGTGTGACGCAAAGAAGAAATAATTTGTTAAATTAGTTAAACGTTATGTTAATTTATCAAAAATTACATAATTTTGTATAATGGGAAAAATAAAAAAGATTGATGAAAAAAGAAAATCTCCCAGATAGAATTTTTATGTTCTATTTATTATCAATGATTCCTATCGATTTTGTTACACAAATGAACAATTATTTGGATATTTATTTTGTTTGTTTTCAATCCCCAATCAAAGACACCGGTTAAAAGAAATTGAATTGAATCGAATTACTCTTACATTAGTCACATTTTCTTTAATTCTCTTCAAGTAGAACTAATATATATATTTTTTTTATACAAGATAGTTTTTTAAGCCGTTGATCAAATGAAGAACGTTTGAGAAGTTGAAAAAAAAAAAAGAAGAAAAAATGAAAAAAAAATGAAGTAAGTCAGTAGGTATCAAAGTTGAATAGAAAAAGTGTCCAGAACAATTGTAAATGACCGGCCATACACACAGTTTCGCTGAGTGACGCGTTTGTCGTGTCAAGAAAGGGAGGAATGAAGAGAAAGAGAAAGAGGAAGAGAGAGAGAGAGAGATGCAATAACAATCGAAGCTCGAACCGTGCCACGAGAGAGAGAGAGAGACAAGAAAAAAATGCTCATCGATACTACTCGTTGATTTACACGCTTGACTTATTTGCGTTTTACAAAAAAAAAATCCTCTTTTTCCCTGACATTTTCTATTGGTCCAGTAATATGCACAATTTCATGCACACGCTTAAAACGTTAACGTTAATACGAAAGAAATTCGTGTTTTTTTTCAAACACGTATTTTCTTTTCTTTCTAAAAGTTTGACTTACGTAAAAGTTGTTCCACCCCCAGCCCCACCCCCACCCCCCACCCTCCAATTGTTGACGTTACTAGACGTTTGTTTGATAAATAATTAATCAGATTTGCCAGATTTCCGGGATTAAGTTGAGTTTATCGAGTTTAACGAGTTGAGACGTTAATCCATTTCTTTTTTCTTTTTCTTTTTTTTTTTTTCTTTTTCTTTCTATTTTAGACAAGAAGAAGAGGATCTCCACCCCGTCGTCGTCGTCGTCGTCATCGTCATCGTCGTCGTCGTCGTAGGTCCTCGTCGTAGTACGAAAAGGAAAATCGTTTGCGTTTCGTCGAAGGAACAACATCAGGGGTAGGCGCGCGAAGACACTTGTTGCACGTTACTCAATTCCTAAGAAGAAGAACAATAAGAAAAACAAGAAGAACAAGAAGGAGGAAGAGGAAGAAAAAAATAGAATGGTTTGTCAAGGGCTATGGGGATTAAAGAAAAAAATATATATATATATATCAGTCACCGTAAGGGTCGATAGATAAAGAAAAAAAGGAAAGAAAGAAAGAAAGAAAGGAAGAAAGAGAGATGCCGATCGATCACTCAAATCCGTCCTTCCGTCGTCGAGTTTGTTTCGTGAAAATCCTCCTATTATTATTATTATTCCCCCTTTTCATTTACGATCATATATCGGATCTTCGATCTTCGAATGAATAAATAAAAAATAAAAAAGAAGAGAAGAGAAGAGAAGAGAGATAGATAGATACCTCGGATAATCGGGAAGTTAGATTGATCGATAGCTCGACGAAAGTTGGAATCGTTGAATGAAAAAAATATAATCGAAAAGGAGAGAGGGAGAGAGAGAGAGAGAGAGAGAGTTTACGAGGGACAAAGGTTGTGAGAGTGTGAGTGAGTGAGGGGGAGGTGTAAAAGAGGGGCGCGTGGGGAGGGGAAGGAGGAGAGGAGGATGACCGGAAGAAACGTAACAAGAAGAGAATACGGTCGGTGACATCGGTGGGTGGGGGTTGGTTGGTTGGAAAAGTGTCATCGGCCGGCAGCCATTCTGGATAGGAAAAAGAATAGGATTATTTTATTAGGGTACCTAATCGATTATTTCGGGTACCTTATAGTTGGTCTCGGTGATATTAAGGAAAGAGAAGAGAAAGAAAGCTGGATCACCTGCGTGGAATGTCTTCGGGCGCCAAGCGACTGGTGCAGTCGCTTAGGGGCCGAACAGGTGGCGGTGGTAGAACCGTTGGCGGGGGTGGAGGAAGTACACGTTCGGATGGATTCATCGGCGACGTTAACGTCGTCGGTTCAGCTGGGTCAAGCACCAGTGCAACAAGATTATGTCACTACGACAGCGGCCACGAACTCGACGAAATTTCCGTCGTCGGAAGCAGTGCCGTCGTTCCTGTCGCCGCCGGGGGAATCCCCATTGGTTCTTTGCCTACCCCCACTACTCCCTGCCATTGCACCGCTCACAAATATGGCAGCGGGCAAACGCTTTATAGCATTGCCGGACTTCCCCCCGCACCAGCGGCACCTTCCCACAGAGGAATTCACTCCGGTAAGTTATTTTCTTTTTGTCCTTCGTTAAGAGAATCACATTTTCTTTTTTTCTTCTTTTGTTTTTCTTCCACCGAATGATTGGTCTATATATTATTGATAATAATGAATTCGATATATTTTGTTTCGTGTTCCTTTTTCATTCGTAAGGTTACTTACGGTGATCGAGCAAAGGGTACGATCGATAGAGTGTTTGTTGTATTTGTGTGTGTGTGTGTGTGTTTGTACCGATGGGCGTGGCCGAATCACGTGTCACAGCGTAAAATTGCATGTCGTGTTACCCCTGCTTTACTGGTTAGGATCAAAGGATCGAGTTTGAACTTTTCAAATTTTATATATACATTATTAATTAAATCGAAAATTACGTAGGGGGTGATTGATAACGTTAGTTAGTCGATAGTAGAGTTTCTATGGGAGAAATTTTGGGACTTTTGTCAAAGGTTATTGATAGTCTTGATTAGTCGGTAATAGAGTTTCTGTTGGAGAAATTTTAGGACTTTTGTCAGAGATTTAAAACAAAACAAAATAAAAAAAAATCAAATGAAATTGAAGAAAATAGGAAGAAGATATTAATAGATGTACGCAATCGGTATCAATTTTTAATATGCGAACTGTGAAATCCGAAAAGTACGTACTAACGCATACACACAAGCACGCACGCACGCATGCACCTAATCGGCGAGTCAAATATTTCACAAACGAATCTATGACGATGTATAATCAAACTTAAGTTTAAAATACTTTTGAATATTACAATATAATGGAACATTGTCATTGTCGTTATTAAATAAGAACGAATATTCGTCTGTACAGGGAAGAAGGAGGGAAGTGGGCGAGGGGAAGCTGTGTCTTCACAGTTAGGTATCGGTGCATGCGATTTCGCGATCGGAATGTAGAATTACTAGGGTAACAACGTTAACAAGGTACATTAGATAGCCTATAATCGAAATGTGGGAGCTTAGGTACTAACGAGCCCCTGTTATCGATTCGATCCAGTCGTTAGGATTAACTGACACGTTCTATGCGAGAAGTCAGAATTTGCGTGTGCAAACCCGAACTATCATGGGATTAGTTATATATATATAATAATAATGGGATAACTAATATATATATATATATATATATAATAATATATAATAATATATATATATATATATATGGGATTCACACTAGTATAAATCGATACTATCGTATGTGTGCGACCGCTAACAATAAATTATTTTCTACGGAAGGTCCGAAATAAAAAGCTATCGATCTTTTTTTACGATTGAAGAAGATCGGTACATTCGACACACACACACATACGCATATATATATATAGAGAAAGAGAGAATGAGATCGTGGGTAGCAAATGGTGGCTATCCATCCTTTCAAGATTTATCGTTCGTCTGAACCGTAAACCGTGCATTCGAGGATTGAATTCATTTTCGATTTCGGCCTTTCAACAAAGCATTCTCTCCCAAATACGACCCTATCGAATTGCTATCTTTTCGGAGAAATTCAAACGTTTCCAAATGTTTGGATTCAAACCAAAAGCGCACTGATTCTCTTCGATGCCACGTTCGAAATCGCGAAATAAGTTTGTCTGATATTTAAATATTTTGATCGTTTCTTTTTTTTTATTGAGAAATTAAAATTCGTCGATATTTTATTATTATATGTGTTTTCACCGTTAATAATTAATTATTATAGTAACTTATTGTTAGATTAAATAAGAATAACGAAACGATATTTTATAAACGACTTATTATTTTTTTTTTTTTATTTTTTCAAAGGGGAAAAAATATTGTACGAAACGTCGTTAGTTAAAAATTTTCCATAGTCTTCTAAAATTTTCCTTTGATGTTATTTACGATAATCCAAGGATCTCGTTATCAAACGCATACACCTATGTAAATTATATCTATGCAAATTGACCGCGTGTCATGATACGTACACTTTCTACGTGCAGGTAGAAGTAGCAGGTAGGAGGAGGAAGAGGAAGAGGAAATTTATCGGGAGAACGCTAATTAACGACTTTACCTTGAAAATTGAACGGTATAATTTCTCTCAAGAAATTCTAACCGATTTCTCTGCGATATTCTTCCTTTTTTTTTTTTTTTCTTTCTACCTTCCTTTTTATCCCTTACCCACACCCTACACAACTTACCACTTTTTCTCTATTCGTCTTTCGAACTTTTCGATAAATAATTTCTACGTTTCTTTTACTGTGACAAACTTTTAAATAAATCGTAATTTATATTGAATATTATTCTTTCTAATTAAAATAGAAATAAATGTCTGCCTACGTGAGATCTGATTTACGGGGAAAAAATAAATTATTTCGACGTTTGGACGAGATTGAAAATAAAAAAGAAAAAAAATGATCGAATTAAAATTTAAAGTTAACGATTGATTCTTATCTTTTTTTTTTTTTTTTTTTTTTTTTTAGAATAAATGGTTTAAACAATATAGAAGATTAACACGGATCGGACGATTGTATTGAATCGTGATCAAAAACAAAAAATAAGAAGAAATAAAATATACGTGTTCGAGTGGGGTGAGGGGTGGTAATCAAACATATACTTTACTTATGATCGGCAAACCGATCGGGTCAAGTCATGTTTTCAATTTTCCACAACGTAAACAGCACAATCATTGTTCCATCTTGGGTGTGTGTGTCCCTTCAATTTTCTTTTATTTCTTTATAAAAAAAAAAGACCAGCTTTCTCACTGCAACGATATTTATATTGCGTGATAACGTTTGTTTCCAGTATAAGAGGGTGGGTGGGGGTGGGAGTGGAAAGGAATGAACAAAAAATAAAAAAGATAAACGTAAGAGAAAACAAGAAAAGAAATCAATACACGAGTGAATGCTGCCATTACTTTAGAATATTGAATACATTTAGGAAGATTCCTTTGTTATAAACGCAAGTATTACCTTTAACGGTGGACCCTGTTATCGACGGTTTTGTGTACGGTTCTTCTGCTTCTGAAAGCCGATTTATTTTCTCTGCTCTCTTATACGATGCTGCTGTTGCTGCCCGTAGCTTTGAAATTAATATCGAGAATATCGAAGATGTAAACGCGCATTTTCTATATATATATGTATGTATATTCTATTTTAAACCTTTACTCGAGAAGAATCTTTATTCCCAAAAGACGAGTTTTTATAATACATAAACACTCGCATCAATGTATAAAATATAAAACATCTATCTTGTACTCGAAACTCGTTATTATTTTCGTATCTGGGTAATAGTTTTTTTTACAAATATATTGATCAAATCATTTTTATTTGAAAACACAATATGTTGTATACGAAAAGTAATTTGAATTTGTTTCGATTGGTAAATATAAAGATTATTCTCTTTCTTGTTTTTTCTTTTTGTATTTAGAATTCATAGAGATTTTGAATTGAAACATAAATTGAAGAATAAATATTCTATTTTTTCAGATATTTCTCGCGTTGTTACTGCAACGATTAAGTATATATCAAAGTGCATTTAGTTTTAAAAATTGAATTATTCAAACGTGGGGGTTTTGCATTTTTCAAATAAAAATATAAAAACAAATAATGTTCATGTTAACGTTTACTAAACATATTCTTTACATAAAATAGTACATCATTTTATTTTACCTGCTACTGTATTAATATTCGTTACGATAATGTAAAATATGACAAAATACATATACGAAAAGAACTATTATTTGATAAATCGAAATATGCACCAAATAAAAATTTCAAATCACTTCTGAAATATTTGTTGCTAGAACATTTTAAATAATCTAAAAGTTCGGAATAAGATTGGTATCGAAGGTCTTTGTACATGAAACAAAAATTACATTTCGAACAAATCACCTGATACATTCGTATTGGTTTCCGTTTCGAATATACGTTTCAAATTATATTGAAACGTTTGCTTTTATGTACTTTATCTTTTATTTCTTTTTACTCTTTTTCCTTTTCTTTTCCTTGTATTACTACAACGAGATTACCAATTATTAATTGGTTTCATGGCGAAAGAAAAAAACGAAGTAATAATCATTTCTTGCATTTATATTAACCGAAAACAAAAAGGTTTGTTGGCATAAATATAAAATTATAGGAGAAATAATCAAAACTAGTGATATATATATATTATTTGCTGGGTGATATTCGTTAATAAACATTTTCCTAAAAATATAAAGAAATATTGACACGGCTGACATATTAAAATCCGTTTTTATAGCGACGAATAATATTTTATTAGATGCATGCAACCCCTAACGTCGGAATAAAACGTTGTTTCTTTATTTTTCAAAAATATAACAACGTATGGGGGTGCAAATATTCGATAAAATAAAACAAAACAAAACACAAAAACATACATCCAATTTCCTCGGTCAATTTTTCAATCGATCATTTTTCATTAGCGAAACATTGAAATTGTTTTTTGACCCAAATTTTGTTTCTGTTTTTTTCTTCTTTTTTTTCATCGTTGATAAATTCAATCTCGATATGAAAGAAATTTGTGCTTGAATAAAGAGAGAATTATGGCGAGGCCAAAAAAGAAGAAAAAGAAAACGAAAATGAAGAAGTAGAAGAAGAAGAAGAAGAAAAAGATAAAAGAAACACGTATAAAACAAAAGCAAAAAAATATGAAGGGGTGGGGTAGGAAGTGGTGGTGTAGGAAAATGGGAAGTAAAAAAGAGAAAATAGGGTTGATCGTTAAGTAAAGGGTGGAAAGGTGGGGATGGCATTCATGGTAACGGTATATACAACCCACAACGTAGCATAGGAACTGGTAAAGCTTTAAGCGTCTGGTGACTCTAACGCAACCGCAGAGTTTACAAAAGAGTTACGATGTAAAGAGAAGAGACAACATTCCTGGATGAGTGTAGAATCGGAACGAGGTTGAAACCCTGGGATCAGAATATCATCGAGTCGTTTCTGTGTAAAATAACTCGATCGTTATGCTAACGATTGTTTTATAAAGCGTACACAGGATGCAGAAAAATTTGCAACAGAAAGCGGGAGCGGGGAAGGGGGAGGGGTGGTTCATCATTTTCTAATGACAAACATCTTTTGTTTTAAGACGACAATAAAGTATTACACGGTACGGTTTAAAAATAAGAATCTACCAATTACGAAGGATAATAGGATTTTGATACGCGTTTAAAAATTCAATTAATCAACTTTTCATAATTGGAATTATTTTCAAATAAAAACATAAATTAATGTACGAACAAATATTAATCGACAATGTTTATACTATTTACAATGATAGGTATTTCATTAATTTCTTTATTTCAAGTTAGAGTTTTACGTCATATCGAGGGGTTGTGATGGGGAAAGGTATTGAAGATAAATAAAAATTAAACGGGAGTGTTAAAATCATAGGGGAATGTGATTAATGGATCAAATCGTAGTAAACATTATCAGATTGTAATAGCATTTAATTGACGGGAAATCGAAAGAGAAAGAAGCATCAGGGTTGCGTCAAAGTTAAGGGGATGATTCGAGAAGTGGATGGGAGAGGGGATAGTCAGATTAGCCTTACTAATGATAGGGTATATAGACAAAGTTGAGATAAGTGTGAGTAAGGGATTAAAGTTGGACCAATTTTGTAAGTACGCGGGTGCGGATTTGTGCAATGAGCACATTTAGGTTAGTAAAGGGTTCGCGCCCTACGGGGAACTAAATTAGCAAAGGCTAGGGTACTTAGGAAGAGATAGTTCGATAGCGCGAGTAGGTAGACTAAGAGGGGATCGAGATTACGATAGTTTGACGGAGGTTAGATTGCGGCGAATGGCACAAACAGGAATTAACCTCAACAATTACTCGGCCCTTTGCGGCTGGTAAGGTCAATATCCCTCGAGGTCAACTCATCTGTCGGCTCGTATTATCATTTAATCGAAATTCGCTTAAATACGGACTATATAATATCATATTCTACGTGGTTATACAATTTAATGATGTACACTACAAACCAAAAGTTTCCAATTCAATTATACGATCAATTCTATGATTAAGGTGGACTATTTATATAAATAAAAATAATACTTCGCAATAACTTGAGCAGTTTTTGTTTATTTGTCGAACAAAATCTTATATATTTTATCATTAATTCGAATCATTAAATTTCATGCAATTCAACTTATCGGTTATTTCTCGCCATTTGTCGTATGACGATCCTAACTTATAAAATAATTAATCGTAAATATGATTCGATTAAAATTATTCTATACGGGTTTTAATCTTTAAGAGTATAATCTCTGGTGTTCTAAATCGCGTCTTCGAGAAGGATGACAAAATTTAACGCATCATAATAATTCTCAATAATGGTCCACAGCAGTTTCACGTAGTAGCTATCGGTAGATAGCTACACCACAAATCTTTCTCGTAATATCGTTTTATGATCGAAGCTTGCCTACGGCATTTTATCGGATTCCTTTTTGATAAAAATGATAAAACGTTTGAAAAAGTAGAGAAAAAAAATAATAAATAAAGGAAGCTTGCACGACACAATATCGATAAATTCCATATTTGTATTTCTATACGCGAGCGCGTGCGCGCGCGCGCACTAACACATGCATGCATATTTATATAGATATATAAATATGTTATATTATTGTATTTAATATAATTAGCTTATCGTATTATACGAAGAGGATTTCGTCAACGAGGCAAAATTAACGTTTTCCATTTTGCTTATTAACGTTTCTTTCTTTTCTCTTATTAATTATCTTTTTTTTTTTTTTTGTTTCCCACTCGTATTCCGGTAACTTAGGTACATAAATATGTATGACCGATTATTTAATTATTTGCATATATTACTCGATAAATAAGAGAAATGTTCAAATATAGATATATTACGATCGTAAAACGATATTAAATCAAATCATAATTGGAAATAAAAATTACAATAATAATAAATTGACACGAATCTCTCTCTCTCTCTCTCTCTCTCTCAAATTAAATTAAGAATTAGCAATGTCGTTATATTAATGTTGTGAAACTTCGTGAAAAGATATAAATGAAAGAATAACCTACATAGTTACATCCAATTACATATTTCGTTGTCTCTCGTTAGATATAATAATTATAGAATAACAAATATAATAAATAATACGATTTTTAATTCAACTTCAGTGCTTTGTAACATATGGGAAAAGATATTTTGTTAAGTGTAAGGAAAGATCTAGATAAAAGTGACTATTTGGTAGGACAATTACAAGGCCTATTAGGTGTTTTCTTCCTAAAGAAAAAAAGGTAACTTCGTCGTTTTATAATCAGATAAATATATTTCGTTTATGCCATTACGCGAGTTTTAGCGCTTGAATCGGATTTTTGCCAACGATAAACTGAGCTAATTTATGCATTGGCCGCACCCCAAACTAACCAACCAACCAACGAAACGTTTAATCCGAAAATATGCGTGTGTGTGTGTGTGTGTGTGCTCAGAAATTATCCCCAAACGACAAGGGACAACGACGACAACGGATGACGCCTAGTTCGTAACCTAGCATCCCTTAAAGGTATTATTATACTAACGCTACTTTCTCGATTACCATCGGTGTAACCAACTAACATAGAACAAACATTGTTAAAAAAAAGAAATATTTGTTTATCTTCAAATTAATCGTGCACGACACGAAATTATTCGTGTACAAGATTTATCAAGTGAGTGGGGATGAAGGAAGTAAATTTTTCAAGTTAATTAATTGTTACTACTTTTAATAAGACAACCCTTTTAATTACAGAACAAATACAGATAATTAGTTCTTGGAGAAAAAAAAAATAAATTAAAAGAAAAAGGAATCTTTTCTTAGAATGAGAAATAATGTTGCACAAAAAATGATTCGTGTAAATTCTTTTAACGAACAAACCATCCTTCGGATCTTTAGAAAATGACAAAATTCTTAGAACTAACGTAATATCTCAATGCAATCATTTTAATCAAAGCAAGAGATATTTATATATAAACACAAAGTTATTTCCTAGGAATTAACAAGAAAATCCCAGATAAAAAAATCGTTTGATGTTGTTAGCATAGATCGGGGGTAACATCGTACAACAGACAAAATGATTAGTAAAAAATATTTTTAACGAGCTAATCTCACGTTAGAGATCTATGTGAAAATCAGTCAAATCAAAGAAACCTTTTAGTATTCTTATGTTAGTAAGTAAGTAAGTTTAGGAACGTTTACACGTTTAACTTCAATTACGAATGCGTTTTGATGCCGAACATTGTGGATATGGTACAAAGAGAAAGAGAGTGTGTGAGAGAGAGACAGAGAGAGATAGGGATAGAACAAATTCCAACCAACACCGTCACGAATCCCTATATCTCAGTACGAGCAAATATTTATATTTGAGAACGTCGACACCGAACGAGAGTTTCGGTATACCTACATGCGAGAGCTAGTACAAGGACAGCTTACCTCTCACCGATTATATCTCATGGGATCGAGTACTACCATGTACTTGGCTTTGCTTAAGTGCGTTACCTATGCAGTTTACCTACCCAGAATACTCAATTTGGTTCATCAACTTCCACCCACCTTCTCGTCAACTACCAACGATTGCTCATTTATTTTATTTTTATCTTTTTAAACACATTTTAAATATATACTTCAATAATGTTGTTCTAACACAACGCGATAGATATATCATTTATTTTACTCTCAAATAATTTTCGGAAGTTATTTCAAATTTGATTATTCGTAATCCGATGTATCTGGTGTAGGAAGAGGAAAAAAGAGGGGCTTGCATAATTTTTATTTTCAATAAAACTTCTCTTACGTGTCTGTGTTATTGGATCATCTTCGAATTATAACTTTGAGAACGACTTGCGACAGTGGTGTTACTTTTTGAAAACTTGTTTCTTTTCTTTTTTTATTTGTTAACAATCGAACAATCTTACTTTCGAACGAAAGATACTTTTTCATCCTTATTAATTGGAATGACAAGAAAAAAAGAAAATCTAAAACATATTCTACCGTACATTTAAACGCATGTACGAACACTATTGGTCGATTATTAATTCAATTCGTAGCCTAACTTTGCTACGTTTAAACGCTATAATGTTGGAATAATTTGTTAACGGTAAGAGTTGACGACTTTCAATATTGTTGTTAGCTTCGTTCCGAATAGAAATTATTTATAATGAGGGGCGGTGGGGGAGAGGGGAGGTTGCTAACCGTAATCCTAACAATATCAAGTTGGTACACAAGCTAGAAAATAGATGAGGATAGGTTGATAATAAACTAGTTATATTTCGTACGTGATTGTTAATCCTTTTGTTACGAGACTAAAACAAATAAAAAAAAAAAATAACAAGAAAAAAACGAAGAAGAAGAAGAAAAAGTATAATAAAAAAAAAAAGCAACAATAATTCACTTGGTTGTATCTTATTAATTAAACGTCCGAACATAATCGACAAGATATAAACAACTATCTCATTATCAAGGTTGTTTTATTTTATTCACGTTGAAGAATTAATTAATCGAGAAGGGAAAAAATAAGTGATAGATCGCAAATGATCTATCGACAATGATAAAATCGATCGATATTTCTTATTATCGCGATAAATATGTGACAGCATGATGAAATACAAGGAGGAGGGAGAAAAAAAACATCCCTGAGATATACACGTCGTAACTGTGGCAACGTTAATATAGGGAAAACCTTGAGATTATCGCTTTGGTTAGAGAAGAAGAAAGGGGGGAAAAAAAAAATTAAAAAGAAAAATAAATAAAACGAAGAAGAAGTGGAAGAGAAAGAGGGAGAAAGGAAGAAAGGAAGGAAGGAAGGAAAGAAAGCTTTGCTAGTATACATGAGAAGAAGATGAAAGACGATCGAGTGGAAAACTCGCGTAATCTTATATCTCAAACTGTAGTCTCTCTCCCCCCTTTGCCTCCCTCTTTCTTTGGCATACTAGTTTGCACTTGGAAAAACGTATTTTCTTTACCTTTACCCCCGCCCGCCCGCCCGCCCGCACCCCTCCTCTAGTTTTTACGCGTCTCTTATTTATCGTATTTTCTTCCTCGTTAAATTTCGAAAGAAAAATATGAAGTTGCACTTCTTCTTAAAAAGAGAGAGAGAGAGAGAAATTTGTCGTAGTCGCAGTCCCAGAATTTTCCCTCAACCTATCACCACAAACTCGTCTCTCATCCCTCCAACCATTCCACCCAATCCACTTCCCAAACTATCCCCACCACCACTACCACCACCACCACCACCACTACTAGCAGCACCACCAGCACCATTACCCTAAGCTTTCAACTTTCTACGAGAAAGTTTATCTAGAAATTGTTTAGTCTGCTCGATCGCACAGACAACGATCGTAGCTTCCTTTCACGGATCCTCCTCCACGGTTGTTGTCGTTGTCCTCCTCATGGAAAGGAACCTTTTCGTGCGAACTTTGTGCGTCGTTACCAACGACTACTACTACTACTATTACCGGTAAAACTTATCTTTCGATCGTGCGATTTATTCGGTTCTACAACTTTCGAGATCGTTCGAATACCATGCTCTCTCTCTCTCTCTCTCTCTCTTTCAAACTTATTTTTCATGGGATCACGTTTATGAATTTTTCGAAAAGTCTTTACCAAACGGAATGAAGCTACTTTGTGTATACGATTTTATGATTATACTACAATGGAATACTTTTGTTTCTTTTTTCAAGTTCAAATGTTATTAAATTTTCCCTACATCTATTGTGATGGTTTCTTTTTTTGTTTTATATATATATATATATATATGTTATCGTGAAAGACCGAAATTTGAGATTGTCAAGACTCATACCAAAGATTGCCAAGCATACCCAAATATTTGAGTTTCATCAACGTATTTTGTATTCGTTGACATTAACCATGTGAATTTTAACATTCTCTTATTTCAGTCTAACATAACTAACATATATATATATATATATATATATATATATATATATATATACATAAGTGACATATATATAAATTTGTGATATAACTAGATTCTTCCCTAGGTTTTTTATTTCAAGTAGAATAAATTATTGTTATTGTTATCATTATTATTATATATTTTTTTAATGGCTATCCTTTACATCGTCGAATGTTACTTTTTAGAAATTTGTTACGTATTCAGAACTCAGTTGGAAATGTTTTAAAATTCAACGATACTATAGTGTAGTATTACACGACACTGTACACTGTAGTGCTTAAAGCATTCCATTCTATCGTTTCATGCTATTCCCTTTTCCGTATTTCAGATCTAACGAATTTTTCTTTTTGTTTTTGTTTATCCAAAGACAACGAACCAACCCCCAGCCAGACTTATTGTCTACGTATACAAATTTTAATCATAAAATATTAACCATATATATTTTGTTTATTTTTATTTTGCACATTTTTTCCATGAAGAAAAGAAAATCGTATAACACAGTACGAAAAAAGAAATGATATGTTATGGGGGACAGATTGGAAAATATTTTTCAAAATCTTTTGCTCGTGCAAGTTGAAATACACAGAGGAGAGGGATGCGAATCAGCTTCGGTAATAGTGCAATTATTTTCGAAATAGTCGAGATCCCGTTATACGTAATAGTAATAGTAATACCTTTCATGAACGGCATGAGATATCGATTTGATGAGTCAGTTTTTCCGATAAAAGCTTCGCTTTTTTCTTTTTTTTTTCTTTCTTTTTCTCATCTTCAAGCAACATTTTCTTCAAACAAACGTTAGATCGATCGATTCGAAAAAAAACGCCACACTCTATATAACGCTTTTATTCCGCCCCCCCCCCGTCGTACCCCCTTTTTACCATCCCCTTCTGCTCTTCTACTCCACTTTTCTTTCCTCTTTAAGTAAATTTACCAACCCTTTTGCAATAAATCTCGTCGCACAGTTTTCTTTTTTCCAATTTTTGTTTATTTTTTTTTCTTTTCTTTTCTTTTCTTTCTATCAATCGACCAACCACAAAGAACGATTACACGAGTCTTCTTCTAATGTAAGAAGAAACGTAAATGAATGGCGGCAAAAAGTAAACGATGATAAGTTAATAAACCATCATATTATTTGTACACTTGGCATTTGTCGAAATAATGAGCGAATGAAACAACGCGAGTCTTCTTTCTATTTATCACCCTCGTCCCCTCCCCACCCCTTCCCGCCATTTGTTTTTTTATCAAAGATGAGATACCCCTATTCATCGTACGCCGCCCCTATAGACGAGCAAAAAAACGCGCACCACCGTGATTTTCTCTTTCGCGTTTTACCAGACAAAAATGGTAGAACGGTTGGTTGGGTAATCCTGACGAGAGAATACAAAAAATTGTCTTTTTTGTTTTTTTAGGAGGGTGAGAGAGAGAGAGAGAGAGGGGTGGGAGGAAGGGCGCAATCCTTCGAACGAACGAACGAACGCTTTTTTTTTTTTTCCCTATCCGCCACGCCATTTTTCCTTTTGAATCGGGAATACTAAATCATTCGAATTTATATTTTGCTTGCTCGTTTAATCTTGGAATAATAATAATAATAATAATAATAATAATAATAATAATAGAAAGAAACAAAATAAAAAATTAGAATGAAAGAAAAGTGAAGAACAGTGTAACAAAGGTAATCGAACGACGAAAAAGAACAAACTGTTTTTAATCGTTTCATTACCGGTGCCAACTATAGTCGGCAAAAAGATTCTACTTCATTTGCTGTGAGTATTTCTTATTCGATTCTACTTGACTCGTATTATGATTGAACCCTATTATAAATATATTTTAATAAAAAAAAAATAAGTAAAAATATATATAAGTACCGTAACGAAAGGTTTTAATGTTTCATCCAACCGGCTCGTCATTTTTCTTTTTTTCTTTTTTTTTTTTAACAAAATCGATAAGCAAATCGTTTTAACTCGTATCGGTTTATTCAATTATCGATAGTAGATTAAAAACAAAACAACAAGTATGAATATAGAAATAGAAAAGATGGAAAAAGGATAATATGGGGACCGGTAATGGTGTGAAATATCATTATATTAATCGTATATGTTGCATTTTGTATCTCGAAAAGAATATTTTTATTTAAAATGAATTTATTTTGTCAGAGATCGATCATCTCGAAGAAAGTAATACAACAACTACCGTGCAATCTTTTTTCAACGATATATAAATACATAAAAAAACCCCTTGCGCGCGCGCGCGCGCTAGCCGGATAATAAAATATCGTTTACTCGCTAGGAGTAAGGAGAAGAAGAAGAAGAAGAAGAAGAAGAAGAAGAAGAAGAAGAAGGAGAAGAAGAAAATCTAATTTTTAAGCTTACGGCGTATGAAAATAGCGAAACTCTTTATCCCGAATGAAATTGAAAAATAATATTCCTATCCTGTCTAATCCACTTTCTTTCGTGGCTTCTCAAATATCGCAAAATGGAAGTTTTCAACATCATCCTCTTCTCATCCATCTTTTTAACGTTTGCTTTACAAGATAATCGATATTTTCCACTACTAACACGAGATAGAGAGAGGAAAAGAGAGAGAGAAAGAGAGTATGTGAGAAAAGGGGTTGGAAAGGGGGAGAGGGGTAAGAACCTATATGCGTTGCAATTAAACTCCTTCTATCATCGTTACAAGCTCTTCTGGCAAGAATAAACGATCTTGACGTATAGACACACATGGTGATACGTGGTAGATACACATACACACATATACGTACACACAAAGTTAACTATATCTAATATGAAACATGAAACAATATCACGGCAAGCAAAATAACTCGCGTACATTGTTGATTATTTTATATATATATATATTCGTGCAAAATAATTCCATTTATTTTTTCATTTTTTATTGGATAAAACAATAATTACGCAATACATTCATAATACTTTTTTGTCCTAACATTATTATCGAGCTTGACTGGTAAATTAAATTTTGTTTCGTAGCATTAAATTATGTTCGATTCGTGAATAGAAATTTTTGGCATTTAGAAAATGCAAATGACAAAATTCAATTTCAATTGGAACTTTAAAAATGCAATTTCAATTAGACGATTTTATTAATGATGATATGCAATGATTCGCCACGTTTACATTTTCATTACCTTACCTGCGAATAAATCCGTGTTATATTCGCGTTTAAACATTTTACGAGCTTACCTCTTGTTCGCAAATTTTCATTGTTGCATCGTGTATTCGTGTAAACGAATAGAAATGTAAATTTCTATTATCTTATTGGAATCATTCTATGCAGTTGGCGATATAGCTTTTTTACTTCTTTTTTCTTTTTTTTTTTTTTTTTTTTTTTTTTTTAATAACATTTATTCCAAATATTCTGCAATATTTGTTTCGATTCGTTTTCTTTTTTGCTTTTCATTTCTATTTACTATTGCGTTAAATAAATCTCGACGTTGTACAGCTCAACGTTGATTAATTAATGTAATACAATTATCAAAATTCATTCATAATTATGTTAAACAACAAACAAATATTTTCCATCTATTCGGTGTTTTTAAAATATCAATTTTCATGAATGATATTTTATTTATTACACATTTTCATTCGAGAACGAATAAATAATTTGAATATAATAGGTTACTCGAAAAGTAGTTTTATTTTTCAATGATAAATAAACAATCATTTACTCATATTTAGGAGTTTAAGTAGTACGAGTCAGACGCCTATTAAGTGGTCATTCATTTCTAAGTAGTAAGCGCCAGCCTTCTCGTATACTGTCAGACATTAAGTAGTAAGAGTTAGGCCTTGTACATGATCAGACATTAAGTAGTACGAGTCAAGCCCGTATATGATCAGACATTAAGTAATGCAATTATTTTCCAGACAAACCAATACTCTTCCAATGCGTTTGAAATCGTACGTGTTTCTAAATTCGATCGATGAAATAGGATTAATGAAAAAAAAAAAAAAAAAAAAATAGAAGAAAGTAAAGCTCGCAACTCGTAAGGAGGAGGAGACACTTTATTGATGAAAAAAATCTCATGTATTTAATACCGCCTTCTTAATACTTTTAAGAAAAAGCTACTGCTTTCAGGAGATAGACTGGATTTCGTTCGAAATAGAAAAGCTTTTTATTCCGTCGAGTATCTCGCCATTTCGTAAATAGGACGAAAGATCCTGGTCGTCTAGCTCATTTTCCTTTTCTTTTTTCTTTTTACCTTCGTTCCTTCTTCACGAACAAATTTCAAAGTAATTGACTTTTATTTTGTTTTTTTTTCCCGTTACTTATTTCTTTCTTTTGTTCTTTACTTATCAACAAAAAAAGATACTCGTCAACGGGTAAATAACGCGGTATTAAAAAATATCTTATTCGAAATATTGTCCGATTAAAATTGACTTTTATTTTGTATTTCTGTACTCTCTTCTACTTCTTCTTCTTTTTCTCCTTTTTTTTTTTTTTTTTTTTTTTATTTTCCTTAAATTCTTATAAACCGTGATATATTGAAAAATATTATATGAAATATTTTCTGTGGTTAAAAAATGAAGGTACGAGAGGAGGGTAAAAAGAGAAAAAGTAAAAAACCATTAAAATAGCTATAGGCAAGAAAAAAAGTGCAGTCGGAGGAATATTAAAATGCACGTCCATCGATCTCGAAACGGTCAACAACAACGTTTTGTAACGTGATTGGTGCGTGTTAAATATGTGCAGCACCACACCGAACGAATCTTTAATCGTTACAAAACGTTTGACTCCCCGTGCGTCACGCGAGCTTGCGCATCTTGCAAGCTAAAGCTTTTGCAGGTTACACACTACTACGTGCCGCTGATATACGAGCTGCAATTTATGCAATGACGTCAGCGTCAATCCCAACCTGTAGCTTCGATCGGGATTACGTTGCCGATGTTCAATACCAGACAAATTGTATACGCGTACAAATGTGTGTGTGTGTGTGCGTACGTGGTATGTGGTTTGCGAGCGTATGCGTCAATACAATTCGATTTTCGTCGGAACATTTCATTATCGTTAAACGACTCTGGTTCGTATAAACGGAAATTTTGGTAGAAAGGTTAGGGTACACGAGATATATCGTACGGGTATCGTTTAATCGGATTCTATGATAGACAAAATTAACTGAAGCCTGCATTCACCTCAGTGAAGAAAACTTTTAATAAATATTAATGACAATAACGACGATGATAACACGGGAAAATGTTTCGTAGTTAAAGTCTTTCAGATACTTTATGAAATTCAAACCTTTTCCTAAACATTTTTCGCATACTTTTGTATCTCTCTCTCTCTCTCTCTCTCTCTCTCTTTTTCTTTGTTTTTTTTTTATTTTTATTTTCTCTCTTTCTAACCAAACCTCAACAGATACCTTCGCACTCTCTCGAATTCCCGTTTGCTGTTGGTATAATAAATATAGTAGACGTTTAACGACGACGTCTACGACGTAGGTTGCTTTCGGATACTTGTCCCACGTGAATTTTGACTAAAATAAGTTCAAACGATTTATTTACATGCAAAAGAAAGAAAGAGAGAGAGAGGGAGAGAGAGAGAGAGAGAGAGAGATAAAGAAATAGGGACACGCTCGCAGACGCAATTTTTAACCGTGACGTACGTTTCTTCATGCCTATTGAAAAGAAAAAAACTTTATCTTTGATTAACCGAACTTCTTTTATATAATATCTTACCCGTACCTACTTTTATATATGTATTCTACGTGCATTCACCTATCCTACGTGTGTTCATACCATATATCTAGTTATCATAGTAAAATTTGATTGACGCAAACGCATAGAAATTTATGAGAATAGATGAAAATTTCCGTTTTCCACCATCTAGATTTGATCTTTTCTTTCGTGACGGTTTGTTCAAACTTCGGCAATGTTTCCAACGCTATTCAAATATACTTTTACGTATAACAAAAGATCAGATATATGATTTTAAATGATTTTTGAATAATACATAATATATTCAATTTAAAATATTTGTTTGAATATTGTAATTGTGAAATGTAAATATTAGTTTGCTGATATGAGATATACGATTTAAATTATTTTGTAATATATATATACATAATATTAAATTTGAAATATTTGTTTTTGAACGCAATTGAGGTATAAATATTAGATTCCTATATCAAAACTTATTATTCCTATATATTTTAACAATGATCGATTAAGATTAAACGTAAATCATTAGTGACATAGAATAATCAATTTGAGGTTTATAAAATATATATACTATATATAATATAATATTAAATTAAAATGATTTGTTTGAACCGCAATTGAAATATAAATATTAGATTCCTATATCAAAACTTATTATTCCTATATATATATATATATATATATTTTAACAATATAGTCGATTAAGATTAAACGTAATAGAAATATAATAGAAAATTATAGATTTAGTTTGACACGTGTGTGAGTTTTCAGGTGGTATCGGATCGACGACCGGGGGTGCGATCGACCGTTTAAGTTGCGGTTCAGCTTCCGCATTGGGCTACGACGTCGTCGATAAATACAGGGATGGTGGTATCGGCGAGACACCTGGAGGAGGAAGAAGAGGAGGAGCAGGAGGAATGGGAATGGGTATGGGGGGAATGGGAATGGGAATGGGAATGGGTGGGGGAAGATCGGTGTTAGGTAGAGAAAGGGAAGATGATACGAAAAGCGCGAAAAGTGCTGAAAGCGTCTCCAGAGGGGTTCTACACTCGAGACAAAGTCTTTTGGATCTTGTTAGCCATAAAATCATGGGTAGACATACGCCCACTCATCATTATTATCATCAACAACAGGTTCAGCAGGTTTGTTTTCTTCTTCTTCTTCTTGGCTTTGTTTAAATATTCGTGATATATATATATATATATATAAAATATTGTCGTCAAAAGCTCTTGCACGCGAGATTCAAACGACCAATACTAAGCGTCTTTATCGTTTATTATTCTTCTTTTTACTTTTCCAAACGGATTAGTTACTTTTTTCCTCTTCTAAGGAAGTTCAATGAAAATAATGAATATTGAATGATAAAACAAACAAAAAAAATAATCGATGTTGACGCTAGCGTTGGCTTGATTCTCGCGAGTGGTAGCAGCTTAGTGCTTCGTCCAGGTATACTCTGTGTCGCAGCGATACTTTGGCTCGTCCCGAGATTCCCTTCAGGGTGGATACGTTAATCGGGGTGCTAGCGAATTGGATCTCAGTCGGAAACCAAGAAGGAGGGACCAGCAAAGAAGTAGAATTAAGTTGCCCTATACGGTAGCTGCAACCCCGTCGCGTGATCATTCGCAACTTCATACGCCGGCCTCCATCAATCATCTCAGTAATGTCAGCTGTAATGGCACCGAAACGTTAGTATCCTAGAAGATCTACTTAAATTCCTTTTATCTTCATATTTAATACATTTAATAGATAAATTCATTTATACTTTTGTTCATATTCTTAGTAGGTACACAGCCCAACAGCAGCAACAACAACGAGGTAGTCGTGGTTTTCCTAGTCATGCTGGAACCAAAGGTTTTCGTACAGGTGCACCCAATTGGTCATTCATCTTCGACCCAGCGGGACGACTTTGTTATTATTGGTCGATGGTGGTTTCCCTAGCCTTCCTTTATAACTTTTGGGTCATCATCTATAGGTTTGCCTTCCAGGAGATAAACGGTCAGTGAATCTTACTTTTATCTTTAAACTATCCTATCCCCCTTTGATCATCGTATATTTTGAGATTAGATATTTCAAATAAAACGTTAAATATATATATATAATTTGTCCGAATTTTATTCGTGTCCCCTCTTTTTTACGAATATGTACAAGTAAATTGTTTTCAATCTATTTCCTATCATTTTTTTTACACGCTTAGGCGAAACCCGCTGGATTTGGTTCTGCCTGGACTATTTCTCGGATTTTTTATACGTTCTGGATATAATATTTCATATAAGAACCGGATATTTGGAGGATGGCGTTTTACAAACTGACGCGACCAAGTTACGGAATCATTATACGAACAGCACTACGTTTTACATAGACATTCTGTGCCTGCTGCCCCTCGACTTTTTATACTTATCTATAGGATTCAACAGTATGCTGAGAAGTTTTAGACTCGTTAAAATTTACCGGTTAGTTCAACTTTTTCTTGTCTTAACCCGTTTTTCTTTTTTCTTTTTTTTCTTTTTCTTCCTCCTAACGCCAAAATCTTACCCCATCCCTCCTCCCCCTTCCTCCAGCCGGCTTCTTTAACCCATTTGCATCATTAGCGTACGTGTATTATACATGCTCCATTTTCTTCTTACCTATCCACCGTGAGATGTACATGCAATCAACTTTTTTTTTTATTGCTCCTAAAATTGACTGGAAAACGAATGTACCTACGTGTTTGTTCATTTAGGGTTTAGGAATTTGAACGTTTGTTGTTTAGTTTCTACCTGGTAAGATTCCAGTTTGGAAAAAGTGTATAAAAAATATAAGTAATAGTTCTGATAATAATTTTCAAAAATAATCGAAACACAAGTTACTATCAATGAAATTATTGAATATTTCTTTACAATATGCAAATGGGTTAATAAATATTTCATATATATATATATATATTTATTTATTTTTATTATATCAATCCACCAACTACCAATAAAAATCCACTTGTGTTCGGATAAATAATAATGAAATATATTATGATCAGATCTGTTGTCGTTCGATCGGTTTGACACAGGTTCTGGGCGTTCATGGACAGGACCGAACGACACACGAATTATCCGAATTTATTTCGTTCCACCTCGTTGATACATTATTTGCTGGTGATCTTTCACTGGAACGGGTGCCTCTATCACATTATTTATAAGAACAACGGTTTCGGCAGTAAGAATTGGGTATTCAACGATTCCGAAACCGCTGACGTTGTTAAACAGTATCTACAAAGTTACTATTGGTGCACGTTGGCACTAACCACCATTGGCGATTTACCCAGGTAACGAATGATAATATAAACAAATTATTTTATTCTTCCTTTCTTTTCTTCTTCTTCTTCTTTTATGAGATAGAGAGAGAGAGAGAGAGAGGAAGAACAAATATGACAAATCTTCTTTCTTCTTTTTCGTGCATCGACTCTCCAACCCCCCTTTTCCACCCCCACTGCGTCTACTAACTCACTCAAACGTCAAACACGAGAGAGAGAGAGAAAGAGAAACAAGGTTTGTTTACTTTACCCTGCGTGACTTTTTTTTTTTTTTCTAGGCCAAGAAGCAAGGGCGAGTATCTCTTCGTAATAGCTCAGCTGCTTTTTGGTCTACTCCTATTCGCCACCGTACTAGGACACGTGGCTAACATCGTAACTTCGGTCAGCGCGGCACGAAAAGAATTTCAAGGTTAGTCGATGAATATTAAATCTTCTATATATAAACCGTCCTTTTTTCCCCTATCCCTTCATACCACGTTTTCTATCGTTTCCGTAGTCGTAGTTATAAACTTTAACATTTTAACTATTTAAACCCTTCGATCCCTTAAAGCACGCCTCACATTTTCGATAATTTATTTTAATCTTTTTATTAAACCCATTCTTCTTCGTTTCGCTAAACATTTTTCTTCGATAAGAAAAAAAGAAAAATAAATTTCGTCACGTTTATTATAACTTATCAAATATCACAATATAACTTGTAACAAATTTCCTTCCACAAAAAATAATTGACAATCAATTATTTGATTCGTCACGTTTAATGTTAACAAATGTGATAAAGGTGGGCAATTATTTTGGAAATATCATCGTCGTAATTGTAGTTGTAGTTGTTGGTGAATAATTTTCTTTCGGGATTACGTAGAATAGATAGAAAATGTGTGTGTGTGTTTTATTTCTTTTAATTTACTTTACTAGAAGAAGAAAAAGAAGAAGAAGAGAGACAGGAATTTTTCTTTAGCAAAAAACGTACGAATATATAGATATATATATATTCTTGATTAATCAAAGTTCTTTTCAAATAATCTTTCACCTTCTCTCTCTCTCTCTCTCTCTCTCTCTCTCTTTCTTTTTCTCTTTCCAAGTGAATGCAGCAAATCCTTTTCTTTTTTTGTTGAAAAAAGCATTCTTTCGACGATTACTACGGTACGAATAGCAACGTCAGCTTAAATGCCGTAACGAGACCAAATAAAGAGAGAGAGAGAGAGAGAGAGAGAGAGATAGAGAGAGAGAGAGTACTCGAGTGTACTTCAAAGGCTTTCGCAAGTTGGCTATCGCTATGGGGAGGGGAAGAAAAAAAAGGGAAAGAAAGAAAAAAAGATGATAAATAATTTCATTTTCAATTAAGTCTGAACAACGAATAGACACTTCATTTTAGTGCACTCACCCGCAGCTTGTTTTAATTTCTCTCCTGCCCGCAACTCTACCACATTCACGTTCTCTGCAATGCTCTTCCCTCCCCTCCCCTTCCACTTCCTACTCCTCCTTCTCTTTCCAATGTAATTTCTTTCTATTTTTCAATCTTTTTTTATTTTTTTATCATTTCATTTTATTTTTTATTATTTTAGTTTTTTTTTTTTTTATTTCGAGCCCTTTCGAAAAGAACATTTGAAGACCGAACAAAAAAAATTGTGCGAAACGAATTTTATTTCTTTTTTCCTTTTTTTGTGTTTTATGGAATTCAAAAGGCTTTTAATTCAAAGCCATTAACGCGCTTGCGTTATTGTTACATTTTCATTCATTCGTTCGTTTATTCATTTTGTTCGTTCGTACATTTATTCATTTTTTCATTTACATTTTTACTTATTATTATAATATATACGTTTTTAAATTAACAATATTTTTTCCTTTTTGCCAAATGGTCAAACTAAATATGTAGTTTAGTAGATTATGTGGTACACATATATTATATAGTTAGCTATAAAGAAGTTCAAACGAGTGATGCATATCGATTTACGCATTATTTATAGACCGATATGTGGAGTATCTATTTCTGTGTAACTACCTATAATTTAATCTATAAATTAGAGAAAAGATACTTTAACGAGATTTTTATTTATAATGTACTACTTCTTTATAGTTAGAAAATCTCCAAGAGATATCAAGTACATATATGTTTATGTATGTTTGTCTGTATATATATATGTATAAGTGTGTGTTTTATAAGTAAACATATACCGATTGAGTAATTTAAAATAGGCCACCTGAATAACTCAATTTTAATTGCTGATAGAAAAAAAGATGCATCAAAAGACGAAACTTTCAAATAATAATTTTGTTAATAAAGAATTTTAATCATAAATTTGAACAAAACTATCTAAATTTAGAATTATAAAAAATCAATTAAAAATTATATTAACAACGTTATAGTGTACATCTGTCAGTTTATTATAGTGAAAGAGTATATAGATAATATTATAGAGTCTATATACTTAGTGTCGCGAAAATACTCGTGCTCGTGTAAAAAAAAATCGTCGAGTGGAGAAATTTGAGAAAATAAAGTGTGTGGGGGTAATTTTTCTTAATAGGTATATTGAAAAATATATATCGTTCCGTTGAAAATAAAAAATCAAATTGATCTTAAAAAATTTTTCTAATCCTATCTAAAAATTAATTTAAATCGAGGAAAAATTAAATTTGTATTATATGAATATAATTGTGTTATACAATAAAAATTTATCAAAATGAAAATTTTCTGTTGATAATCGAATTAAAATGAGACTGGATTTTTTGTTTCTTTTTTTATAGGAGAATAATAAATGAAAAAAGAAGTAAAAAAATAAGGGAAAGATGTAAGAGAAGAAATAAAAGACACGAATCTTTTATTCCCGAGGGTTGAAAGGGGTCAAAAGAAAAATACGATTTTTGGTAATTACGATAAAACGACTCGTTTTCAGGCTACTTCGGGAAAGGTCGTTTATGAGATAAGAGAGGTCATTTATAATCTAACTTCCGACGTTTCTACGATTTGCGAAAAACGAGACCCGATGATTTTCCTCCCCATCAATGATGTCAAACCATATCGGAGTTGTTCATTTTCTAAATAGGCTAGATGACTATCTTAAAATATTTTTTTGGTCTTCCCTTTTTCCTCTAAAGATTACCAATTATTACTATTATTATTATTATTATTATTCGTGATTAAACACGTACAAAAGAAAAAAGAACAAATTTTTATCTTAAAAAAAATGACCAACCACTTGTATAATATATTGATTTTATATATAATTTATTTATGTATTTATTTTTTCATTTTCCATAATATTTACATATCTCTTTTTCATGGTTTTCTGTAGTAGTTTTTCTATTACGGGTTTTAAAAGCGATGGATGGGGTTGTAATATTTTATCGATGAATTATTTGCGAACGGTTTTTAAATAACAACAATATTTTTCTTACTTCTTATAAATATATTTAACGAAATTCATACGAGTGGTTTATTTTTTTCTTTTAAATGTAATATTTGCCTTAATATCTTTTTTTCTTCTTTTTTATTTACCATAAAATAATAAAAATCTAAACGAGGATGAAAAAAAAATACAGAAAATTAATGATTCCTGTTCTGAGTCTGTTTACTTTGAACGAAAGATAATTTTCTTTATTTTTAAATTGATTTTCATTCACGTTGAAGTTTGATATACGTTATCAAAGATAATAACAAAATATTTCTTGTTAGATTAGAGAGGTTTGTTGTATTAATTTAGTTAGCATGATTGATTCGATCGTAGTAAAGTAATCGATGATATAATTTAAAATAAAACGAAACCGTACGGTATCGTTTTCGATTTTTCCTCGTTCTAAATCGTCGACGTTTTGGGAATAGTTGGTAGGAAAAGAAGCATAAGTGCACAGAAGAACCAAAACCAGTACCAGAATACCAGTACCAGCAACCGGTTAGCAAAATCGCGTCGTAAAATTAAATCGATGCGGAACCACCGGTTCCGTTGGTGCCGATTGTTAATAGAAAACGTACCAACCAACCAAACCAACCAACTAAAAAAGGTTTCCTCGTTGTTTTGCATTTTTTGTTTTTGTTGCTTTTTCTTTCTTTTGGAGGTTTTTTTTATTCAACTAAATTAAAGGGGGAAAGTCTAAGGGTAACTGTTGAAACAAAGCATAGAATTTTTGTTTTCTATCGAATACATAGAGAGAACGAAAAAATATCTCTTTACAATAGAAAAGAATGAAGTTTAGAATTAATGGTTAGAATGAAAAGCGTTCGATATTTGCTTTTTTTTTATTTTTTATTTACTCTTTTATTAAAAACGCAAAAAAAAAGTATTCCAACGTGAAACGTATGATATGAAAACAGGATTGTTTGTATTCGATGTTTCTACATGTTATTTCGTAAAAAATTATTATTACTCGGAGGAAAAACATATCGGGTAATGGAAAAAAAAAAAAAAAGGTAAAAAAAGAGAAGAAATGAAAAAGAATGGGACGTATTTTGTTCGAAAATTTGTAAGATTCTGATAAGACAAAATAAAATAAATTAACGTCGAGAATTTAAACAGGAAGAAAAAAAAGTTCAACGCGTTCGTCGATAAGACTTTATGATACTCATAGTAAGTAATAAAAAAATAAATAAGAAATAAAATTCTCTAACGCATCTTGAAATGAAATTACGGTTCTAATGGTGAAAAGAAAAAAGAACAAAAATAAAAAAAAAAAATAGGAAGATAAGATTAAATTTGGGCGCGAAGGTGGGCGTAGTAGTTGCGTTAAGGGAAGGTGGGGGGGAAAGAAGAAGAAAAAAAAAAAAAAAGAAAATAAGAAAAGAAAAAAAAGAGGAACGCGTAACGAAATGAAAGTTGATTAATATTGCAAAAGTAATCTGAGAGAAATTCTTGAGCTATCGTGAAATAGCCCGAAGGGTAAGAATGTCTGTCAGAGAGATAGGGGAAGATGGAGGAAGGGTGTAAGCTAAAGAGTAGGGTAGAGAGTAGGGTATGTACCTAATCGCAACGCTCTAGTCGTTACTTTAACAATTTTCCTGAGGAAATGAAGTTTCTGTGAAAAAGGATTGGCTTGCGTTAGAAGGATCGTCTCGGATATCTCGAGATTTTCGGTGCATTTAACTATTTCTCTCTTTCTCTTTCTCTCTCTCTCTCTCTCTATCTGTTATACAGTTATGCACAAAACTTATGACAACGATAAGAACAATTTTTTATTATTATTTCCTCCCAGAGATATTTTTTTTTTCTTATGAAACGTCTAATCAAAGTTTTATTCATACGAAATAGGAAACAAACGTAGAAAATTATTTTACAAAAAAAGAAAACACACACACACACACACACACACAGATACATAGATAAATCAACTTGACCGCATCTCTCTATTTGATTGATTATTTTACATGTCAAATTAACTAATTACGAAATGAACGATCATTATCTTCTCTATATATTTCTCACTCTTTTCTTCACTAACATAACGTCTTATAATAATTCGTTCGCAAAAAAAAAAAATGATCTGCTATTAGCAATTATGTTTAAGCTTATGACAATAATAAGAACAATTTTCTATTATTATTTCTCTTAGTTGGCAGAGATATTTGTTTTCTTTTTTGTGGAACGTCTAATCGAAGTTTTATCGATAAAAAAAGAACTCACACGCATACACATACACACACGTGTACAAATCAACTTGACCGCACCTCTCATTCGATCGAAGGGACTACTTTACTTATCAAACTAACTAATTATGATAGAAAAAAATGAAACAAACGATCATTATCCTTATATCTTTCTTATTCTTTTGTTCACTAACATTAACGCCTTATAATAACACTTTCGTAAAAAGGAAACCTGTTCGAGGATCGAAACTTTGTTCATTCGTTCACGTTGATAGAAATATATCACAAAGGGCAGAAGGTATTACTGGAAATTACTTGTTCGTTCGTTCATCCCCCCCCCTAAACCCCCCTCGCGAGATTACTTCGAGTAATTGGACGAGTGACGCGCCTATCGTTTTACAAAGAAGAAAGAAAGAAAGGGATAAAAGAAATTAGAACGAGTTGGAAAAAGAATAAAGTAAGAAAGTAAGAAAGTAAGTTAGGAAAAAGAATAAAATAAGAAAAGATAGACTATCGACGAAAGAAAAAAAAAGAAAAATAAACTATTACTATTTTATCCTCTTGATTTAACAAAATTAAAACGTGAACAAAGTATTGAAACGAGTAGTATAAAAATTCGTAAAAAATAATTGAGAAGAATTGATTAACATGAAAACTTTGATTATAGTTCGTCGATTTTCTCTTCGTAGTTTTACTCGAGACAACTCTAACCACAATCTGCCTGTAACACGCACCTGCCTACCCATGAACCTGTCAGATATTAATTACGTTAATTATGTTCTACACCGTATTAGGACACTAATTTTGACGTAATTATTGTTACCACATCGATAATGCTTTATACGATCTCATTGTTTAATGACTCTCCAAATGACTTCTCTCTTATCATTTAGAATATACGTATGGTTTATTATTATTAATAATTATATTCTAACGTTATTATTTTACCTTCGTAAGAAAACAAGAATATTTCAACGGTTTCAAGGAAATTCTCTTTATCGAACTTTAGTATAATATATACGCGCGTATAACAAAAGCTAACTTTGAGAATACCAAAGATTCTATCAACAGTTTTAGAATCTTCAACTTCAAATTTTACCATTCTAAACATTCTCCTATTGTTAAGTTTATTCTCAATTCCTCATTAACATATGCAATAATAGAATAATCGTTTAATTTAATACAATAACAAAGTTATACATATCAAATCCTAATGATATCAAAGATACTATTGACGTATCATAAATCTTTATTATTTTATTTCAACCAATAAGTTCATGCCTTTTTCAAATGAATATTTCCAAAAGTATAAATTTTACAAAAACAAATCCATTATGCAGTTTCATAGTTGAAAACCATTTGATGAAACATACGAACTTTTGATTCACCCTAATAATTATTATAACAATTAAACACTCTTATATCTTGTCATTCTTTTTTTTTTTCTTTTTTTCTCAAGATCTAATGTAACCAATTAACGAACGAATCATTGACGTTCCCCTCCTTCCCCCCCCCACCGCCCTTTCCCAATGTATGAAATATTCGCACGTATCAGAAGGTAGGGGGGTGTTTCAGCTAGTTTCTCGCTGTACACCGATCGATTACAGTTTGAACGAGCTTGTAGCATAGCCGAGCTTTGCCCGGGCTTCCTTCTATCCTCCATTCTCAACATTATACTCCTGAATAGTCTTTTAATGTTCAATACTCGTGTATAATTGGTACGTCTATCCATCTTTGTCGGGAAGATTAGAAGCATTTAAGGTAATAAGCTCTCAAATACCTTCTCATTCATTCATTCATTCATTCATTCATTCATTCATTCTCATATCCCTCTCGTGGTACACATGTGTGTGTGTGTATCACGGACAGAGATGCACGCGCGTGCGTATACACATCTTAATATTTACTTCATACGATTGATGATTTCGGCAAGTATAATTCGTTAATACAAAATTCAATTTGATTTTAATATTCATTGTATAAAAAATATTATTTACAATTATCATTAGATATATGTTTATCTTATAAGATTTAAGAATACGTTTTTAATAAAATTACGATTTGGTCTGATTAATTTTTGCGTTAGGTATTGATAAAACAAATTGTATCACGTTTTATTCATTTTTCGTTTGAATTATTGCACGTTTATGGAATTGATCATATAATCCCCTAGGAAGGTATAATTATATTATGGTTGTAAACGTTAATATATATTACATTAAGAGTAAATTATTTTTCGATATAAATATGTTTATTAATTTTAAGAAATTATTTATAGAATATTATTTTCTTTATACAAATATGTGTAATTAATGTGTGTATTATATAACAATATATTTATTTTACAAATTATATTCATCCTAATTGCCATTACCTTATTATCGATAATTTTCCAAAGAAAAATCTGTGATAAATCTATATAAAACGGTGTGTATTATTTTCTTTTCTTTTCTTTTTTTCTTTTCTTTTTTTCTTTTCTTTTTTTTTTTTATATAGAGGAATATAGAAATTTTAAAAGATTTGTCGAGTTAATTCACAATGACCTCTGGCAAAAAGGCGTATCTCTTATCTCACAGTCCAACTACTGGCAAAACCTTCTTCGTGCAAGACTTTGAATAATATATGAACGAATGCTGGCTGGCTGGCTGCTGCTACTGCTATGCAGCAACGAGAACAGCCGTTCTGCGACACTATGCGCTTCGTTGCAGTGTGTCATTGTACAACGTATTAACGGAAACTATGTTATCACAGTTAACGGATAATTCGAAAAAGATTAAAGTAAAAAAACACTTAATGCCATACAGGTGTTTCTTTTTTTCTTTTCTATTTTACTTTTTATATTTTATTTTCTTTTTTTTTTTCTTTTTTTCTTTTTTATTTTCAAATCTTTATTCTTTTCTTTCTCCCTGCACTATCGATATTTATTTATTACATCGAACAAAAGCAAAGCGTTGCCATAAGCGACGTTTCAAACGATTTTTCCATGATCGTCATTAAAAGAAAAAAAAAAAAACTTTTTGGTCCTAACGCGTCATACAAAATTATCAAGTCAGTATTATCTTAGGTTTGATCATGTCTAAATTATTTATTTCTTTCGTATTGTTTTACTTCAACGAAAATCTAACGAAATTTTCATCAATAATTGGAATAACACGTTGCTAAAGATAAATAATATTCGAGTTAAAGTAAGTGAAATTTAATTGAATATTTTTGATTCCCCCTTCCACCGCCCCGTTCATTTTATATTCTGTCATTTTTTAAACGTTTACGCAATAATGTATAAATACGAAAACGTGTGTGCGTATACGAAATTTTACTAAAATTTCATTTTATCGGCGAAATTTTTTATTTTTTGTTCTTTTTTATTTTATTTATTCAATCTCGATTTATAATGCTTCAGATTTTCTTTTAGTCACGTTTCAGAAATATATATATATATAAATATTGTGAATATAAAATTGTGATAAGCATATATAAATAGTGTACCTTAAAATAATACACCTTTACATTTATTAGATTTTTGTTTGAAAATTATTGATATAGATAGTATAATTAGGATGAAGAAAATTTAGAAAAATTAATATATTATTAGTATTTACGAATTTAAGAATTTAAGATTATACTTTTCTTATTTTAACTTTTTATGCAATTGTTTCAATTAAATAGTAAAATTAATTTTAAACTAAGATTATATTGCACACACACACACACACATATATATATATAAATATATAATATAACGTTAAAATATAATGTAAGTATAAAGTATAATCTTAAAATGTATTTAGTACGAATATTATTTTCGTTATACATACATATATACATATGTAAACTTCGGAAAGTTATATAAACAACAATCAAGAAAATAATTTTAACTGGCTTTCGTGGAGGACAATGATTCAGTTTACTATTGGATTTCGAAGAGAACGGAGCACCGAACATGTAGTCCGTGTTTTTAAATTACAATATACATTTCTTTCGATTTTGTTTCAATTAAAATACATTTTTTTTTTAACGTTCCTAACCAGTGATGATTTTCATTTTATAATTTTCATCTTGTAAGAAGATTCAAATTGAAATTATTTAATATAACAAATATATTAAATTTCAAATTAAATTAATTAAATATAGAATTAATGTATACTAATGTATTTATATTTCTAAATTTTCTTCATCTTAAACACACTACCTATATCAATAATTTTCAAGCAAATATGTAGTAATTGTAATGGCATATTTTTTTTAAGGAACACTCATTAATACACCTGCACACAAACACATATATACACATACATTAACGTCATGAAATGGCAAAGGTATATACATTCGGAAGGTAACACTTAAATGATGTAATTTAATTGTTTTCCACGAACAAAAGTAAACAAAATCGAAAATCAATTGAAACGAAAAATATATTAATAATGCAGGCATAAAGATTTTTATCAGGTAACAATAAAACTTAAAATACAATCTCGAAGTGCTCGTCGTTTAGTCGTAGTTGACGTAGTAATCGAAGAAGATAATTCATTGGTTTCATGCGATACCCCATGACTGATGGCTTTTCTCTAACGTTTCGTGATAAACGAGTTCCTTTAGATTTGATTTCGTTTGACGAATATATACACGCACACGTATATAAATAATTTACTTTATTAAAGAAAATGTATTCACCCTAAAAAGATGAACAAAACATTCTTATTATACACACATACACACACACAAATTTATGAATAATTCAAATACGTTCGTTGATAAATCTCAATTTTTAATTAAAATACGAATTATTTGTTTATTAATGTATATTATGATTATAATTTTTGAACTTTCTTTCATTCGCCAATGTTCCTTATATTTTTATGTTTATTTTTTTCATATTTTTTTGTCTTGTATTTTATTCGATATAACATTTCTTTATTTTTTTTTCTTTTTTTTAAATAAAAAAATTCTTTTAAAAAGAAAAATATTATTCAATACACGAATAAAAAAAGAAATGTCAGAAATGTTGTTTCGAATAAGTTTTTGTTTTCTCTTCTTTTTATTTATCAAAATAAAAATTACGTTAGCAAACGATTTTCATTCGATATAGAATAAAGGAAAGAAAATTGTACAAATTTAAAACGCTCGTACGCGTTTCTTTATTTTCGTGAAATATGTCACGAAAAGAAATACAAAGGTTAAATACTTAACCGCGTTAAGATTTTCTATTTTTATTATCTTTTTTTATATTTTCCTTGTTGATGTTTATTTTATAAAAGGTTTACGCTTTTCTCGTTTATTTTTGTGCGTTTATAAAAACAAAACTACCACGCTGTCGAAATTTTATTCAAAGCTAATATTGATTTTGCAAATATCTTTCAAACCTTTTTCATAATAAAAACTTATTATTCGATTTTCATTTTTTGTTTGTTTTCAAACTAAACTCTTAAATGTTAGTCATCGAATCAATCGAGTTATACTTTTTTTTCTTGTAACAAATTGCATAATTGCACTCATTATGCGGAATGAAAAATAAGAAAAATATCGTAGAAGGTTATTTTAAAAGGGGGAAGGGGGAGGAATAAAAAGAAAAAGAAAGAAGGAAAAATAAAATCCCTTCGCCATCGCTTTACAGTTTTCCTCGTCGTCATAATCATCCCCTTAGATCGAAAAGGAAAAAGAAGTAACAAAAAGGTAAACGATAAAACTAAAGTGGATTTAGGTTTATGTTAGGAAACCCTAAATATGCCTATCTTCGGTTGTACAAAAGAGGACAATTGTAGAAAAAATGCTCTTTTGAGGGCCCGAGAACGAGCCAATCAAAGGGACAAAGGTTTGCTTTTATTATTTAATCAAAATTTAATCTCAGTTAAATAATAAATGAATAATGTTAGTTATGTCCTTTGACAAAAAGTGAAGTTATGTATAAAGCATTTCTTCTTTTCTTTTTTTTTTCTTTTTTTTTTTTTTTCCAAACTATACACGTAGAAAGAAAGAAATTGAACGAGTTGAACGATTCGTCGAATTCTGGTGCAAAAGTTTCTCAAGTTTCTACAATCGAAAACGTTCGTAAAGATATCATCGAACCAAACCAAATATCATTTCGTCAAAAAGGAAGTAAAGAAACATCGGAATCGGAAAAAAGTGTCGACGGATTGAACAAATCATTATCCGATATAAAGAAAATTTCGACAGATCAAACACGGGGAAAGAATTTGGAATAAGCTGAAGGAAAAAAAGATAAGAAAGAACAAAAGCACGTCGCATATACTTTTCTCCCTTCTGAATTATACGAAAATTTGTCCATTCGGATATACTCGAGTAAGAAAAATTATTTATTTCCTTATTTTGCATTTTTTTTTTTAATAATAATAATAAGAATGTGTTTCAAAATACGTGTTTGATAATAACTTTAGGGATGGTTTCAATACACTCAAATTCGTATATTTTGAAACACCATATAGAATTTTTTTTTTCATTCAGCTTTACAGAGAAACCTGACAAGATTCGGTTTATAATCTTTTAATAATAATTTCAAACACTTTCTCATACATTCATTCATTCTTTCCGTTTACTTTTACACTAAAAAAAATAAACACATAAAAATTGCAAATAATATTTCATAAAATATTAGTAGACGTGTATTTTTACGAGTACTACAACTAATTGCATGATATATTTGCTTTCAACAGTTTGATCCAATTTACGTGAAAAAAAGTTGCGAATAATTGGATAAATGTGAGAAAAATCAAAAGAATTTTATGAAAAAAATAGAAAAATACGAGTAAGTAAATAATATCTCGATGTGTTTTTAAAATAAATAGAATAATATAAGGTAAGAACAAAATTATTTTTTCTTCTCCCATATATAATTTTCTTTTTACAATCTACTTAAAATATACATACATAAATTTATTTTCGATATAATGTTGCATATATATTATATATTATTTTATTTTATTACATATTATTTTTATTATTATTATTATTATACATTATAATTTATATATCAATTATTTCGTCTATCAATTTTTATAAATGTAATTATAATTCCAAAAAAAAAAGAACATGATTGTACGTTGTGTTTCAAAGTTGGCACAAACGCAAACGTCAAAAGGATGATACGAAGGATAGAAAAAAAGAAAGTATAGTATCTCGTTTGTCTTTAGCTCGGAGGGACGAAGCAAGTAAGAGATAAAAGAGAGAGAATAAAGGAAGGGAAGTTTAGTAGAACGGTGGAGGTGAGTGGAGGGTGAAATATATATACAAAAAAAACAAAAAAAAACAAAAAACAAAAAGTCTTTAACAAATTTGTCTGTCTCTTTTCGTATAATTACGTATGCATGAAGCTTTGAAAATCGAGATCAAATTAACGAAGATAAATACAAGATCCTAACTGTGTGTTCGTGTGTGTGGATAACATCATATTTTTTTTTTCTCTCTCTCTCTTTTTCTGCCTACCCCCCACCCCACCCCACCCTTCAACCATCCGATCAGTTTTCTTTGGCTACACTTTGCGAACTCTACGTTTTCTTTCCTTAAACCTTCCCAACCTTAACCCCTCCCACCCACCCCCCCACTCCAAAACCTCCCACCCTTCCTTTTCTTCTTCCCTCTCTTGAGAGATATTACGTTGAGCGTATAAAGAAGATAAATAACAATGGTGGAAGAGTACAAAACGCATCGGGGAGAAGGTAAAGGCTTCATATATTTTATCGTGTCTTTTTCTCTCTCTCTCTCTCTCTCTCTCTTCAAGTTCCTTCACCTTTTCCCCTCTTTCCCCTTTCCCTCTCCGTACTCTTACTTTTTCTTCTACTTTATCTCTTTCTCTGTTTTTTATCCTTGAAAGATTCTTTTTCGATCTTCTTTGTTCTCTCTTAATAAATTATGAAATTCCATAGGTAAAAGCTGTTATATCTCGAATATAAAGATTTATTACGAATAAAAATGTGTTTTTAGAATTACGCTAATTATTTTATTATTATATTATATATATATATTAAATTGTCTCTGGCAAAAATAGAAATGAAAAATATGTTCTCATCGATTTAAAGAGAGAGAGAGAGAGAGAGAGAAACGATTGAA
>NW_014569551.1:1732807-1734703 GCF_001313835.1 Polistes canadensis
GAGAGAGAGAGAGAGAGAAACGATTGAATAAATTCTGACGATGAATTAAGAAAATTATTTTACGATTAATTGTATTATTTCTACGTGAGAGACAACAAGAAATGTCTTTCACAACGAAACGAAGAAATATTTTCTTTACAATTAAAAACGAAGGATTTTCATTTAAACTCGATTATTATTTTTAATGTGAAAAATATTAAAAAAAGGAAAGAAAAAAAAAAGAAAGAGTGAAAAAAATTCTGATAAAATATTTCTCTATACAATAATCATTTTTGTCACGATTTAACATTAATTCATATATATATTTCCTTTTTTTTTTCTTTTTTTTTTTTCTTTATTTTTTGCAGAATACGATACCGCCATTTTCACATTGGCCACCTTCGCGGCAGTTTTTGTGCTCTACATTTATATCGTATACAACCTTACCAGTCCACCATTAATATTACGCCATTGTTCTTATTCTTTCGATAAATGAAAATAAATCGTAACATATTTTTTTTTCTTTCTTCCAATATAAAATCATTCCTACTAATAAATTATGACACTTGTATTAAATTAACTAAGAGGACCAAAGAAAAAAAATTGCAATTATTTCATTTAACGATTTATTTTATATTACAATTATATTTCTATTAGTAAAATATAATAATAATATTAACAGTATAATTTATTTCAGCTAATAATCAAGAAAGTATAAGCTTGATTTACAATTACATTTATTTTCAAAATTACTTTTAGTTTCTTACATAATTTTGATCTAACGAGAATTCAAAATAACATAACACATTATTTGCATTTATATTGACAAACATATATATATATATGCGTTTATAACATTTCAAAATGTTATAATTTAGATGATTTTCGTAGAATCCAATGTAACATTGTTTAAGGAAAACTAACGAAATGTGAATGAAAATATAAAGTTAAACGATGATATTATAATATTATCAAAGAACGGTCAGCTTTAAATTCCTTTGAAAAGTTCCCGACAGAAATATGACACAGGTATGAAATTTAAAGGTACCCAAGTTCCGTGAACCGTTTCACAATTTACAAATGAAAACTCTAACTAATCTGACGTTTGCAAACTCAATAATAATGTAGTTGTTAAACTTGTATCAACTGGTACATGCTTATCTCATCTCATATTGTTTCCCTATAGATAATGGTTACATTATCATCATCATAATTATTATTAATATTATTATTATTATTATTATTTCATCATATTTAATGAAAAGTTGTACGTGGGTGTGAAGAATAAGGAAGACTTAATTTCGTAGTTTTTCTATCATTTAAAAAGATTTGTCGTGTACTCTACGTGCTGAGAAAAAAAAAAAAGAAAAAATGCACTCCTTTAAAGCGAGAAAGCAAGTCAGTAAGAAAGTATACAGCAGATTTTCTTCTTTTTTTTTTTTCTTTCTTTCTTTATTCAAAGGTAACAAAAACACCTTCTCCCTCTTACCACCCAGTCAACCTTTTTTTTGCCTTCTACTTTCTACTTTCTACTTCTTCATATTTCCTACTTTGTTTTTTCCAAGTGGTGCATCGTATCTCGGGTCAATGCGAATCTCTACTCTCACATATACATTATCTTTCTCACACACACTCCACACTCTTTCTCTTTCTCTTTATCCTCTCAAAGTAAGATAAGCGAGCAAGCTTTTGGCGTAGTTTTTCACAGGTCGTGAGAGAAAATCGGTATAATTTTCTACGTAGCACCTAACATTTGATACACTTGTTAACGTTCGCATGAAAACGAAGAAGAAGAAGAAGAAGAAGAAAAAGTAGTAGTAGTAGTAGTAGTAGTAGTAGTAGACGTCAACGAAAGTTTGAAAGAAAAGCTTTCTTTTGCAAAAGAAGGGGAAGAAAAAGAAATAATCTTTCTTTTTT
>NW_014569551.1:1735723-1746443 GCF_001313835.1 Polistes canadensis
TTTTTTTTTTTCCTCAACGTTAACGGCCAACTTTTTTTTTTTCGACAAAGAAACGTTGAACTAAGAGAGGAAAGTTCGCAAGGAGAGGAGGAGGTGGAGGAAAGGGAGGGTGAAGGAGGTTGCCTAGGAGGAGGACAGGGTCTTTTCTTTTTTATTTTTCTTTTTTTTCGTTTTTTAATAGACCAAAGGCCATTGTTCTTCGACTCTGACGAAATTTTTTCTTCTGCCCCTTTTTTTCTTTCTTTTTCTTCTTCTGGAAATACGAAAAAGATATGAAAGTAAGAAAAAGGGACGCGGAAGGGTGTGGGGGGGGAGTGGTGAAGGGGAGGGGGTGAAATAAGGACGATGATGAAAGATCCGATGGCGCTGATTAAAAACTTTCATCAAGGGGAGGGGAATAGCTGATATTTTTTTTAGCTGATATTTTTTTTTAAGAAAAAACGCGTAAACCACTTCAACGCGAATTATTTTATAATCGACGAAAATTTATCTATTATTTATGCACACACGCGCGGAGTCGTTATAATCCCATTATAAAATGGTCAATTTATTCGCTAATCGTGTAATCGATAATACGAAAGGAATAACGAATAACGATCACGCGTTTGCATATTTATCCATTTGCCCTACGTATTCTCATATCTACACGGTGTCCCAAAAATCTTGCCTTGTAGCGATCTGTAAAATTAGAATTTGTTTTTCTTTTTATAAATATGTATATCAATCAAGATTGTCAAATTTTGTAAACCAACGTAAAAAGAAATTCTTTCGGTCAGTCGAATTAACTTTTATTTAACAATCAAATAAAAATTGTTTTAAGTTGTGTGTGTTAAGACCGAAAACTTCTTGTCCACTTATCTATCTTTATTATTTACTACTAACTCTTTTTATTTGTTTGTTTATTTCAATTGGAATTTTTTTTTTTCAAACAAACATTCTAACCTCGGATTTCTATCTTGAAATTATATACCAAAAAGAAATATTATAATTCTATTTTTATTAAATTAACAAATAAATTTTTCTTTTTTTAATTTAATCTTTATTTTCGATAAAGTAACTTTTGAGACACCATATAGATATTTATTATATATATATACATGTTAAAATCTTCGTTGTGCAACCCTGACACGAACGACGTTGCTCGATACTCGAAATTACAAATGGTGAACATCTCGGCGATTAGGTTAAATTTCAATTTCTGTTAGGTGTGTGGGCGGAATGTTGGCTCGATATCCGAGACTATTGGATTTTCAAAGCTCTTTAGGAAATCTCTTCAATCTGACAGGACACGAAACGGTGATTAGAAATGTATAGAATCCAATTCATCGATGTGTTTCCCCCCTCCCATCTTCTCCTCCTCCTCCTCCTCCTAGCCAAACGTTCCTACGAATATACGTAATTTCGATATGAAATTTACGAAGATGATATGTCATAAAAAGTAATATCATCTCTCTATTTATCTATCTATCTCTCTATCTCGTTCTATCATTTTCATCAAATTTCAATCGAATGCGATGCAAACGACAGTTCTATTTTCTCTCTCGTCAACATTTTTTTTCACGAATAATAAATATAATATAAACTTATTCGAGTATATATTAATAATATTTATGATATACGTATAAGAGAGATATACATAAATATATGCGTTTTATATATCATTAAATGGTCATTCGACTCTTGTAGAATTAAACTAAATATTTGATTTATAACCAAAAGTATTTTTGAAATAATTATAATATCGTATGGGTAGAGTACGATGTGGGTATGCATTTATTTCGAATAAAATCATGCAACTGTTAAAGTAGTTAATCACGTATAATCGTGTAAAATTAATCGTTGTACTAATTTACTTTTAAAATATTCTATATACCAAATAGCGAGAGAGAGAGAGAGAGAGAGAGAGAGAGAGAGAGAGAGAGAGAGTAATTAGCGTATGCAAGTAGTATTACCACAAACTGGTCAGACGACGATCTATACGTTGGTTGTTAGCTTAATCGTTAAAAGATAGGATTATTATTTTCCTCCACATCTCATATTATCTTCCCTTTCTCCCTTATTCATCCCTTCATTAACCTTGATGTTTTCGTAACACATTCGTCGTAAAATTTAAAGTAAAACTGTGTAAATAGCACTTTGCTTCAAATAACCACCCTTTCTTTCCACGTATAATCCCTTAAATTGCTGCTTAACGAATTCTCTTAAAGGGATCACTTCAAAACGTTTTAGAAAATGTTCTTTATAGACAAGTAATTTCTCCCTTAAGCTTTTCCGACCCATCGTAAATTTTCTTTTGATTTATTACTTCATCGAAACATCACCACCACCACCACCACCACCACCACACTAAGCTCATCTCAACTCATCTAAACTCTTTCTTTATATCTTTTATCTCGCGAATTTTATCCTAGTACCATCATCATACATTTCGGTTATAAATAGTTGGTTTATATAGAAAACATCTATCGCTTTTTCTTATATATTCTTCAATAGCTCATCCAATCGAAAACAGTTTTCATATAAACGATCCAATTTTTATCCCACGTGTATTAAATCCTATCTATTATCACACGGTGTATTTAAAAATTATTTTCTATTTCGTTGTATGTGTAACAAACGATCGAAAAAGAAAAAAAAATATATAAAGCGTTAATTTTTATAATGAACCTGTATTTTTTACGAATAATAATAAACTATGAGAGATTCGCGTAAACGTATTCGCGTACTATACATTTAAATAAAATAAAAAAAAACTATTTGGTGGTAGATAGGTGGTAGGATCATGGAGGAGGGGAGGGGATCTTCAAATTCACACGTTTATTATTATTATTACGTTTATTCGTTTCAATAGAGTAGAATGAATGGTATTATTTTCGAGACTGAAAGAAAAGGGATGAAAAAGGAAAAAAAATAATTCATTATATTAATAATTTCAACGCGATAATCATGGATACCAACGAAAATATTGAATTCAATTAATGTTTATCCAATCGATTTTCGCATTACTCATTTTATTTATTGTACGCTCGTAGAGAATTTCACGTAGGTATTAGATTTTATTATTAATTATATATATGTGTGTGAATGTATGTACGTATAATACTTTTAATATAAAAGCTTTAATTAATCGCTCGAATATAATAATATTTATATTTATATTAGATGAAAAAAAAAAAAAAGAAAAAAAAAGAGATAAGATATTTCAATGAAATATCGTCGTTACTTAACACATCAATAATCAAAAAGTTTGAATACGTATACTCGCGTATAAAGTATTTTGAAATTATATAGAAATTGTTATTTCTTTCTCGAATGGTTTTGTTTTTTATATACATTAATAGGATTGCGTAAAGGTATAAAATACAGTCTGCTGGAATATGTTCAGAGGTGTTATCAGTATGTTGAAAAATAAGAAAAAGAAAGAAAGAAAAACAAGTTCATTAAATAGTATATCCCATATTTAAATTTGTTTTCTCTCTCAATTTTATCCGTTTTGTTTTTTTATTCCACTCTTTATTATAGAATTTTTTTTTTCAAGAAAAAACTATTCGAAATGACCACTTTTCGGCTACAATGTTGTTTTTAAAAATCTTATCTAGAATGTTTTCACTCGTTCAACAATTCCAAACGTTGTGTTTGAATTTTCGAATAATTCTTTTGAATAGGGTAACGTAGTTTCTCGTCATTATTGTTTACCGATGTGTGCTTTAAATTAAACATCTTAGGTTTTATTACAAATCAAAATCACAATCTCGATCAATTATTAATATATTATTCATTTTTTAAATTTAATATGAAAATTTACAATCAATTTATTTCGAATAAAAATAATTAGAATATTAATAATTAGAATATATATACTCTTTGAAATATAAAAAGAAAGTGTTCAAATTGAAGAACAATAAGAATGCTGTCTTATATATATTATCAATTAATTATCATTATTATTATTTACCATTAATGGGTTATTATATATCATTATTATTAATTATAATTAAATTATTGACATCATTTAACGTATATATATATATACGTGTATAAATTTGTTTCTAACGTTCGTAACATTAGGGTAATAAAAATGATAAAACAAAAAATGAACGAAAAGAAAGGGGAGTGAAATATTCTAGGAAAGGTTGTTAAAAAAACAGAAGAAGAAGAAGAAGAGGAAAAAAGAAAGAGAAAAAGAAGAGAGGATTGAAGAAGAGATAGTAAAAGAGATGACGTCTGTGAAAGAGAGAGATCCTTTCTTTTCTGGTTTTTTTTTTTTTTCTAAAAAGTTTGCTGCGTTCGAGATATCATTGTCGTACGATCTCTCTTCTTCTTCTAGTGACATTTCTCGAAAGCTCTCTCTTTCTCTCTCTCTCTCTCCCATTTATTTCTCAATCATTGAAATTTCCATTTTCAACCGTTTCTCACTCACTTCTTTACTTTGGTGTCCTATTTTTTTATGCCGATCACGAATCTGCCCTTTTATCTTTGTTTGTTTGTTTCTTTCTTTTTTTTTTGTATATAAATATTTTTTTCTTTGTCCGTTTCTTTCTTCTTTTTTTTATAAATAATATATCTTTTTTTATTTATTTATTTATTTTTTTGTTTTGTTATAAATTATATTTAAATTCGGTCCAAACGTTCGAACGTTCATCCAATCAATTTCTTTTCTTTTATTCTTTTTTTTTAAACCTTTCAAAAGAAATCTTTCATTAATACGATTATTATTATTCTACCGACAATGTATTTAAATAATGCAATGTAAAACGTAGGAAAAATTTACAAAATAATACTTCAGACAATGCTCGTACGTAACGTTTGATTCAACGTGTTAAATATTAATCCAACTTTATTCTCTTTTTTTTTTTCTCTTTTACTTTCAAAAGAATTTTACAAATATGATTTATTTATTTTTCTACGTGCAATTACGTCGAATCAGAGTGTCCAAAATTTGTTAACAAGAAAATTAACTGTAATTATACATTTCATTTGCTATCATTTTATATTTTTCCCCAATTGACATTGTAAACAAAAAAGTTAGCTTTGATTATAACAAACAAAGATTGTGATTGCAATTAGAGTAGAGTCGTCGTAATCACATAGTAAGAGGATCACGGGGATTCGTTTGATTAAGTTTCGTTACGTTGGCAATGCATTTTAATCTAATCGAACGATCTGTTGGAAAAAGAAAAAAAAATATATATATATTTCATTTCAAAACAATGTTACACATTCTCAATGTATTCGTCGGTGGTGTTTTTCACTGATTGGTGAAAAAAGAAATAAAACAAAAACAAATGCCAATTATTTATCTCGAGTAATTATCGAAACTGATAATTGTACGTATAGTAAATTCATTTTTTTTCCTCTCTCTCTCTCTGTCTCTCTCTCACACTCTCTCGATAACTTTTCCCATCGTTTCGGTAACGTTGTACGAATTTTTCCATAAAATATGAATCCTACTTGTGCTAGGGGGAAAAAAAAAAAAGAAAAAGTTTTTACGAGTTTGCGTTGTAACCCCAGGTTGCTTTTCGCGAAACTAACGAGTTTTCCTACAACGAATTTTCACATAGAATTAAATATAACTCGTTGTAATTTTTGCAGTCTGCTTGGTTTGTTATACTCGTTGTTTTCTGTATTACGGGATGAAAAAGAAAAGGGTAGAGGGAAGGGGTGTGGAATAAAGAAGAAGAAGAAGAAGAAGAAGAAGAAGAAGAAGTAGTAGTAGTGTTGTTAAAACGAGTCCGTTGATAGTAAAATTAGAAAAAAAAAATTTCTACGGAATGCAAATGAAAAAAAAAAGAAAAAGGAACCTTTTTTTGGAAGAAAAAATTCATTTACTATATACTTGTCGTTTATTCTTCCTTCATTTTGTAAATCTAATAATAATAATAATATGCGTAATCATCTTTAAAAAAAAACACGAGATATTTAAAAAAAAAGAAAAAGACAAGAAGATAAAAGTAATAAAAGGAGAGAAAAGTTGTTAAGGCCGAGAGAGGGTGGTCTTTTTTTCGTAGCCAACCAAAAAAAAAAAGAAGGTAAAAAAGAAAAAGCAAATTTACGGTTACGCGTATGCCATTAAAACGCGAAATGGAATATTACGTCTAGCTCGGCATTTTGGCGTTAGTGTTCGTCGATGAATAGCAATGAATGGCGGGAACGATATGCATTTAAAAAACGTTGCGAAATAAGGTTAGATAACTAATTGTAAGCTGCCGCCAACCAACCAACCAACCAACCTGGAACGATCTCAGGTTAGCAAAGTAAGCCTGAAGGCAAACTAGACTTCTTTTTTAAGGGAAAAAAAAAAGAAAAAAAAAAAAGAGAGAAAAAGACGTAGTTTAACTTGATACGCTGTCTTCGTCGCACGATTCGCGATTACCAATTCACAACGACACACACACACACGCATACGTACAATTTTTTTTTTAGCTCGAAACAGCTATCTCTGCTAAACGGTGGAGTCGGGGGGAGGGGAGAATGATGATAACGACCAAACGAGAAGGTTATTTCGTCTCCCTTTTCTTTTTGTACGTTTTGTTTTTTATGCTAGGTTACATATAAAAAAGAAAAAAAAAATACGATCGGAAAGGGGAAGAAAAAAAAAATAAGTATCCATTTAAAAGAGAAACTAATTGTACTATTATTTTTTTATATATCGAGATAACATGTTTATCTTAGATTTTCTTTTATAATTCTCAGAGGAAAGGATAACAAAGTTTCGTACGCGATCGAACAAATCGTGAAACTTAATTCGATTCAACGTTATATTCTTTCTCTCTTATATTTCGAAAAGAAAGTTCGATCATGATTCGATCTCTCGTTCGTATAATTTATCTTCTTCTTCTTCTTACATTGTTCTATACGTTTTTTTTTACTGGACATTTCGTTTCTTTTACAAAAGTACGCGCGTTTAAAACATCGTTCGGAAAGAAAAAAGAATAATCAAATGAAAAGTTAGCGTCTTTATCTTGATTATGAAGTATTTATTAAAGTCCGATATTGTTTGAATTAATATTGAAAATAAAATATCTTGCAACAATAATATAATTATAAAAACAAACCAGGTAAAAATTCAAACAACCTATTACGAATATGGGGGGTCAGAAAGTTACATCTCTATTATACATTAAATGACCCTATGAAAAATATCCTACAATATATTATATATATAAAACCCATTTCATTTAACAATAACATATAAATATATTAAATATACGCATACCTAAGAAATAAATATAAACGTTTATTAAATCTTATTCTATCAAATAAAAAGATATAGAGAAAAGTAGTAGGCTGAGTTTGAGTTATACAGAAAGGAAGAAAGAAAGAAATAGAGAGAGATAGACAGATTACATATACATATAACTAAATATTCCTATTAGAGAGAACACGTAATATACACAATCTCTCATACATACATGTATATACATATGTATGACGTATAATGTATATACCTATGTGTATATACACGTAGGATGGTCTCCAAGCGGTTTGGGACTGTGAAACGTGGTATCGAAGCATTAGGTTTCCTCTTACCTCTCTCTCTCTCTCTTCAGTGGTCCATGTTATACCGGTATCAGTGCGTCATCCATGATGCTAGGTGTCGTCTTTCTCGTCGTTGTGTTGGTACTTGGGTACCAACCAACCCATAGCAAATGGCTGCTGCCTATGCCCGGAGATTCGTGATAGCTGTTGTCGAGAGGCATCATCGGTGGTCACCCTTCGGCATCGTTCAATTTTCCGTAATGGGTTCTCACATCAAATGTTCACCGATAGTGTAGTATCAAATCGAACTAACCAACCAACCTCCTACATTTCAAATCCTCTCTTCTCTTCTCTTCTCTTCTCTCTCTCTCTCTCTCTCTCACTCACACGTTTACGTTTACGTTTTCGTTTTCGTTTTCGTTCTCTTATCCTAACTCCCATTTCACTCTCAAACCTAAAACTCTAACACGATTCGACCGGAAGCGTCCGAACTTGTAGAACGAAGGCTATTCCCGATCATCGTATCTCGAGATACGACGAGTACCACCCGTTCTCAGTAGAAAACCCGTTCCCGTTCATGTTACCGTTCCCGCTACCGGAAACATTTCAACGTTTTCAATTTGATGAGTTTCCGAAATGTTTCGCAAACCTGTCTACAGATTGACTTTGATATGTCCCCGATTTATCAGCTCAAAGTCAACGATATACCGTATATACGATACGATAAACGCACGGCAAACTATTTTTCTCTTTTTAATTGATAATTTTTTACTTTTATATCTATTTATATAGGTTTTATTTATAATGAAATAATTGATCGACTTGTCGGATCATTTTTCTAATTTTAAATTATGAAAATATGTTCGTATAACGCGGTTTATACGAAATCACGTCTTCACTTACGATTTGAAATAATTATTAACAAAATTTATATAACCCGTATAACTTTTCACGCAAAACCCTAACAAAACTTTGTTCGTTAAGGGAAAATGCAATAATATGCACCAGCCGTAGGGGTGAGAGAATTTTAAGTCCCCGGTGTGTTGAATTATCACTCGTTAAATAAACAGAAAAATCCCCTCCCCTCCGACCCCGTTTTAATCTTGACGCAACTTTGACGCACGATTGAAACAACTAACAATACATTTGAACATTGTCGGTTTATTAATTATTACCAAATTAAATATTTGCTAATAATTACATGACGTTTTCAAGTCTGACGTGCAAACTGTATTATCAAACAACGATATAATAATAATAATAATAATAATAATGAAAAAAAAGAATCTCCCAATTGACGTTTACGTTTCGTGACCAAAAAATAAAAGAAAAAAAAAAAGAAAAATGTTCCTTTTACCTGTCGTTTCTTTCCTGACAGTTTGATAATCAAACGAACAAAAAAAAAAAGGAAAAAAACACTTCGCTGATTGCGACTGACGTCGTCTCCTCTTCGGTTGGGAAAATTCCAGACTTCTACTTCCTTCGATTCAGATCGAAATTGATACTACGATAGACAAACTTTCAGGAAATGAAAAGGACATTGATATCCTACGTTTGGTAAAAGATATAGACGAGGAGGAATCAGTAGGGAGATGAAGAAAAAAAAATCTAACTGCAAGGAAGAACAACCTCTTGCTTGCCAGGACTCGTTCAATTCTTTTTACGTTTATATTATCTCCGTAAGGGAAACAAAATTTGAATCTCGATAGATGCATAAGAAAAAAATGGAAAAAAAAAAAAAAACAAAAAGAAAACAAAATGAAAAACGATCAAGATACAGCTCCTAACATGACGTATAATGAAATATCATCTTCTCGAAGGAAGAAGAAGAAGAAGAAGAAAAAAAAAAAGAAAAAAAGAGTGAAGCAGTGAAGGAGTGGGGGGGTAGGGAGGGAAAAGGAATTTTCTTGGAAAAGTTCTATCAATTCTGTTCAGTTAGTTTTACATCGATAAAAATTTAATATAGCGTCTAACAAATTTTCTTGCAAATAAAGTATTATATATGTCTACGTTAAATAACAGTGATAAAAAATGACTCGGGGGTGGGGCAGGGGGGGAAGGTTAGATGATGATCGTTGGATCGATCCGTTAGTTCGCTATGGCATTAAATGCGGGTAAGATAATTAATAAATTTAACGTCGTTATAGGAAAGAAGGGATGGTGGATGGTTTTGGGGAGGGGGGGGGGGGGGGGGAGGGTGGGTTGGTAGACAGTAACGAGAAGGTACATAAGTAGCATTCTGGATGGTAAAAGAGGAACGATATATCAAAAATCTGTCTTTCTCTATGAGTGCTGGTAGTAAATGTGATGTTGGTGGTGGGAGGCAAAAGTAGGGATGGGGTGGGGTGGGGGTGGTGGTGGTGGAATCAGCAGTGCGGTCGAACGGGAACACCGGGGGTGCGATGGAAACGCGCAGACGTAGAAATTCTCTTCCGCCTAATAGTGACGCGGATACCTTCGTGCGGTACCGTGCGGTACGGTGCGATGCGGTGCGGTACGGTGCGGTGCGGTGTGGTGCGGTGCGAGTCTACGGCTGTTTCATTCTTTGGGTCAGGAGGATGAATGAGAGGAAGAGAAGGGTTGCGAAAGACGCCTGAGGGGGAACACTGGGGTGGGGGGTGGCGGGGGATGTCAGCGGGTTTCACCCCAGCCAATGCTGCGGACTACTACCGCCCCCCTCGTTTCTAAAAATAGCACTCTCTGGTGCTGACGTCATCGATCCCTCTTCCTCTCTTTCTCTCCTTACTACCACCACCACCACCACCACCACCACCACCACCAATAGGAACAGCACCAATTCACCATATGAAAGCATCGGGGACTATGACTCTGAGTGAGTGAGTCGCGTTAAATCCGAGAGGACCGAGGGGAGGAACATTTTCTTTTTTTTTTTCTTCTTTTTCTTTTCTTTTTTTTCTATTCGAAAGATTCGTTCTGTATAATATAATACTTGCAAAGGACTAACCGGGGTAGGGTAGGATAAAGGTGGGAGGAATTAAAAGAAGAGTATACTACTATGATTCTCTAACGATTGACTATTGTACTAACTATCGTAGAAATCTCTTTTCTTTATTCATTCGTTTCTTCTTATTATTTTTCTTATACTTTTATTCTTATTTTTTTTTTTTCCTTTTATTATTATTCTTTTATTCTAATCGAGGATAATAGGACGCTAACGAGCCACCTCTAGTAGTTACTAATAGACAGTTCTTTTTATTATTATTATTATTATTATTATTAT
>NW_014569551.1:1746556-1758690 GCF_001313835.1 Polistes canadensis
AATATAATATAATATTATATATATATATATATATATATATATATATATGTACACTTCCATTTCGTTTCGATCGATTTTACAAAGAGTTTTATACGAAGAAAGAGAAGTGACGTTTCACGTTTATTTACCTATGCCGTTTGTAACTCTCGTTAAATCGTTAATCGTTGGATAAAACGTTCCCTTCTCTTCATAAAGTACCTTCTTGCATTAATAAACTCCCATTTATGGTATGCATTCTCATCTACTACTAATACCAATACTACTACTACTACTACTACTACTCCTGTTACCTACTTTTCGCAGTTCATTCCTTTTTAATCATTTTTTCTTCAAGTCGGACGAAACCAAAAAAAAAGATCTTTACCTTTTCTGATTTTGATTTTTTGCAAAGCTTTGCTATCCGAAATATTTTTTCGATCAATTTAAAAATATTCCTCTTCCTTTGTAACGAATAATATTCTATTTCGTAGAAAAACTTATAGAAAATCTATAAAATCCCTATAACGATATCGAACACATCGATCAATATTTTACATATCGTCGTTTTCCTCCTTCTCTCCTCTCCCCCTTTACCACCCTTTCACCAACCGTAATTATCGACCATCTTCTCTACCTTATAGTTGAATACACTTGCTTGAATTTTACGACTACACGTTTGAGAGTTTGGAGAATCACATAAATACACACACACACACACACACACACACACACATCCCTCCTCTCTTCCCCCGTCCCCCGATTTAATAACATATCTATGCGTTGTCCAGGTTTACGGGCTATACCATGGGGGAATAGTAATCACGGTATACGTATCGAAGTCTAACTCGTTTCGTACGAGTAGAAGTTTGAAATATCATTCGAAAAGATTTATTAGAGATTAACCTACGTCTCGAGATTCCAAGTATCCTTCCTATGATCAAGGAAAGAGTTGGTGGTGGGTGGGGGGGCGGAAAGGGGAAGGGGGAGAAGAAGTCAAGGGGTAGTTATATTATGTCAGGGGATGGTCTCGTTTAACGTTCGTAATCTTCTACGAACGAACGATTTACTTTAGTCATACTAACTCGACTACGTTTACGCGTAGTTTATATTATTCGGATTTAGCGAACGTCAAATCCGGAAAATATATATATATATATATATATATCCTTCATATTTTTATTATCCTTTCCTATATTTCATACTACCTGGTATGAAGAAAAAAAAAATATAGTATGGATACTTTACTTTATACTTTTCGAGATATAAAAAAAAAAAGAACTTGTTTTTCTTCTTTTTTTTTTATTATTATCTTTTGTTTATTCGTTTGTTTGTAGAAATATTATTGAAAACGCGTAATACCGTATAAACGCGAGTCCATAAATTATTTTATTTTTCGTGAAAAAAAAAAGGATACGTTTAATATCCACGAAAATATTATGTCCCCAAAAAAAAATATAATATAACGCCAAAAGTGCATTTTACTGAATAATATTTGTAAGTTGGGCGAGAGAGAGAGAGAGAGAGAGAGAGAGAGAGAGAGAGAGAGAGAGTATTAAACTGCTAAAATTTGTATTGATGGAATGTTTTAATAAAAGCTCGTTGACGACAATAATTCAAATTTCGTTGAAAAAAAAAAACGGACGACACGCGTAATTCCATACCGAGCGAATTTCTCTTCCGACAATTTTCCGAAAATTGAAAAAAATATCATTTTTTTCAAATGTGCATTTTTATCAAATATTACATTATTATTATTATTCTTCTTTCAAAACTATTCGGTAGGGAAAATATTTCAATAGCAAATACCTGCATCATTCTAGACAATATTCTATTATATTATAAAACAAACCAAAATTACGAAATATGATATAAAAATTAAAATTGATTATTTAAAAAAGAAAAAGAAAAGAAGGTTTTACTTTTCTTGCAAAAACAGCTCGTTTTATTTTTTCCGTCGTATAAATACTGAAAAACTAATTATAAGCGGCTGACAAAAATAAAAAAAAAACATAATGTATCCGCTATGGTAAAAGTCAAAAAATGAAAATATTGTTTACCGGCTTATGAGAGAGGATTAAAAACTAAAAAAATTAAAAAAAGAGAAAGAAAAAAAGTAAAAAAAAAAAAATAAAAATGCAAAAAGGGATAAGGGTAAGCGGTAGGTACGTTCGTTTCTGAAAGATAACGAGTAATGTACCATCACCACCACCATCACCACCACCGCCAAAACCACCACCATCGTGAAAGACAACGTCGTTAAAACTTTGCCACTCGTCGAGTGAAAAATGAGCAAACTAAATATATACATATATATACGTATATACACAAACTAAATATATACATATATACATATATATGTTAGTTACCTATTTAGGTGTATGTATATTTAAATAACTTTTCCAGAGACGACGACGGCAACGTCGACGGTGACGGTGATGGTGATGGTGACGTTAGCAACAACTTTTCTTTCTTTTTCAAACCTACTCTGAATTTTACCTAAGAAAATATGCTTATTTTCTTTAGAAATATTTTCCGAGTTCTTTACATCCTTCCCCCACCACCAACGTCAAAGAAGTCAAACGATCGAGGTTATTCGAATGCAATATTCGAATGAATTTCTTCTTCTTCATTTATATTTTATTTTTTGATTATATATATATGCAGGTGTATCTTCCAAAATATTCCAATCATCGTTATTTATTAAAAAAAAAATAAAAAAAATAATAATAATTGAAGTATTCGTATACGTAAAAGAAAAACATTGATTTGTTATAGAAGATGATATAATAGTAGTAGTAGTAGTAGCAGTAGTAGTAGTAGTAATAGTATAGGCCGCAGGAGAGTCACTGATAAGAAATATAACAATGTATAGATTAAAAGCTTAACGAGGAACAATATGGAAACGGTTTGGTAACCGTTTGTCCGTGGTATGGTAAGCTAATCCTTAGAGAACATTGTGCATCTCAACATGGGAGTACGAATACGTAATTTGGTATTAAAACCCATCAACCTTAGTAACATCGTAACGAAATAGTAACAGACTAACACAAAAAAAACGGCATATATTTTTTTTCTTTACTTAATATATAATATATATTTTTCTATATTGAATAAAATACCATAACGCTCAAACAAACATTCGTATAAGGATTATATTCATCGAAACGTTCGTTTATATTGTATTAATCTTTTTTGTTTTTGTTTTTTCGCGTCAATAATTTTGATTTCATTTCATTCCGAGTTAAAAAATATTGGAAAAAAAAAAAGTAATTATTAATACAATATCATTTTATCGATTCGATTAGTATTATCGTTATTTCAAAAGGAGGAAAAAAACATTTTATAAATTTTTGTATATGTATAATAATAAAATGTAGAAATCTATTATAGATATCGGTTAGAATAAAAGTTTTCACGGGGTGTTAGGATGAATTTCAATCGGAAATGTGTTAGCAACGAATAAGCGTATAGAAAAGAATAAGGAAATAAGGGAAAAAGTGCATTAGCCTAAGGCACGATTCAAACTTTTTTCCCCTTTTGTTCTTTTCTTTACTTCGGTTTACGTTACCTTTTAAATTAAAAAGAAAAATCCTGATGAATATCGGTAGATGGAATTTCAAAAAATATATCTCGTTAAAAAGGTAGGACATTAATAATAATACGAGAAAATACTTTCTACCGATTCCGATTTAGAACGTTTAAAGGCACCTGGCTATGTTCCAATATTCAGAAAATATTCCGTATAAGTAGATTCTTTCCTATTGCTAATTTCCAAAACACAATATTCGATCATATTTTGATCTTTCAACATTAATCAAACGTTTCTAAAATGTTCAGCAAAAATTAAAAATATATACTACAGAGGATAGTAATTTTAATAATATTATTCAATTCACAAATACAAATATATATATATATAGATATTTTCTACGGTATTCATTTGTTAAATTAAGATTAAATATATTCATTATAATATAAACAAATTAATATTGTTAATATCTAAAATAATAATATTATACGATGTGAAAATTGCGTATATGTAGATAGAATATTTACACACACACAAAAACAAAACAAAATAATATTTTTCGAGCACACACACACACACTTTATAATATCATTTATTTCGTAATACGTTTCATCCATTGTCGTCTATTGATTTATTCATGTGGGAATTGATAATAAGCAATCTATATGGTATGGTGTGTGGTATATATAAGTAAAAAATAGAAAAGAAAGGAGATAGAACTAGAGAGTAGAACGCGTTGGTAAGAGAGAGGAACGATCAAAGTTGGATCAAAGGAGTTTGTTCATTCGCTGGCTTCATTCGTTGGCTCCTGTTCGTTGCCTTCATGTATTTGGCATACAGCCAATGCAGATTTTCCGTCCTACCGTAATTTCCATTGCAGTAGCCCACCACCACCACCAACACCACCAACACCAGCACCATCAGAATGATGCGACCTTAACTCGGCCATTTTCTTTCCCAAAAGGTGAAAAGAGTGTGCACGTAAAAAAGAAATAAAGGGAAAAAAAACAAAGAGTGAGTGAGTGTGTGTGAGAGAGAGAGAGAGAGAGAAAACAGCATCATTGTTCCTTAGAATGCTTTTTCTCACCGAAAGAAAATGGACCTTTTTCAGATCGATACATTTTTAACATCTGCTTTCTATCTTTCCATTATTATTTAATATCTTTTTTCCCATATTAACATTGTATTTTATTACGAGAAACGATAAATTTATCCTACCTTTTTTGTTGTTGTTGTTGTTGTTGTTGTTGGCAAAATAATTCCACGATTTTATGAATTTAAGAGAAATAACGAGGAGATTATATATATAATGATAATTTAAAAAGAAATTTATATTTTATATATAAACGTATAAATTTAATTTATATTAATTTTATAAATGTCGTGTTCGTTGTACTTCGATTAATACTAAATGTACGATGACCGGTCAAATAACCGATTGTTAATTTTTTGGGAAGAAATTTTGTACAAGTTATTGTGCTATTTGGCGAGTCAAAAAATTCTTATTGTATAAATGGTATTATTTTTTGCTATACATATATATCGTAAAATATATATGACTTTTCGAAGATAGGTAATTTGATCCGTTATGGTAACAATTACTATAGATGAAGCTCGGTACGTTTAATACATTAATAATAATAATAATAATAATAATAATAATATTTGATTGAAAAGAAAATTTCTTTACTAATTCGTTTGAAATTGTTTTTAGTTAAACTTAAGTCGAACCGATGATACATTTTCAATGAACATTATCAATTATTCATAATTAAATCGTGAAACAAATTATCTATCCTTTTCCACGCGTTCAACCAAGGACACATGATCTTTGATTATTCCCTAGAGTTTATTATTTTATTAATAATTGATATTCCATATATAATACCTTATTAAGAAAAATTTATATATGAAAGTACACACATAAGTTTTCTATAGATATTAAGTAATTATATTTGGTTGAAAGCCATTAAGAAAATTGAAAGGGAACGGTCACGCGATACTTTAACGTCTCTCATCGTTGAAAAACTATTGTCTGTCAGGAAATTAATCTGAAATTAATCGTACGTATCTAACAGCAGAATAGCAGGGTTGATTGGTTGGTTGGTATCGGTTTTCCACCATTTTCTATTTTACTCGAAGCTTTCAAACGAGCTTGACGAATCGAGATCATTGAAAAACGACACCTTTTAGGTTTATGGAAAATTAATCTAATCTTTTTACATTTATCGTACGTTCATCTTTTTAATATTTAAGTCCGTTTTATCGAACGATTCGAGATAGATATATATATATATATATAATACAATCGTAACGAGAAGAATCACCATAGAAATGTTTTCATTTATTTTTAGTCATCGTTACTAGGAAACCTTCTTCTCTACCTTTCTTCGATTTCCGTACCCGACATCCGATTCTTCTTCTATCAATTTCCTTTTACCTTTACAACTGTGAGTGGATTAAGCTCAAGATTATATCTTCCTGGAAACCCCCCCCATCCCCATCCCCCAACTCCAGGTCAGTCACCTCAACTTTCCCATTATTTCGATCTTCTTTTTATTAAACTCTCGCGAACGAGATCGTTAATAAATTATCTTCAAAACTTTTCCCTATGATTATGAACAATGAATACATGTTATCGAGGAAAAATCTTGAAAAGTCAATTATTTTATCCAACTATAATATTAAAATCAATCCTCGCTAATGTCATTGCCATTATCTCTCCGTCAGATATATTTGTTAATTGATTATCCATGCGCACTTGTTTTTGACACAATCTTATCATATTTTATTTATACAGTTCGATAATTATATATTATAAATATATATATATAATTGTATGGGTTATATATAAAAACTATATTCGCAATTAATTAATATTCTCATTTGTAAAATAAATTACTTTGTTTTCTTTCAAATCATTTGTTCTTGAAATCTCGGTAAAGCATAATACATTTTACCTGAATATATATATATATGTGTATTATATATAAATTATTCATCACAGATTGCTTCAGGGTTTTTCCCCCATTCCTATTTCTTTCTCATATTCCACACGGTACTTTATTAATAATATTTTGTAAAATACACCTTTTGTATACAAAATGCACCTCAACGTTTCATTTTGTAATTACTTTCTTTATATAAATTGTTTCTTTATTATTTTTGTTCTTTTTATCTACGAATTGTTAACGTCACACAGACAGAGAAAGAGAAATTTAATCCGAATAACCGAACTCAATCCATCCATCCATCCTTCCATCCATCCAACCATCCATCCAACCAACCAAACCATTCATCCATCTATCCTGGGTGTCTTAAAACGTTCGTATATACTCCGGTAAAGCTTCAAAAGATAGAATTGTGTTAGTACGATCGTTGATCGATCACAATCCCGAACAAACCACATCTTCTAACAATGACAATATATATATATATATACTCTGTGTACACAATGAATAACTACTCACCCAAAGAACTCATACATACATACATATATCATTATACATTACAAACAAAGCACGTATTTCGTTGATTCCCGGAATTGAAATTTGATTTCACTTATAGTCCAACGAATTTCAACGTATTTCTTTCCTCTATGCGGAAACGGACATAAATGAAGTCTAACTATTGATTTTTACCTCATTTAAATGGATCCTGCCAATCTTTAAGAATAGTTTGAATTATTATTCTTATATATTCTTCTTCTTTTTTTCTTTTTTTTTTTTTAGATTTATTTCTTCGACTCACTGATTATACATTCAACACATTTTCTTTCATGATTCTTCAAAAATAATCTTTTTCGTTCACAGGATATCCGTTTTTGTAATTTCTTTTTCTTCCTTTTTCTCTCTCTCTCTCTCTCTCTCTCTCTCTCTCTCTCTCTCTCTCTCTCGTAACAATAAACGAAACCGATAAATTCGTATAGAAGGGTAACCGTATCTTGCTTTTCCGTTTCATTGCATTGTGATCGAGCCGTGACCCGTACAACGATCGTACGCTCGATATACCACAATATCGCGGTATTGTCATTACATGTAGATATTTTTTCCTATTTTTCTTTTTTTCCCTTTTGTTTATTTTTGCTTGCAAAAATAATTGAAAGGAAAAAAAATATATATATATATATATAGAGAGAGAGAGAGAGAGAGAGAGAGAATATAAAAGACAAACTGCAGTTGTTTCATCGTAATCTATCGGAATTTTTGTTTTTTTTTTTTAAATAGTAAATGCAATTCGGTGTTAATTCTCTCATTTACATTAATACTGAGTGATTATTACTTTTAATAAAACTAATATATATCTTTCTCTTTTGAATGAAATATAATTAAAAAAATAATAATAATCTATTGGAGTAATCCACAAGTTAGTAAGTAATTATTTCTGTTTCAATATATTATTCGAGTAATAAAATGGAATTAAATTAAAACTTATTCTTTAATGGATATTTATCCTAATGAGTTATTTATCATTATGGAATAATAAGATATATATCATATTTCGAATTATTTAGGCATAATAAAAGATTTGAAGGTTTTATCGATCCCCCTGCCCCTACCAAAATGATTAACTTTTATGATATTTATAATAATCCAATGGTTCCCATAAAATATATGACATATATATGTGTAATCGTAAGTATTATTATTATTATTATTATTATTATTAAATACCCGGATAAATTGATGCGCATTATCCTTTATCAAATATTTCGTACGAATATTTCTATCATTGATAAAAAAAAAAAAAAAGAAAAATAATTAATGTTTTTTCATCCGCGATCATTCGATACGATATATTATATATATTTTGTTTCCGTTTTTCATTTCAGCAAAGTTGGACGGCGTTAAAACGTACATGAGAATGAGACGTGTACCCAATCATCTACAAGTTAAAGTTATCAAATGGTTCGATTATCTTTGGTTGACGCAAAAATGTTCCGACGAGGAGAAAGCTGTCAGCTGTCTTCCTGGTAAGTCAGACAAAAATATTTATCCATAAAGTATAGTTTTCTTCCAAAGAACTTTCCTACACCTATATACTACCTTTTCATTTTATTTTTCCTCGTGTTATTTCATTCGAATTTAAAAACAATAAAATTGCATTAAATGTTTGGAACAATTGCGTTATGTTCGTGCTGTAAAATAAATATTAAACGTGCGGAATATAATCGATATTAATAAATCATTTTATTGGTTTTAACAAATATTTCAAGATAAGTGTTAACGTGCCAATTATATTTTTCTACTAATTGTATTTTATTTCAATATTCATTTTTAATTAAATATAATACATCGTGTGTAAGTTTATTAGATGTTTATTTGAACGTGTGTGCGTACCTGTGTATGTGATTGTAAAAACATGAGAGGTTATAATAGAAATATTACAATTACTTGAAAAATATTTCAATGATATACGATAGATATAATATAATCATTATAAGATAATTTCTGTGATTTAGTTTAACTAAATAAACATACTTTATATTTAATATATATTTTCGTATCTATATATTTAATATTTAAATATTTAAAAAAAATTTCTCTAAAGTTATTATTAAATTTATATATATATATATATTATCATCTTAGGCAAGTACCTTAAAATATACAACTCGCATATTATATTATTTCATATGTTCATACATATACATATATACAGACGGTAATGGTGTATCTTGACCATAGTTAATTTCGAATGGCTGCCAGTTTGAATTTATTTAAGCTGCATGAAAATATTAAACGTAAGTGAAGAGAAACATTTTCTCTTACTCTTTCTCTAAAACACACGCACGCACACATACGAACGAATAAAATAGAATGGAACTTAGTTTTATTGTTGGATAACAAAAAAATAAGTATCTACGTGAAATGACAGATGGTGGAAAACGTTGTTGAGATAGAAACACCGTGACGATGTTGCATACTAAAATAAACAATCGATTTAGATATTCTGCATGACGTTTTCCATCTATMTATCTATCTATCTATCTATCTATGCTTTTTCCCAACTCAACTCTCATTTATATGTGCATACACATTTGCGAATATAATATTTTAGAGAGTTTCAATTGAAACTTAAATGTTTACAATCGAATATATTTTAATTATTGTTTGTTATCTTTTCCCAAAGGTTCTACATTATGTTTTATTATTGATTCGTAAGAGAAACTTCGTTAACAATAATTTCATACAATAAGTGTTTGCAAATTATCTGACAAATCTAACGTTAACGATTATTATATATTTTACCAGATATACAAATGTACAACATGAATTAATATTTGCTATAAAAAAAACAATGCAAAATTAATGTCTAAATTCTTTCACGTTAACGATAAAACGTTCTCTTGCAAATAAAACGAATACCAATTGGATAATTTACTGGAAAAAAATTAAATTTAGAATTAAAATAACCAGGTGAAGGGGAATAATAATAATAATTCTGTGACTCTATTCACGATATAAAAACAAAAAAATAATCATTTAACGTTCACGTTAACTTTAAAAATCCTCAAATATACGCGATATTATATTACACTTGAATGAGTAGTCGCATAAAAATGGTAACGTTGGCGAAAAAACGGTAAATGAAATTCACTGTAGTAAATTATTATTTTTATCGTCAAAGTTAAACGTCATTCTCAATAATCCAACGTTAAAAGGAAATAGCATTGAGCGTTATAGAAAACTTAACGAAGGAATAGGAAAGGAGGGTTAGAGGTGAAGTGGGGCTGGGGTGGGGGTATTAAGGGAATCGTTTCGTTCCGCGAACTAGATGCATTTCTCGATGCAATAACGTTTCCATGAAATGTAGATTCCCGAAAGTTTCGAGCGATAATAATACGGTACCAATATTACGAAAGTAAACGAATGAAATATTAATAAGGGAGCAAAAAGAAATAAATAATAATAATAATAATAAATAAATAAATAAATAAATAAATATAAATTCTATTCGTTTTTACGGTGACGCGATAAATCCGAAACGTTGCGATCGAGAAAGTTTTCTTTTTATTATTATTATTATTATTATTACATTTTATACGTCGAGAAAGTTTAATCCAATGAAAAAAAAAAAGAAACTCGTATATAATATTATATACGAGTTTTCTTTTTTTTTTTTTGTTGTTGCTATTTTTCATTTGCAGACAAGCTGAAGGCCGAGATAGCTATAAACGTGCATTTGGAAACCCTCAGAAGGGTAGAAATATTTCAGAACACGGAAGCTGGTTTTCTATGCGAGTTGGTACTCAGACTGCGACCGGTACTTTTCTCACCTGGCGACTACATTTGTCGAAAAGGTATATTCCTTTGTTTTACCTTATTTATTTGCTACATTTTTAGTTGGTTCTTTTTTTATTTTTTATTTTCACAAAACGCGCTACTAGAAGTTTTCTTTTCTTACTTTAGAGTACCACCCAACTTCGTCACATTATTATATATAATATATATATATATATAACCGTGCGACGAACTTGGATTCAACCTTCATGTATATATATATATATATATATTTAACGTTGTTATAATAATATTAATTATTATTATTAACATTGTTATATATTATTATTAATTACTTTTATTAACATTGTAACATATATATATATATCTTCTACAATTCCAATATTTTCTTCTTTTCTTTGCTACATATTTTTTATGCTTGTGTTTTTTTTTTTCTTCTTTTCATTTCTTTTTTTTTTTTTTATATTATTTTCTTACGACACAATGCTTCCTCGTTAAGACGAAAATCTGGAAATACGCCAATCGATGTTCCGGAAAAGGAGGGCCAAAAATGAACTCCCTCTCTCCCTCTCTCTCTCTCTCTCTCTCTCTCTTTCTCTTCGTATTTCTTTTCAACTTCCTTTTTATCCGGATTCCTTGGCAACAAGAACGATTCTATACCGCGGAAAAATGAATTCGACGATCTCGATGTGCACTCTCTGTGCTACGCTGCAATGTCTTTTTTCGAGGGAAAGAAATACGGTTATTAAGAATAAAATGATAAGACGAAACGGACGCGGTAACAAAGAAAAGGTTTTTTTATTCGAGCTTGAGTTAAAACGAGAGAAGATCTTTTCAAGATATACCAAAGATTAGTAAGGAGTCCGAAAGACAAGACTTACCCGTTTGCTTTTTTGTTTCTTTTATCCTTTTTTTCTTGGATAACGCGACACCGAGAACAAATCATATTATTTTGGTTGGAAAAATAATCCAAAAACAAACAAAAAGAATCTCGTAACCGGTTCAATAATTTCACCATAATATAATAGTACAGTTAAATCGCGTAATGAAATATTTTCTGAAACTAAACATTTCATTTTCTTTGATTATTTTTGATATTATTGTCGTCGTTATCATAATGCAGTAAGAAAAATAAATATAATCAATAACAAGAAATAATTAATCGTTCTTCAAATTATTTTCCCTTTCTTTTTGTTTTTTTAATCCTATTCAATGACTTGTGTGTGTGATCGAGTTTTATGTTATAATATATTTTATAAGTGTTAACTATTATTGACTTTGTACAGAAAGTTCGTACAAATTTATAAATAGATTTCGACTTATTTTTCATGATATCGACTTAAACTTCTCGAGCAAACATAGGATATTGTACATTATTATTA
>NW_014569551.1:1758820-1761943 GCF_001313835.1 Polistes canadensis
TATATATATGTTACAGCTAAAGTGGAGAAATCTAGGTAATGTGCAGATTAACTAGAGTGATTCGTTAAAATATCAAAAATTATTTCATTTCTCAAATTACTTAGATAATCTGTACATTACCTGTAACAACAAGCAACTTTCCAGTAGATTTAAATTAACACAATGTTATTTATTTATTTTTCGATATCTAAAGAATCAAACTTATATAATCAAACGATCAACAAATTAGTTGTGATAGAATTCAATCGTCGATTAATTAAAAGAAATACAATAATAGAAATAATCGAACGGTTTTAAAAATATTAATACAATTAAGAACATAAATTTGCAAAATGTATGATCAAATTATACTTACTTAATAATGTAATCTAAAGAGAAATTAATGACACTTTGAATTACATAGCAATTGGTTTTTACGACAAAAGCCACACCTATTTGCGGTACATTTAAATTTGCAGTCGCATTTTCTGAAACCCTGACCTAGTACCAAGGGATTATTTTATTGTTCTTTAACGTAAAATTATTTCTACAGCAGGGACATCTTCTTTAACGATACTTTAACGATATCAAATCCGTTAATGTTTACATTACATAGATAAAATGCCGAAAAACTTTTAATTCCGTAAGTTTACGATGTGTGCAAATAAGTTAATCTGCAGATTAGCTAAATAATATATACATTAACGGTTTTCAAATTTTTTTTAGTAATATATACTTAAAAAATAAAAATGTATATATATATATATATAATTATACTAAATTATATTAAATTAATAATTATATATATACTAAATTTATATTAACACTAGATTTTTACAAACTCTGCTTACTTCTTCATTCACAAACAATGTTTGTAAGTCTTTAAAAAAATAATAAACAAAACATTCGTATAAATCTAGTGCTAAATTAATAATTATATTAAATTATTATTATAAAGTTTGTGTTCGCATTTATGTTGAACAGGTGAGGTAGGAAAGGAGATGTACATAGTTAACAGAGGTCGGCTCCAGGTTGTAGCCGATGATGGGAAGACAGTCCTCGCCACCCTTAAGGCGGGTTCATACTTCGGGGAGATCAGCATTCTCAATATGGGGACTGCAGGTAAAGAGTGCGGTAAATATTCCAAGCGAAGCAGGGGCCCGTCAAAGCTGTGTCCCCCTTCGTTTTTCACGTTATCACGTTATCACGTTTTTCACGTTCTATACCACAATCTATGAGAGGTCAAGCCTACGATCTGGTATGAACCGATCTAAACTCGTCTACGTTCCATCTAACACATTATTATTATTATTATTATTATTATTATATATACTTATCAATTCTATATCTATTATATATATATAGTATGTAGGTATATATTAGGTTGTTTCCAAAATTTCTCTTTAATTTTTAACAATAAATCAATTTTACTTGCACAATATTTATTATACGATTCTATTTAAACAATAATTATTGTACGATCTATGTTACACAATCTATCGTAAAATAATAATTAAAAGAGATAATAAATTTTGTATTATATGTGAAAATCAATAAGTAAAACCTTGACGAATCTCTGACGACACCATGACGCAACTTTGATAAAACAACACCATACGATAAAATTTCTCTCTTCAACTCGTATTACTCGTAACTATATATTTTTACTTAAAATCATTAAATTTAGGATAGAACCTCAAATCTAATCTTTCAATTCGTACGGTCAAGCATTTCTTCTTTTTTGTTTTCTTTTAATTTAAATAACAGTTAAATATAAAATATTGTGCGTGTAAAAAAATTAAATGTCACGAAACAAAAATAAAAATAAGAACAAAACTTATGGGACAACCTAACTTATATACATACCAATATACGTATCTATATATATTTATATACGCATATACATATATATCTATATATATCTATATATATATAATGTTCTTTACTATATCATTCTATTTCTCACATCGACGCCCTATTTGTCGACTTTTTCTTCTACTTCTACTTCTTCTACTTCTTCTTCTACTTCTTCGAAATGAGATCGACATTCACGCATTGACCCCAGCACCATTTGACGTCATAGCTAACGTAGAATCACACATACACACACACGCACATGTGTGTGTTTTCTAACATACTGCGTTTTCTTTACTTTCCTTACAAGATTCTTTTCCTAACATCGATTGCTCTCTTTTTTTTTCTTCTTCTTCTTCTTCTTCCTTTATTCGACCAAAAGCTAATTCTATAAAAGCGAATTTTGTCCTTTTTTTTTTTTTTTCCTTTCTTTCCTTTCTTTTTACGAACTTCGATTGATAAAGAAAATCTTTTTAACCCCTTTTCTTTTTCTTTTTTATTTCTGGGAACTTTTCGACACATTCAATTGAAATCTTAGAAAATATCTTATCGAAATAATTATTTCCATTTAAGAGAAAAAATCTTTATCACGAATTGTTTAAGTATGTTTCGTTTTGTTTTTTAAACTTTTCTATCAAAAAAAAAAAAAAAAAGAAAAACAAATTGAATCCCGATCGTTTGAAAAGCAAATACTATTTTGTTTTTTTTTTTGTCTCTTTATTACAAATATCAATGTTCTTCTTATTATTATCGTAATTCGTGAAAAGTTTCGAACACCTGCCCCGTAAAATGGTTGTACATAATAACGAATTATAAATTAGATAATAAAAACAATATTCTCTTTCTTTTTTTGAAGCTTATTGTCGAATAAGTGAACTTTAAAAAGACCAATTGAACCATAATAAAAGGGATAATATTTTTTTCCAATCAACGAAATATATTATACATTAATGAATAAGTTACTTAAAAGATATAGATAAGAATGTTTGATTAAAAAAGAATAAAACAAAAAAATAATAATAAAATCGTCTTTGCGTGAACGTCGACAAGTTTCAAGAATAAAATCCGTAACACGTATGTATCATCACACCCTTTTAGTATCTCTCTCTCTCTCTCTTTCTTTCTTTCTTTCTTTCTTTTTTTTTTGTGTCTGCCCTTTTCATATATTATTCTTCTCGATAATCACTTTCTCACTTTACCCTTTCTCAATTTCGAACGATACGACTACCGCGCGCGAATTGGATTACGTTATTGGAATTTTCTGATAATAATTTGTTTTTTTTTTTTTTT
>NW_014569551.1:1762158-1774789 GCF_001313835.1 Polistes canadensis
TCGCTTTTTGTTTGTGTTGTTTTATAAAGTAAAATTAAAATTAACGAGGAAAATGTTAGGTAATGTTAGACAGAGAATAATTGGCAGAAAATATATTTAATCCATATTATTGAAGTGTTGAATATTTTTATTATTGATAATTATTAGGTCGTATCGATCGATCAACATAATTATGTCGTTATAATATCTTCTTAGCCATTCGTATTATATAATATTTCCAACGTACTATATAACGCTTTTGTAGTATTTTAAGTAGTATACGAAATAGCTTCTTATATATACGTATACAGTCTCACCCTAAATTATTATTCAATTTTCTTTCTACGATTATTCTTATACTTAATTTATTCATTCATTCATTCATTCATTAATAATTAATTACTTCTGTGCTGAACCGGTATTGCTACCGTCTCGCTAATATTTTCTAAACAATTTCTAATCATTTGAACAAATATTCGTAAACAATGCGAAAACACCGGGAAGACTTTCTGCACAAATTACATTTTTTATTATTACATATTTAGATTTAAATTTTGAAATCGTTTCGAATGATCACGAATTGTCGAATTTGATTAAATTTGACTTTTTCTTTACGAAAAAAACGCGAAATTACATTTCGATATTAGCAGAAGAGAAAGAAAAAAAAACAAAGAAATTTACGAAGTCAATCGTCCGTAAATTTTCTCAATATCAAAAATTAATCTCGATGATTTGCAAATATTTTCCTAAAAAAAAAGATTTTCAACTAACGGTATATATTACTATCATCATTGTTTCACATTTGCACCATTTAACTTCTTTATTCTCTCTCTTTCTCTCTCTCTCTCTCTCTCTCTCTCTCTCCAATCTTTAACCATTGGTGTCCCCAATGATTTATCATTGCTCTCAATCTAATTATTATTGCAATTTATGGCTATGTATTGCATATACACCCGTTTCTTCCACCTCCCCCCCCCACTACCACACCTCTTCATCACGAATGTATTCTAAAATATGCAAGTTAAATTTCCTCCCGATTAACGTATACGATTTGATTACCGTAGATACTAGCTTTTATCATTTTAGCAAATTATCTAAATATTGGTTTCTTATATCTATATATACATATATATATATGTGTGTGTGTATACGTATACATATATAGACATATATATATATGTATGTATATTGATATAACTATATATTACATTTTATTATCACTCGCGCACGGGAAGGTAATCGCTTTTGCAAATGAAAATCTATAATTAACGTCATTACCATGTTGAATATTAAATATTTGATAACAATCAAATAGATGATGTCTGTTTGTAATTTATTTTAATTCAATAAAATGATCAATCATGTAGTTTTCATCAAAGCGAGTAATTTCTCTAAACGCAAATAACAAGTATTTTCGATTTTTATCTCGCTCATCTTCGATTTATATTTTAAATATAATTCAAATGAAAATTATCCGAGAGAAACAATATATATATATATATATATATATATATTTCAGAATCAATTTATTTTCTAATGAGAGATTCACAATCGTGTCATCATTAGTAGTCAAACAATTAATTGGAATCAACATTTATAGACGTTTAATCGAAAATATGCATAATTATAACACATGCATAATAATATAATAATATTTCTATTCACAAAATTGATAATTTATTTAAATTCGTCCAATTTTCACGATCGTTATCGTTGGTAATAGTAGTACCGTATTACTGAGAGGAAAAACGTAACGCGATATTCAAATGACCAAGATGAAAGTAATATTTTACATCGACGTAACGATAAAATCTATTTTAACGTTAAACCGCAATAAGCTATTTTGTAATCAAATTTAAACGGGAGTAAAGACAACAATTTATTTACACGTACCACAAGACGTGTCTTATCGTTGTTCGTAACGCGTGCGTTTAAAACAAATCACATGTTGTTTTTTTTTTCTTTTTTTTTTTTTTTTTTTCGTATATCGATAACGAAGACTTCACCAACGAACCGTAAAAGCATAAAAGGTGAAAAAAAAAATAAATAATCGATAGAATGAAAATTTTTTTTTGCAAATTAATTCGATCAATACGAAACGAGATAGTTATTCGTTTAACACGTGGTTTTAAAAAATTGCAAAAAAAAAAAAGAAATAAAGAAATAAGGAAAACCAACCGACGAGAAAGAAGACAGAAAAAAAGGGAAAAATAAAATGAAATAAAAAGAAAAAAAAAAGAGAAAAAATGAAAAGGATCGAGAAATCGATCGTAGCGAGATAAAAAAGAAAGCTTGATGCACCCTGGTAACCAATAAATGGGCTACATCGACGCAGGTAATCGACGAACAGCGAGTGTGAGGTCTGTCGGCTACTCGGACCTATTCGTTCTCAGCAAAAAGGACATGTGGGACGTCCTTAAGGAATATCCAGCTGCTAGAGTTAGATTGGAATCAATAGCGGTTAAAAGACTCGAGAAGTACAAAAAAGCTCCACTTAAGAAACGTGAGTACCTCTTTCTTTCTCTTTTCTCCCTTATTTATTTACCTTATTTGTACTAGACATTTTTTTGTACTATTGTCGGGACTTGATAAAACAAATTGCAAAAGTTTATTATAAAGATCATCATACTTCTTTCTTTCTTTTATATTACAATTATTCATAATTATTTCATTTCATTGGTTATTTCTTTTTTCTCTCCACTTTAAAATAATAGCGATAGAAATTTATAAGGTAATATGTAAAACGCGTCGTAAATTCGAGACACGCAACTAGACAAATGTAATATACTATATTTTGATAGAGTGTTTCAACGACGTTTCCTTAGGATAGGTGACAAAGAAGGCATGGTTGGTTGTATTGTTTAATGAAAGAAGATCTCAAAGAGGTAAAAGCGAGGTTTAAACGAGAAAAGGAGGAAATTGATCTCCTACTCTCTTCGTGGCTTAAAATGCTTTAATATAAAGAAACAGATACTCCTTTGAATCCACTCACCTTTTGTTTTTAGATAGCGTAATCACACAAAAACAAGGATATTCATTATCAATAGGTATCTGTCTATATTTATCGTAAAGTTAACGTATTTGATTAATAAAAAAAGAAAGATAAAAAAACAATCGATAGAAAATAGACGCAAATCAATTTCTGTGATTTGACTATTATTTAAATATAATAAAATAAAGCACGAATATATATTTGAAATATGACCGGTTTGGTAATCTCTGTTAACACGTCAAAACAAAAATGAATTAATCATTTAGCTAGAAACCTAAACGAAAATCCATCATATATTATCCTCATAATATCTCTGATTGTGAGATTAAAATCATATCGTCAAATATTTCAGTGGCAATGAGCAGATGTCAGAGTGCACCCGGATTGGTAGAATTACATGCAAGAAAACCAATAGAGGATACATTGGTGTCACCGTCAGGTGACAAAATAAGAGGCCAGGGTTACGCTATTGGTGCTGGTACACGTTCACTGTTTACCCCGAGTTCGAGTCCAGTATTAACGCGAGCTGGGGGTGTTACCAGTGATACCGGGGTACCTACTAGCATCGCAACCGGTCCTATTTTACCTGGTAATAACGTCAACGTCAGCGTCAACGTCACTAGCAGAAGTATGGACAGCCCGATGAGTGCCACGAGCAGTGGACAAAGTAGCGAGGATCCAACTGCCAGGATGCCAAGATCACTTGCAACTCAGCCTTCAACTGGACGACAATCTACTCATTCAGGTGAGTCATATTTTCGTAACACTATTTTTTTTTTATATCCCTTGGGAAGATCCGACCTATATCAATTGGAAAAATAAAAGGTTTCGAACTCGTACGATGAAAACTTAGATAAAAAGTATACTTTAAACGAGTAAGTTTAAAACCAATAAGATAGTAGATTAATCGTCCAAGAAGAAGGAAGAAAATAAAACAAAAAGATATATTATAAGAATATTTTTATTCCATTCTTGATCTTGCAATATTTTCCAAGATTGTGATGATATTATACATTAAAATAATTTCGAAGAGATATGACACATATAAAATCCAATCTATTCGTTGTCCTATCTAAAGTGCAATCGATCAAAACTTTTTACACATACACTCTGGAGGATTACTTTGATTGGAAAAGATCTTATATCTGTAAGGATAGTAATAGGAGGTTAAATAACATATCGATATTAATACAACAATATGGTGGTGCTCGATATTGCTTCGTTTATTAGATTTTATTCTTAAAGATCTCGGTAATACTATGTTCTTAGGTTTCGTGTTTGTCAGCCTGTTGTTACGACACTTTTTTTATATTTAAATTATCTATTGTGTATGTACACTAATAATTAACAATAGGACAACCTATCCTTGTACGTATTTAAAAACTAAGAGTCTCTATTTTCTAGATATCATTTTATTACACTCAATTTTGTTTTTTACACGATTTTCATTTAACGCGATCAATCCAAATTAATTCCAATAATCTAACATGTGAAAACTCATTGTTTTATTATATTATTTTTGTTGATTTCTTAGGACTGGAATCAATCTTCTATTATTCGATAGATGTAATATAGTTTTTCTTTTTTTACACGTATTCTTCACGAACGTTCAGGAGTGTTTTTCAAGTTTTGAAAAACAACAGAAGGAATATATGATGTTTCTCAAATAGCTTACGAATCTAATATGTTACAGGTATGACGTGCAACAGCATGACGCAGTTAATGAGCGAAGGTGCTACACCGTTACCCGACGTGACCTCGCACGAAGCACTTATAGCTGAGATCAAACACTTGAGGGAACGTCAGTTAACGTTGGAAACAGAAAACGCAACACTTACCGCTCGATTGAATCAAAGAGAATGGAAAGTGGAACAACGTTTGACAGAAATCGAATTGCAAATTTGTGGTGTCAGTTCGACATCGAGCGTAGAGGACAACAACGAGCGTAATCGCGAAAGCATCATTTAACGAGAAACAAGGCCGCGAGAGCGCGGCAAAGCAAAGATGGAGCTTATACGTCGTTTTATCGAACAAGCTAAGGTTGAAGATTTCATTGGTTCATTGACAAACGTCGAACTCAACGTAGGTGCAAGATTAAGCGACACCAAATCGATCGGTAGCTTAAGTCAGCATTTTTTCGAGAGCGACGAAGATGAAAGGTATCTACACGTCTGTCCATCTATTGGGTTACCCGAAAAGTTCGGATAAACATTTTTCAATATATATGTTACCTATCGCTAAAGTGTAGGAATCAGTTATTCTGCAGATTAACCAGGATAATCAGTTAAAGTGCCGATAATTCTTTCATTTCTCAAATTATTTAGATTTGCAATCACATTATCTTAAATCCTGACCCATTATCAAGGGATTGTTTTATTGCTGTTTGACGTAAAGATATTTGAATGTGTACATTATCTAAATAAAATGCAGAAAACTCTTGATTCCGCGATTTAACGGAACAAATCTGTTAATCTGTAGATTATCTAGGTAATGTGTTCGAGTTTTAGCAGTAACATATATATATAATCCAATTTAACTGAATATCGGTACGAACTTTCCAGGTAACACAATATTTTTTTCCATTATTTGTATTCCTTATTCTTTTGATTTGACAAAAGACGATTTAACTTTATTTTCCATTTCTTTCTACGATCACTGTCTATCTGTATTCCGACAGGTATTACGGAACGTGCAACGGTTACGCCTCACAACCCGGAAGCAAATCAAACCTGTTGCTGTGCAGCGAATGCGATCAAAAGACACGTACTTGCACGTACAGACCGCAGACACCGGGATCTTATTTTGGTCGTTACGTAGAGGAACGTTTGGATCCTAGGGAGGATTTAACTTTCCTTAGGCCGGAATACAAAACGTCTGTCCGTAGTAGTCCATCGCCAAGATTGTCACGTGATTTTCAAGAAATTTCTATGTCGCCTAGATCACGAAACCATTTTCAGGATTCACCGTCACCGAGATCTAGTCGTCAAGAGTTCAAGGATCAACAACAACAGCAACTATTGTCGCCCGAATATATTCGTCGGGAGGAAACTTTCGGTGAATTGGAAAAACGTCAAAAACAAAAGGGAAAGGAAGAAGAGAATAATGAAAATGAAGAAGAAGAAGAAGAAGAAGAAGAAGAAGGTGAAGAAAATGAAGAGGAAGACGAAGAAGCTGAGGAAGACGACAGTCCGGTTTGCGAGCTTTGTCACGGTAACGGTCTTATTTTGGTTCACTGCGAACATTGTAATTTTTCAACCGAAGGAGATCTCATATGTTTCCGTTGTCAAAGCGACGAAAATTCATTTAACGGCAACAATGGTTGTCCACGTTGCGAGAGAAGTGCTAGAATAGCTGCTGCTACTGCAGTAACTGGCGTAACTACATCGTCCGATGAAGATAATCGTCATCGTCATACGAGTAAATATCCGGTAGACGCGGTAGTTAAGATCAAATTAAACGATTACATGATAGACGTTGATTCGGACGATACAAACGACAGCGATCCATCGATAGATCGTCAAAGAACTCAAGTTGAACGACTCGACACTATCGTTGAGATCAAAGGCGACACTGCCAGCGAAAACGACGACGATAACAATGGCGGCAACGGCGGCCATGACAGTGGTAGCAATGGCAGCGCCAAATTGAACGGAACTACGAGCGCGAGATTTCTCAATTACATGATCGTACTATGCTTGTAAATAAATTAATATTTTAATCGATTAAAGTGATAGTTATACATCATCGTCATCAAAATGCAATTTCTATTCGCTACGCGTATTATTAAAAGAGAATGATAATATTAATAATGTGATTGGCGAATGGAACGAGAGATAAAAAGATTAAAAAAAGAAACTTTGGCCGATGATTATTCTTAACTGTAAATATTAGAAAAAAATAAAAACAACAAAAAAAAAAACTGCCAAGTGACACGCGATAGTCAAAATCGATTTTCTCTAAATGCGACGTAGAATTAAAAAGAAAAAAAAGATATTAAAAATTAAAATTAAATTAAATATGTACTTATATAGGTAGCTCGTATAAACGGTAATTGAAACAGAAATAAAACTAGGGGGAAAAGGTGGCAATGATATTACGAAAGAATGAAATAGAAAAATACGCCGAGCGAATTGGATCATACAAAAAAAATTGATAAATATTTAAAAAGAGAAAGAAAGAAAAGAGAGAGAGAGAGAGAGAGAGAGAGAGAGAAGATGGATAAAACAATCTGTCTCAGGGACAGCCGATCTGCCCGCAGACTTTCGTCGCCGAGCGCCAAAAAAGGAAAAAACAAAAACAAAAAAATAAGAAAATATTAAAAAATTAATCCAGAGGCGTTCCTGCGCACGTAACCATTAGAATGGGTTTGTACAGAGATCGTAATTATACAATATATATTGTCTCTCACTTAGGAAACACCTTCCGTTAATTTTCTATCCAAAAAAAAAGAAATAAAAAAAATACTGTAACAAACGACGAAAGAACGAGGGCTCTCGTCTCGCTGATTGTTAAAAAAACAAAAAGAAAAAGAAAACAAACCATACTCTCTACTGAAGAAAGATACGAGAAAAAAATCGATACGAAGCAAACAAAAAACGAAGAAAAGAGAAAACTAAACGAAGAATGTGCTAGAGGATAATGCGCGAAGTAATATATAAAGTATATATGTGAATACTATATATATATATGCTGCCAAAATAATAAATCAAAAAAAAAAAAAAAACAATTTAAACAAATTTAGCGCGAGGACTTTACGATTTAAGATTTTTCATACCTTCGATCGAATTCTTTCTTAGCTTTTATGTAAAAGCAATAGGCGCGAGCCCGTACGCGGACATCACACACACACACACACACACACATACACGTTGACACACAATTTAAACAAACAAGGATAAATGTGGTGAACACTCGCGTATCGTCGGAGAGAGAAAGGCTAGAGTAATTATATTAGAAACAGAAAAAAAAAAGGGCAAAAAAAAAAAAAAAAAAAAAAAAAAAAGAAAGAACGAAAAAAAGAGAGTAATCTTACGGCCAATCCGCAACGCGTAAGATACGATAAAATGTCAATTCCTAAGAAAGAAAAAAAAGAAGGAAAGAAAGAAAGAAAGAAAGAAATAAATAAAACGCAAATCGATAAAGGATGATCGAGGCAACAAAGCGCGTTTAAACTGCCATCATTTTCACAAAGGATAAATAAAAGGTTTTAGCTAAGATTTTTGCACAAACCCATACTAACTCATGTTCGGGACCAACTATTATCCATCATCTAATAAGCGACAAATGCCACTTCCGAGTCTCCAACTTTCGTTCATAGTCGTCGTTAGTCGCTCTAACAAACCAAAAAAGGAAAAAAAGAAAAAAAAAGAAAAAAAAAACGAAAAAAAAAAAACAAATAAAGAAGAATTTACGCCAGTTTCTCGACATTTAACAAAAGTTCAACGATACTGAATGGCATAAGGGGGAAAGAAAAAAAAAAAAAAAACAGGAAAAAGAAAAAAAAGATAATTGACATATTGTAAAAACATAATGACAGAGAAAAATAGAGAGATTAAAAGAGGCAGGTACATAAACCTTACTTTTATTTCGTTTGCATTTACTATTATTAAAACGAAAATGAAAAAAAGAATATATGAAGAAGGAAAAGAATTTCGCGGTGTCCTATCTCGCCTACGTTAGAGATGCCACGAATAAAAATATATAAAATGAAATAAATTAATAATAATTGTCAAGGATTATTCTCGAGCGAGTTCACATCGTCCCGACGCGAATTAATTAACTAACACTAATTATTGTTAATTTCCGAAATGAACGTATAAAGTAAAAAATGATCCCGCGCCAATTCTTCGCCTATTTCTAATGGATTTTTTCCCCCACCATGCGCAAAGATGGCGGCACCCCGATGGAGCGTTCGTATTCGTTAAAATGGAAAAGAAAAAGAAAAGAATAAAGAAAAATACGAAAAGTATGGCTGTACGAAAGAAGAAGAAGAAGAAGAAGAAGAAGAAAGAAATGAAAAAAAATAAAAATATCGGAGGAGGAAGTAGATTTTTTGTCCACAAGGAACCATTTAGAAAAAAAAAAAAAAGAATACCAATCGAAAGATTCGAGTCGATACCGATTCGTGCCTCTCGAAATAAAACAATTATTAATTATTAACGAAATAAAGAATAAATAATAAAAAGAGTAAACAAAAAAATAAATAAATAAATAATAATAATAATGATAATAATAATAATAATAATAATAATAATAATAACGAAATAAGGAACGGCGGCGCAAGAGAGAGAGAGAGAGACGAAACCGTGTTGTTTGAAAGACATTAATATGGATATGAATTTTTTTACGCAAAAATATTTTTCAACCATCGAATTATAAAATAGAATTTAGCTAGAAATTGAGAGAAGACTTTTTTTAAAAAGAAAAAGGAAAAAAGACGTCCGTTTCTAAAAAAAAAAAAAAAAAAGCCTCTTTGTAAAAATCGTTTCTCCGAAAGAGAGCGATCGCTACTCGCTGAACGTTGAAGAAACAGAATGAAAATAGGAATGAACAATGACTCGATCTATTGCATACGATTGAAACGAAGTAAAAGCATACTCTTTGAAAACTAAAAAAAAGAAAAAAATTAGAATAAAATATTGCTTACACATATATTACGACAAGATTCCAAGTTCTTCCGCTGGTATAAAAGTAAAACAAAAAGAAAAAAGAAAAAAAAAAAGAAAAAAGAAAAGGAATAAGGAAAGAACAAAAAAAAAACAATTATAATAAAAAAAAAAAACCATAACTACTGCCCTAGCTTCCTCCTCCTTCTCCCCTTCATTCCGGAACAATAATAAATAAATAAATAAATAAATAAATAAAATAGGAGGAATATAATGTTGTCGTAGTCACATATCCGATTTCGAATGGGGGAATATGAAAGCCCGCAAAAAAAAGGGGGAAAAAATAAAGAAGAATGATACAGAAAAATTAAAATTATATGGTATATGCATTCTCTGAAGGATGCATATTTGATTCGATGCGTGCGTCGAGGTGCGGGGGAGGAGGACAAAAGGAGAACTCGCTTCGCCCGCGAATAGTAGCGATCAAAGTGCTCTTACTCTACAACATGATTATCGCGCGTGGGAAAATTTATGTAGATCTTAAGAGAACCAACTGAATTGGAAAAAAAAGAAGAAACGGGATAAAAAGGGATGATGGATCGACGACGAATCTAATCGTTTATTTTTTTTGTTTTTTTTTTATTTTCCTTTTTCTTCTGCATTAAATTCTACTCATTTTTTTAATTACACAACGGTAAAGTAAAACATTCGTTCTTGTATTCTTCTTTTAAAATTCATTATTATATAATTTATAATATAATTTTATAATATTATTATAAAAATAAATGACAAATATATTGGAAACATTCATATCGTAATAATTGATTTTATATATAATACGTATATTTAATATATTTATTTATCGTCACTTTTATTCGATAAAATTGTTCAAATGATATATATGTGTTTTTGTTTTTTTTCTTTTTTTAATTTACTTCACTGTCATGATTAAAACGGATACGTTAATTAATAATTATTTTTGATTTTCATAACATCGATAACACATATAAACACACACACACACACACACGTGCGTACATATACGCGTTTAATTACTGCCTTTCAATATATTTCTTTATTATTTACATAAGTATATACAAGGTGTCTCAGGTTTGTTTCGTTTAAACAGGGGCGGTGACATCATGTATAATTTTTAAATAAATAAAACACACAAACTCGCTCAAAACATAAATATTATTTCAAGAATATTGTAAAAATGCGTCGTCCATCCACCTTTTAGCGCAAAAATAACACCGAGAACGTTACGTTATTACTACTGCCACCTTATACTTTTAAAAAAGAGAAAGAGAGATAAATAAAAAAAGATGAAGAAGAAGAAAAAGAAAAAGAAAATATAAAAAACAAAGAAAACAAAATGAACTTCCGCGTACACTCGTTTAGAAAAAAAAAAGAAAATTTCGTTAGATTAGAAACAACATTGCGTGAGTAAGTGAAATAATATATATATACATAAATAAATAAATATATATATATATATATATATACTTTACTTACTCTACTTAAATTGCGACTTTTGAACCTCTCTATAAAAAGATAGATAATAATAATAATAATAATAATAATAATAAAAAAAACAACAATTTAAAAATACTTAAATAATTAATACTAAACGCATACCAATATACACACTCGCGTATCTCTCGACGAAGGATAAAGAAAAAAAAGAATTAATTAAATAAATGTGAACAAAGCGCGCGACGATACGATAAAGAACGAGCAAACGACTGACGTACACTTCTAAAAAAAAAAAATTTACACATACACACACACACACACATACATACATACAACCATACACATTTTTCCCCGTGAAAATAAAAAAAAAAGTAAAGAATGAAAAATAAAATTTTGAATTGAATTTATTATCTCGTTTACTATACGTTACTCGCAATCGATGTAATATATCATACATAATATACCCTTTTACATAGTTAATTAATTCATTTAAATACATAGATACGTACATATATATATATATATATATAGACGATACGACCATGTAATGTTACAAATATCCGTGGGAGATAAAAAGAAACAAACGTCTGCGAATTTGATTCACTTACAATTGCGAAATAAGTGACAACAAATAAATAAAAAAAAGATTGGAGAGAGTCGAATCAGCCTTAAAAAACAAACCAACAAAAAAAAAAAAAAAGAAACAACCGTAGGCAATTATTAAATAACATTCCTTTATTTTTTTTACGTTTGTGAACGTAATTGTAATAAATAATTTTTTTTACAAAATCGTCAACAATTCACATTGAAAAATGAAAAATAAAATGTTTAAGAACAAAAACGACTACGGACTCAGAGAAAAAAATAATAATGTGAACGAACACGAAAAAAAAAAAAGAAACAAAAAAATACATTGATTCGCCCTTTTTGCTATCGTAATCGTAAACAATGTCTTCTTCTTCTCAATCTGCGACCATTTAATATTTTTTATTTATTTCTACGAATAATTATACGCTAGTGTGTTAAAAAAAGTTTGGAACGAATTAAAAAAAGAAAAAATGAATGAAATATCGTATCTTCGAACAGGAGGGATTGCTTCTATCATTTCGTAGACATCGAAGAAAAAAAAAGAAACTATGAGAATTGTACGTATAATACGTAGGATAAATATTTGTGCCAAGGATCGTTTAAAACGCGTCTTCCTTACAATTTTTCCCATCGAAAAAACAATCCTTTCATTTGATCTTCCACCTTAACGCATCGAAAACTAAAAAAGAAAAGAAAAGAAAAGAGAGAGAGAGAGAAAAAGTGAGAAAGAAAGAAATTTAATTTCCAAAAAAAGACAGTACAATTTTCTATATAATTTTGCCAATGAAAAAAAGAACAAAAAAAAAAGAGAAAGATAAAAAAAAAAAAAAAACGAAATAAACAAGTAGAAGAAAGAAAGGATGGAATAACGAAACGAAAGGTTGCCTTCATCCGTTGAAAAGATGTAAAAAGATGGTGATGAACGATCGTGAATAAATTTTACGGGATATATATGTATATACTTTTGAAGGAGGGGGAAAAAAAAAAAAAA
>NW_014569551.1:1774797-1794204 GCF_001313835.1 Polistes canadensis
GATGAAGAAACAAAAAATGTGAAGAAATTAAATAAATAATATTATAATTCTTTCTTATGCTTATATATAAATAAATATGTGTGTATATATATATATGTGTGTATATATGCATATGTATGTATATATATAAAAAAAAAGAAAATATTTCAATATGTCGCGCAATAATATTTTATCCTTGCTCCCGCGACACCGACATTAAATGTTTATTAATATGACAATTTCAACGAAAGCATTCCACCATATCAATATTAGCATCCTTTTGCATTAATTTGACAAACAAAGAAAAATATAAGAAGGACAAACATAAATAAATGCCACTGGAACTCACGCGTAACAAATAGTTTTAATAAAGCGGTGAAAAAAAAAAAAAAAAGTAACTAACACAATAAGATCTAAAAAAAATTATAATATTAATAATCAAGATGAATTGATAATATGAATTTCGAATTCTTGGATATTAATTATTATCGTCGATTATGAAATATGTATTATAATAAAACGCGAAACGAGCTGGCGGTCTTATTAGAAGAGAAAAATTATGACAATTAATAATTAATGACAATGAAAAATAACAGGTCTCAACAATAAAGTATCTTGTTAACGTGAATCACATCTGCTAGAATTGTATGAGTGAACAAGTTGTTATCAATTCGAAAAAGAAGAAGAAGAAGAAAAATACAAAATAAAAGAAAGAAAGAAAGAAAGAAAGTATAATCGTAGGAAGATTAAAAATTACTTCTACGATAAATTTTTTGGTCGTCTATCGAAAATTATTAAAGTTAAATAATTATCGGGAAAGGAAACAAAAAAAAGAAAAGGTATAAAAATTAATTATATATTATTGAAAAAAAATTAATAATAATAATAATAAAATAACGTATTTACTTATATTACTTATTTATATAAATTTATTGTTATTATATTAATTATAATTTGGAAATTCATTATTCTCTCAAGAATTTCTCTGTCTTCGTTCACTCGAGGAAAATTATTGTAATTGATAAACACGACAACCAATTACCTAACTCAAACGATCAGAATTTATTAACAAAATCCGCAAATTTTTCCATAAATTCTATTTATTACGAATACTATTACCCAACTGTTATTCGCTAACTTAACAATAAGACGCTTTTATTCGTCGAATGAAAATTTTTCACCTTCTCGCTAATGAATAACACACAGACACACACACAATTACGTATAAAATTGTAAAATGTAAATGAAGAAAGAAGTGGGGGAAAAGAAACGAAAAAAAAAAAAAAAACAAGAAAAAGAAAAAAATAGACAAGATGAAAGATGGAAATTCATTTTTGTCATTTTGCTACGCCGGTTCCTTATCTTTAAACACACACAAAACAAAACAAATATTTAAATGAAATAAAAAAAAAATAAATATTCAACATCGTGAGCAGAAAGAGAGAGAGAGAGAGAAGAGGAAAAAGAAATTAACAAAAAAAAGGAAATAAATAAATAAATAAAATGAAATTAATAAATTTAAATAATTAATAAATAAAAAATTATTTAACAAACTAAGAAAAATATAAATGGAACAGGAGGCGGGTCTCTTAATCAGGCTCTTCTATGAATGGTTACTCAGGAATAAAGTTATAATATAATAAACGGTTGCGATATTAATTATTAACAATTAAAAAACGAACGACTTTTTGTAAATATAATAAATATATAATATAAATATTAATGTAAGTATATATAGAGAGATATACATGCAAACATTTAAATATATATACATATATGTATATGTTCTTACGTATATGTATATGTATGTATGCGTGCACGTGTGTGTATATATATGATATAAATCATGTACAGGGTAATTTGAAGAAAGCCGTACGGTCGGACGTATTGTAATAAATAAAATGTAGCGTAGAATATAATTATATATTATAATATCGATCCTCGTGCGCGAAAACGAAACTAACGATAATTATCGTATACACGTTTGTGTAACTGGTAAAATTAAAATTAACAAAAAAAAGAAAAAAATAATAATAATAATAATAATAATAATAATAATAATAACTCATAAACCATGTAAACGATTTTATATATGGAAAAAAGAAATGAACTGTAACGAACTATATCAAATTTTGTTCTCTGCGTGATAAACGAAAATTCTATGAAAAATGAATTCTCGTGTCTTCTCTTCTTCCTCTCGAAGAGATCAAATGATTGATTTATTTTTCCTTTTAAATAAGTTTCTTTTTTTTTCAAATTTGAAAATTTTACCGTGTACCTTTTTTTCTCTCGTATGAAAGAAAGGAAAAGGAAAAGGGAAAAAAAAAAGAAAAAAAGAAAAAATCCTCCTTCAAAGGTCCGATCGTACAGCTGAGATCAGAATGACCCCGTACAAATTTTACGATTGCCCCCCCCCCTTCGAAAAAAAAAAAAAAATAAGAGATAACAAGCCTGATAGGAAAAAAAATTTGTGAATATTGATATAAATAATAATAATAATAATAATAATAATATTAATAATAATAATCCATGTGCGCGCGCGCAAGAGATGGAGTGTGATTTAAACGTGTTTGTATAATGCGTGCGAGAGAGAGAGAGAAAGAGAGAAATAAATGTAAGCAAAAGAAAAAAGAAAAAAAAAAAAACAAAAAACTCGATAGAGCGAATAGTGGTGTTGGTAGAATTTTCTTCCATTATATAAAAAAAAAAAAAAAAAAAAAAATAATAATAATCATGATCGACCAAATATAATCGGTAAACGAAATAAGACTACGATGCATGTCACCAAAGATTGTTATTATCTAACGGTTTAATTAATCATCAACCAATCTCTAACAGTAATAATGAAAATAATTAAACGAAAGTGGAAATAAACAAAAAGAACAAAAATAAACGAGGAAGAGGAAGAGGAAGAGGAAGAGGAAGAAGAAGAAGAAGAAGAAAATGACAAGGAAAAAAAACAAAGAGATAGATCATTCCGCGAAAGTTTATACGATGCAAAGAAAGGGTGGGTGTGAGTGGGTGGGGGGGGGATGGATTATCTAACGTTTTAATGCCCCCCGTTACCTCTTTTTCCAGCCCCTCTATACTACCCCGACCCCCTCCTCCTTGCCCCCATCCCCCAATACGAGATTTAACGATTTTACTTGTAACGAAAAAAAAAAACGAAGAAGAAGAAGAAGATAAAAAAAGAAAAAAAAAGAAAAAAAAGAAGAGTCATAATACGTTTACGTGTAACTATACACCGTCGCCCATAATTCTTCGAGTATACATTTAAACAAAACTACGCCTCCTGGTATGTGTGTATGTGGCGCATTGGTTGGTGTACGTTAAAGTACACCTACCGTGCATTATAAACAAAAAATAATGGGTATAAATGCAATTATTGTCCATTTCTACATGGTGTATATCTCTCTGTTTTCTTCCTCGACGATAGAAGTTATTTTTCAATTTCCAAGAATTTAGAAGAACTATTATACACACTAAAACACGAACGCATACGCATACACACGCAAAGCACACACACACACACACACACACACACATCGCTTCCACGTGCGAGTGTCTGTACGATCGGATTTGTCATTAGGAATCTTGAAATATAAATAGACGGTTAAAGTGGGAAAATATGAGCTGTGTGTTTCTTTTTTTGCTTTCCTAATAATCCTGACACCATTAAGAATTAATTTTTCCCCTTTGATTTCGAACTATTTCGTTAATGTCGACCCCATACACTTGTCGTCCGTGCAAAAACCTCGTATGAACGACCGACCGACCCATATAGGGGTCGTTGTACCGTGCAACGATATACTTTCGTACGAAGTAAATTTATTTGCAACGATATTCATTCGAAGCACGCCCTAACGAAAGAATTAATCGTCATTTCTGTGTCAGTAATATTTTATAATTTTAATCTTAATTGCAATTATAAAAAAACAATATTATTTTTTGTATAATGACAAGGAAAGTTATTCATTTATATGTTAGAAGTGGTCTTTGTTAGAAATTGTTGTCAAGAATTTTTCATGAATAAACTATTTCTTTTCTCTCGACTCGAATTAAATAGAAAATGAAAGAGAGAAAAGGTAGAAAAGTAATCTTTTTAATTTCTGTTCCTTTTTCTTCTTTATCTCGAATAATTAAAAGGTATCCTTTTGTTCCTGTCGAAATAATATTTAAGATTGGAAAAAAACACTTTCAAATTACTTTTGAATACTTTCTTCTTTTCGTCGGATATATTTTTTTCATTTCGATCGAATAATATGTTATTATTTTAATGTTTTTAACTCAGGGTTGTAATTATCAATTGTAAAATAACAATCACCCTCGTGTATTTAAGTATATATACGAGTATATATATATATTTGTATTGAAAATACAATATATATCTTTTCTCTCAAGGTAAGAATAATGGTGGGGCTGGGAACAAAAAATATATATTCGTCTCTCTTTTCTTTTGTTCATTCGATCCTTCTTCTTCAATCGCCAGGAAGTCGATCAATAGAAAGTTTCTACGAGGAATTGAAAATTCCTACCTCCTTTTATTATAACAGTATTCAATTTCTAACGAAATTGATTATCTTAATGAAAACATTTCATTCGTTCGTTAAACAATAGCAGATTATTATTATCGTAATATTAATTATCGATTTACGAAGTTTTTATTATTGTTACTTGATTTCAAACAAAATTTTTTTTTAACGAATAAATATTTTCTTTTTTTTTAACAACATCGATTAATATTCCTTTAATTAGATTGACTTTTAGAAAATTTGCACGAACACCTGTAGCATTTTTTTAACTCTTCACCGATGTACGACGGGTTGCCTATAAGCTAGGAACTAAAGCCGCCATTTAAACGCGGGATAATTTCAATATTTTATTTCAATATCAGGTAAAGAAGAAATATGTTTAATTGATGAGATTTGTAACTATAAAAACGAGAATAAACCTTAACTATCTTTTATGTACTAGAAATAGCTTAGATTTTTATTTATATAATCTACTGATTTACATTAGTCTCACACTCGTGGTTTGGTTGCACTATTGTGAAAAAATTTATATAGAAAATTGTAGTGGGACGTCACAAATACCTTTTTGGTTGTATTTATTTTTTATCTCGTATACTTTCGCAGAAAATCAATGGCGACATCATTGAGGAAAATCGAATTTTTCCATCTCTTCTTACTTAATACTTTTTATCGCACTTCTCAGTTATCGTATTATTGATCGTATGCTATTGTGTTCGTTGTAAGAATGTAAATAAATGCAGACAAGAGACTAAAAATTGCTATACGATTTTTTAATAAGATTACCAATCAATTCTGACTCTTATTTTCTTTCGAATTTATGTACTTTTGCAAAATGCAGTAAATATAAATGCACACACCTCTACGTGTATATTTATATTAATTATTAAAAATATTTTGTTAAGAAAATTCTTAGTACAATAATAATTATATATGAAAAAGAAAAAAATATTTTATAATTTCATTAAATATTAAAATAATTTTTATATATTGTCCGAGTAATAATTCGACAAATTCGAGACCCTGTTAATGAACTCGATAATCTATATAACTATATACGTCCCTGAATCGTAAGTGAACTCATTATATATATGCATATATATATATATATATATCTTATTGGCACGTTATATATATCGGCACGTTATTTTCCCTCTCTCTCGTTCTCTTACTCCCTCTCTTAATTTCTCACACTGGCTCTCTCTTTCGTTCTTATTTACATACAATTTCCGTTTCGATCTATCGAACGTTTCTGATTGGTCGTCTTTTGTAGCGAGCCAAAGACAAGAATAAAGGTACTCTATGATCGGCTATATGCCGGTGGAAGACACGCCTATCGGTGTTGCCGCGTAACCGTAGCCTCGAACCCAAAAGTCATCGGCATCGAATAAAATTCACCATATTTTTCTATTATTTTAATCCAAAATAAAGATATAAATAAATTTTAATTAATTAATATAAAAAATAAATTCGTAAAAAACAGATTCTATTAAAGTATAAAAGAAAATTGTATAATACGATAGGTTAAAATACATTTTTCTTGGAAGAAATGATCGATACGATGGTGGCGCTGCCGTCGAGGCTATGACTGGGTAACCAGTGTGCGCATGTCACTTCGTAAGGACGATCTCTTTCTGTCGTGGCATCTAGAGGTGAGTGGTTGTCGTGTTTCATATAAGTTAAGATAATCCAACAATTTTCGAGTGCTATTAATTAAATCGATCATCAGGTAGGGGATAAAACAACGCGATAATATATGGATAATTGTGTTGTGCCATGATTTTTTAACTAAATGCACGAGATGGTAAGAAATTTTTACACCTAAATCTCGGCCCTTGGTTTGGTAGAGGAGGTAAAAAAGGCGCGTGGCCCCAAGTTTCGTTGTACGTCTTCTTTATCTGTATCTCTCTTTCTCTTTCTCTCTTAGTATATCTTTGCCGGCTTTTTAACTTGTTTCATTCGAAATCCTCGTGATGGTAAAACTGATTGTTTTAACGTACGTATTTTAGATCTTTCCTGTTTTGTTCCAGAAATAAGTAATGTACGGAAAGGTCAAAAAAGCCGACATTTTCGTTAGCGTATGTTTTAATACTCGTTGAAAAAAGAAAAACAAAATTAAAGAAATTGTACAAAGAGAGTAAGGATTCGCATTTTATGGAAAATGGGGAAAGAGAAAGAGAGAATAAGAGAAAAAGGGATAGAGAATATGAAAGGGATAAAAGCCAGGTACGGTGAAAAGAACAGGAGCATGAAACCGGATGCGCCATGATTGTTCTTCCTATGTCACAGAGTCGTCTCGAGTATCGGTCGTGAAACAAATCGCGTGCGGTGCCGTATTTTGTTATTTTCATTATCATCGTCAACGTGAAATACTTTTTTCTCGAAGTAAAGAAAGAAACTGATCTATTTTGCTTTTTCTCCTGGTAAGGAAAAAATAACTATTTTCGCGTAGTTTTAAATACAAAGGAAAAGTATGCGGCAACATTTTTTCTTTTTTTTTTTTTTTTTTTTTTTTATTATCGAATACTCGTGTGCTCATATTAATGATCTTGCGCAAGAAAAGATAAAATATAAAAAAAAAAAAAAAATTAATAGACTAAGAAGTAACTAGAAACTTGTGTTAGTATGTTCCAATTGTACATTTTTAAGTAATGACTCAGCGTTGTTTTATTCGGTAAGAAAATTTAAATAAAATAGAAAAACAAGACTGTGAACTCGTAGCAGCAATAAAGTAATGCACAAAATTATTATTCGAGTTTAATTCGTTCCATATTGTACACTTACAATTTTTTTTACCGCAAAAGAGAGAGAATATCTAAGATCGTTCAATTTCTTTTCCATTTCCTCCCTCTACCATTTGCATTATACGTTCAATGCACATTCACAATTAGCCAATTTATGACACAGATTGATCCATATTTATCATCATCGATTTTTTTTTCGTGTATAGGAGTATTATTAAAAGATCGTTATAAAATAACCAGATAATGGCCGCTCTATTTTGTCTTTTTTTTTGTTATTTTTTTTTTTAAATTTTTCTCATTTGTATTTCGAATAATTTAAATATAAATCAAGATAGTAAATGAACTCATTGCAGTACTGGAAATGATTTCATAATCTCAATTGGGAATTCTTATCTGGATAAAAAGATAATTATTTTTTATCTTTTATTATTCCGAAACGTGGAGAGGGGAGGGTTGAAACAATTTTCATGTAGTCTTAAAGTAATTACGAAATAAAGTTGAAAACTTGATTGAATAAGATATAAATTTGGGGTTTAAAAGATTTACGTTGTTTCGATGCATATATTTACGTGAGTAAAAAATAAAAAATTTAATCGGACCGTTATGCAGTTCGTGACTATCGAACACGAGAATTGCACCGGCAGCAGCGCTTTTAGCCTTCAACAAAATGGCGGCCGGTTTCTTTCTCGAATATTCACACTCGCCACGTGGGCCGGGAGTAAAAAGAGGAGTGATATATTTCGTGAAACTATAGTCTTGCGAATTTACTTTTATCTTATTATTAGATTAATGAAAAATTATTAGAAGAAATCAATAACCAAATAAATTGGTGAAATAGGTTACTGAACACTTAATTATCACTACTATCATAAATTTTTTACAGTAAAAGTATATGGGATATTTTTTTTCTTTTTTGGTTTACAAATTTTTTATTTAACATTAAAATATACTTAATAACCAATTGAATATTTCATTATTTTAATTATTGATTTTGTTTTTTTGTTCTTAGATATAATTTAAAGAATATCACAGAAAAAGAAATTTCATCATGGGTAAAGAGAAGGTACATATTAACATCGTCGTTATCGGACACGTAGATTCCGGTAAATCAACCACCACCGGACATTTGATCTACAAATGTGGTGGTATCGACAAACGTACCATTGAGAAGTTCGAGAAGGAAGCCCAGGAAGTAAGTTATCAATCCTTATTTTTATTTATTCATCATTTATTAATTATAATTATTTCATATAATTGCAATAATCTCACTGTTACTGTTCATTACTTATGGCACAGTGATGATAACAACTTGGATACATTCGCGGTTTCCACCGGAAGACATTGTCTGTTGACGGCCAATTCACGTCTGAGTGTCACATAGAATTTAATAGTAATAGTAAAGAGATAGCAATTATTTTAAGCATATAAAAAAATCATTTGACTAATCGATTAATTCCACAGAACAAAATATAGAGGAACAAATTTAATCATACTTGATTTTTTTTTATATTGTAGATGGGCAAGGGTTCCTTCAAGTACGCGTGGGTTTTGGACAAACTGAAGGCTGAACGTGAACGTGGTATTACTATTGACATCGCCCTTTGGAAGTTCGAGACCTCTAAATACTACGTCACAATCATTGACGCACCTGGGCACAGAGATTTCATCAAGAACATGATCACTGGTACTTCGCAAGCTGATTGCGCAGTATTGATAGTAGCTGCTGGTACGGGAGAGTTTGAAGCTGGTATTTCAAAGAACGGACAAACTCGTGAGCATGCTCTGCTTGCTTTCACCCTTGGTGTTAAGCAACTTATTGTTGGAGTTAACAAAATGGATTCAACCGAACCACCTTACTCCGAGGCCCGTTATGAAGAAATTAAAAAGGAAGTTTCTTCTTACATTAAGAAAATTGGTTACAATCCAGCAACAGTTGCTTTTGTACCAATCTCTGGCTGGCATGGGGACAACATGTTAGAAGTATCCAGCAAGATGCCCTGGTTCAAGGGATGGACCGTTGAACGTAAAGAAGGAAAGGGTGAAGGTAAATGCCTCATCGAAGCTCTTGACGCTATTCTTCCACCAACCAGGCCAACAGACAAAGCTCTCCGCCTTCCACTTCAGGTAATTTATTAATCATAAATAAATAACTTTTACATATGCGTACAAAAAACAATTATTTTTATATGATGATAACACTTTAAACTCATTCGCGGTTTCCACCAGAGGACATTTTGTCCATTGACGGCCAGAGACGTCTGATCTTTTTATAAATTAAATTTTATAATGTTTAATATCTAATAACGAAGATTATTAAAAATTGAATCTTTGTTTTGTAGGATGTGTACAAGATCGGTGGTATCGGTACGGTACCAGTCGGTCGTGTTGAAACTGGTGTATTGAAACCAGGTATGGTAGTAACGTTTGCTCCGGCTGGTCTTACTACTGAAGTCAAGTCCGTTGAAATGCATCACGAAGCTTTACCAGAAGCTGTTCCTGGTGACAACGTTGGTTTCAACGTTAAGAACGTATCGGTCAAGGAATTGCGTCGTGGTTTCGTCGCTGGCGATTCGAAAAATAACCCACCAAAAGGAGCAGCCGATTTTACTGCTCAGGTATATTTTAGTTTATATTATTATATTATGATGGAATATATTTAAATTAATATGAAATGTTAAAGAGAAAATTTCATGGTTAAATGAAAATTATTCAAATTGATTATTGTATTACAGGTAATCGTATTGAATCATCCAGGACAAATCAGCAATGGTTATACTCCTGTATTGGATTGCCATACTGCCCATATCGCGTGCAAGTTTGCCGAGATAAAAGAGAAGTGCGACCGTCGTACTGGCAAAACCACCGAGGAGAATCCAAAATCCATCAAATCGGGAGACGCAGCAATAGTGAATCTTGTGCCGAGCAAGCCAATGTGCGTGGAGGCATTCCAAGAGTTCCCTCCGCTTGGACGTTTCGCAGTACGTGACATGCGTCAAACAGTGGCAGTCGGTGTAATCAAGGCTGTCAATTTCAAAGACACGACGGGTGGAAAAGTCACCAAGGCCGCCGAGAAGGCCCAGAAAAAGAAATAACTAGTTTCCGTATGCATGTATCGCCGGATGGGCTCCGGCCTCTTGTAGCTGAGGTAGTTGCTCCTCTTTCTTCATGCCTTTCGTATAAGAGGAAGTTTTTATGCTCGACGTCAACGTTAACAACAACATCAACATCTACTACTACAACAACAGTAATCAAGGCATTTCCTATGAAATTGCATTCCGTTAAGAAAAATAACGAGAGCAGAATCAACAAAGGGTCGCGACGTTACGGGTTCTCCAAATCTTCTAACGTCCAGATTGTTAAAACTTTCTCGCGTTTCTTTGGTATTCGTAACTTTCGTTTATCAAAGCGTTCGCTTCGTCATTTCTTCCATCGTAAAGAATTTCGTAGGAAAGGCTACGAGTATAAATTAATTATATGATATATATAAATATATATATACGCTACGAACATTATTAATATCGATTAATAATAATAATAATAATATTAATAATAATAATAATAATAAAAAAACATTAACAACTAAAGCGCGCACTTCCTTAACTTGTACGATTTACATGAATCTAAGAGGAAGTCCAAACTACGTAAGGCTATCTCGCGATAACGAGTTTCTTTGGGGGAAAAAAAAAACAACAACAACATGAAAAACAATAACAAAAAACACATCAAGAGAAAATTCATAATTTAGCTCGGCTTAATTATATTTTCTAATTATTATTATTATACGGAAATAATAAAATCCTATATCTGTGACTTATTCGAGAAAACAAAGCTAAACCAACATTTTTCTCATTACTATTATATTTTTTGTCGTTATTGCTGCTAACGAATGAAATCATCATCGTCATCCTTTTTATCCAAAATGCTTCCATTCTTTTACTACGCGAAGTTTATGAGCGGGGTGTCTTTTTTTCTTCTTTTTTTTTTTTTTTTTTTTTCCTTTAATACTGCTAAATTTTTTTTTTTTTTTTGTTCTTTCAACTTTTTAATTGCATAAATCCGCGTAAGCACAAAGGTAAGCACGATTCATGTGATCAAATCTCTAATTTTAAGTTTTACGNACATTTTTCTCATTACTATTATATTTTTTGTCGTTATTGCTGCTAACGAATGAAATCATCATCGTCATCCTTTTTATCCAAAATGCTTCCATTCTCTCTCTCTCTCTCTCTCTCTAGCGGGGTGTCTCTCTTTTTTTTTTTTTTTTTTTTTTTTTTTTTTTTTTTGTCTTTTCCTTTAATACTGCTAAATATCGTTTTCTTTTTTGTTCTTTCAACTTTTTAATTGCATAAATCCGCGTAAGCACAAAGGTAAGCACGATTCATGTGATCAAATCTCTAATTTTAAGTTTTACGCGGAATATTATAATGCAGTGTGTAGTAGATTCGGATAGATTTCGTTTAGGTGTACGGGACCGGTTCTTTAAATATTCATCTTTTTCAATTATAAGATTAGGTAACAGTCTGATTGTGTGCTCAAGATATACGTACATACGTTGCATAGTGTCCCATATGTTTATTTGTATAAGTAAATTTCTGCCTTTAATATAAATGTATTCGAATTACAGACAGAAATATACAAATTACAAACAAACTATGGACTCTTACGTACTCATATACTACACGTAAAAATAACTTTTTTACTAAGGTATACTACTACTATATATACATATACATTATTGCTTTTTATCGATAATAATTTTCTTTATACTCGATCCACGTGAAATTATTGTTATGTGGTGATGGTGAATCGTGTTATGTGCAGGAGCAGAACAATATCTTTGCAGTAACTCAGCACTTTAAATCTTTGACACTTTGCAAAATAAATTGGTTGAGAAAAACAGTTTTCTGTACATATGAATAACGATAATAATGAGTAGTAAAAGATGAATAAAGAAGCTACGGAATCCAATTCTCTCCTTTGAAATAATTCCATTACTAGTCTATCCTTCTTGTACTTTTATTTTTGTTAACTATTAATTCGAAAATTTATTATTATTTATTTTTTATACAATTGCTTATGTAAGTTTTACATCTTGTTCATAAATTGTTGTATTATCTGTTTGTTTATTCGTGTAAACAAATTGATTTTTTATTCTGAAATTACTAAAAAAGAATATACGTTCTTACCGACGGAAGATAAAAGTTAGTTTTTAGAATTTCATACAATCAACGGTTAGATGGCACTGAGAAACCTATCGACAAAACTTTATTACGAAGATCGATATCTCGTACACGATATGAAATTTGAATTTATATTATATCGAGGAATTTATTATTCACGAATTAATATTAATAAAATGTCTTCGGAATTTATATTTCTCTCTCTCTCTCTCAAATATGATTGTAAAATTACATTTCAAGAAATTTTCTTTCATATTTGTTAAAATAAAATCGAAGACACAGATATATAACATAAATTATAAAATATAAAATGTATACGTGTTAACGTGAAATAAACAAATATTTGTTGAAGATCGAAGTGTGGATAGAAAAAAACATTATGTACTTATGGGAATAAGTTAGAAAAAGTAAATTTGTAGAATTTATCGAAAAAAGAAAAAGGAAAAAAAACTAATTGAATTGAAACAATTAATTAGACCGCTCCTCAACTAATTATGTTATTTCATTACTGAGAATTTTACTATCGATGATAATAGTACAACATTAGTTTACAGAAGAAGAAGAAAAAAAAAGGTCATTAGTTTTTAAATATTATTTATAACGATGCATTATCGTATCACATGATCCATAATAATTCCATTGGAGTTGTTTGTAAACTAGTTAGACATCTATGAATATTTTATTATCATATATCTAAACTGTCTTTCTCGGTACATTTAGAAACCAAGTCGTGCAAAAATTACGATCACTCAATAAGTTGATTTCAAAAGATTAGAAATATTGAAAATATTTTCTACTTTACAACCGATTCCAATTATTGATAATAATAATAATAATAATAATCAGTTATATTTACATTATGAATAATTTTGAATAAATATTAAATAACGAACTACGCGTATAAATAATATACAAAAAATAAAAAAGAACAATAATTAGTTTAACCCTCGTTACTAGCAACCCTTATATACGGGTCATTCATACAAAACCTCAATCAGTATAGGGATAGTGCAAAGCAACGATACGCATGTACGAGCGAATTATTATACTCATTAATTTTTTAAAGTATGAAAGTAAATTTGTCAATCATCAAATTTAATATTATTCATTTTGCGCGTTTTATTGGCACATTTTCGATGGCAAAGAAAAAAAAAACAAAGATAGAAATATAAAAACTAATTATTCACTTTAAATCTACTATTGAATGTTCATATAATATTTTGATTATTATATTTAATTTAATATATATAAGTATTATATATATTATTATATTATATATTTCTATATATTATTACTATACTATATTACTATACTATATTACTATACTATACATTACTATATATTACTATATGCATGTATATTGTATATATATATAATGGAAAATATATAATAAAAGTATGATGTTGTTTTCTATTTCGCGATAAGTAGTAGAGATAGTTATTAGATCGGACGTGTACGCACATAGCGCAGACTCGAGGGCTCGTTTATTCTTAAATCAAAAGTGTTACCTTTCATTCGTTATTTCACGTTGTTACAGTTAGGTTCGTAGTAGGTGCCGTTCATTCTTCGTCATTTAAAAGCATTACTCGATGAATGTTTGACCTGTTGCACCTATCTTCGATACTCCCCATTAAGAAAAATGTGTATCATCAATTTTCTCATCGAATTAAACGATTAATGTCGTCTTTGTGATTTAAATTAAACAGAAAAAAGAAAAATAAAAACATTTTTAATGGAACGTAAAACAACATCGTAATATTTGTAAGTAAGATGATTTATTTAAAAATGAACATCGTTCATTCATTCGTTCGTTCGTTTTTTTTTTTTTTTAGTTACACGTACGTTTTTTATATTCTGGATAAATAAAGGAGTTGACTATAATAAAAACAAAGTTTTAACGATTATTATCGTAAAATGTTAAAACAGATCGTAACGCAAAGATACACACACGCTAAGAGCCTGTTGCTTTTTTATTTTTATTTTTTTTTTAATTGTTATTAATAAGGGATTGGGGGTGGGGGTATAGTAGAAAGAAAATTAAGATTATAATCGTATTTTTTTATCTAGAATTGTTGTTGTGTACGTTGCAATGAACGAAATGGAATAGAATGGAATAATAAATAATTAATAAGTTAATTAGTAGAACGCGGTAAGGATAATACTCAAGATACTAAATTACTTTTAATATCTTGACAACATAAGTAAATTTATGACCGGGTTTTTTTTTTAAATCGAATGATAACGAATCGTCCTATCGATTCTAAGTGCATACATTGTTATATTTTCTATACGTCATCCTGTGAATTGTGGAATTTTTTTATTTTTTTGGGGAAAACAAGAAAGAACAATACAGTTATTGGCTTTTATTTCGTATTATTTTTCTTTCTGTTTTTTTTTGTTTATCGAATCGAATTTTTTTCCCTAAAGTACCGTATTGCAAAATCGATAAATTCGAATGACGATCAGAAATGAATAATATAAACAACGATCGCAATGTTTCTGTGTGTATTTGTTCCTTTTTTTTCACGAAATATTATTGTTCACGATTAAAAATGTTTTCTAGTTTAATGCTGTTCATCTAAATGAATATATTATGGGGTAATTTAAATACTGTTGATTACAAATTTTTGGTAAAAAATAATTTGGTATTTGCAGTTGCATTATAAACTCGTATATAAATTATAGATCATTTTTCTTTAACATTTGTGCACAGACAAATTTTGAAACCATTTAGATTTTCGAACAAATTAATATTTATTTTTAACGTTAACACATGAAATATGTCAAAAAAAAAAAAAAGAAGTTATTAATTTTTAACATTATTTAATGTGATTAACAATATTCCATTGGAATTGTTTATAAACTATAGATGGACACTTTTGAATATTCAAATGAATACTAATTATATAATAATTGTATTACCATATGAAAATATGATTAGATCGTTTGAAAATTTATCAGTACGTTTGACTTATTTTGTTTGTTTGTTTGTTTTTTTAGAATAATTTTAAACTTCCGAACGATAATAGCGTACGTGGAAATTCATTTGTCACAAAAAAAGTATATATTTATGTAATATACATAAAATATTAAACTATGGTGAATAGAAAAAGTCGAATCTCTCGATTTCACTTATTGCGTACTGTGTGATATATATATAATTGTAGGGTCTACCAATCGATTCAGATACATAGATTAATATCTAGATAGATTCTACCATCTTTTATTTCGGTCCTGATCGTACGATAAATTTTTAGCATCAATCAAACATCTTATCATTAGAAATTATTCAAGAGGTGACATCAAATACATATTACACGTACAATCAAATACAAGGAAAGATCAAAATCAAATTAATTACTTATTTATTTGTATTGTTTACTTTTTATCATTTATTATATTCGCGTATATTATTTTATCATTTAATTATCGTTAAAATCTATTAATGCATAATTAAAACAGAAAAAGAAAGTATGTATAAAAAATATAATAAACGTACGTCTAATCAAACTTCGTGATAAGTTAGCATAATCATTAGTCTCGATCCTTTTGATCTTTATTACAATTTTATTATACAAGTTGTTTGATTATTAAGAACATTTGTACGTTTTACAATTTAATTCAATATCAACAACTTCATCCATTTTTACGATAATACGATGCTTGAGAAAGATGAGAAGAATACATTTAATATACTCCGATATAAATTATGTTTCAAATAATATGCGTATGCGTCCTGTCTTTGTGTACGCGTGTATATATGTGTGTGTGTGTATGTGTTCTTTGTAGATTTGTTAAAAAATATTTATTATCAAAATAGATGTTGCTAGAGATAAATGTTAGAATATTTTGTTGACAAGTAATCAAATACAAATGTATTCGTGCTAAAAAACAATAATTACTTTTTATTTTATAGGATTAAATCATCAAAATTCAGAGGTAATTCTACACGATATAATTGCTATTAATTATATTTCCATATATGTATGGATACACGCATAAATGTAGATAACCAGGTAACTGTTATAATTGATTAAACAAACAAATAAATAAATCGAATAAATTATGTAGGTATCTGTTGATAATAAAACGAAACGTTCGTTGTTGTTGTTTCTTAAATAGGTTATGGTTGCTTTTTCACGTATATACGTGGAGGCTGATACCACCATGTTGAAAACGAGAAATATTTTCCATGGGGATTCTGCTAAAACTAATTGCAGAATTTGGTCGGTTTTGGGAAATCGGAGAAGGAGTAAAACTAATAGTCGAACGAGAACCAATCATGACGGTGCATTGCCGTTAAGGGCACGGCAATTTCTTCAAAATGATGACGTAGATAATTTACCTTCTGTAAACAATAACGAGGTAAGATCCTATTTAATTATAAGTATTCTAAATGTAATAATAATAATTTGTAATTGTTTTTATAATATATAATTAATTAATTATATAGTTAATTGTACAAATATATAATTGTTTTTTTCGAAATTGTAAATGTACATTTTTTTAGGACTCCGTAGACAGTTTTCATCGTGCTATCAGTTCGATTTTATGGTGGGCGCAACTTTTCGGCTTACTTCCGGTTACTGGAATAAGCGCCGACACTCCGTCGAAATTAAAATTCAAAAAGATTTCTTTTCGAACATTTTATACTATACTTGTGGCTTTTTCGATATTCATAATGGCGACATTATCGGTCATTCATATGATTAGGACACTCAACGCGGAAGCTTTCGGAGTACGTGGTAAGGATTATTGTTATTCGAATAATATTTGAACAATTTTTTTTTAGTAATTTTACTTGCACAATATTATATTTTATTAATTTTTAATCGATTGCGAGCAAGAGAAACAATATAGAAAAATATAATAATGCAGAATAGATTGTACTTTACTAAAGGAAAATAATTAATTAATACATTTAAAAAAATATTATTGACATCCGGGAAACTGTAATTTAGTTAAAAATTAATTTCCAACTAAAAAGATTTTAACAAAATATTATATATCTAAATTATTATTGTTTAATTTACAACAATATAATTTACCCAACCCCTTTTTCTCAACATACAATTTCTATTATTTAAAAAATGATTTGTTTATTCACACGTTGGGGAAACCTAAAAAAGTATAATTCGTTCCAAGCAAGCTTTCAATGAACATGACATACATCCAAAGAGAAAAATAAAAAAAACGAAACTTCAAAGCTAAAAAAATCATCTCGAATCGTTCCCCCCCCCCTCCACACTTAAAAATCAAATTGTATTCTTGTGAAACACGTGTTTGAAAAGAAAAGAAATTTTGGAATACACCCTATCTAAGTAATTATGATACTTTGTTTATAACATGTTTCAGGTGGCATTGCAGCTGCAACAGCCGGTGCAATATTTTATGGCAATGGTTTTTTCGGAACGATCATGTTCCTTTGGTTGTCGCCACGTTGGGTAATCCTTCAACATGAGTGGAGCGCAATGGAACGATTCATAGACAGGTTTTAATAGAAAAATTATTGAATTATTTTTATTGATTAATAATCTCTTGATTATTTAATTTCGAATATATATATATATATATTTTTAGCAACAAATCCTTGAGACCACGGCTACGTTTGAAATTTTTAATCTTAAGTATCATCGTATTCCTATTCTCTCTACTTGAACATATTCTCAGTATAATTAACAATAGTTTAGCTTTCGAATGGGGAAAATCTAATTCGACGTTTGAAAATTTTTTACGCATTTACATCACCACCTCGCACGATTTTATTTTCGATATAAGTAAGCCTATATATTTTTTTCAAATATAATTTCACTTTAAATTAATGAAAAAAAATTACTTTTCTTTTTTTTCAAATTAAAAATCGAACGATTTCGTTTTTAGTCGAATACAATTTCGCCATTGGTATTTATATTTTCATAATTAGCAAATTGGCAACGTTCGTGTGGAATTTCACCGATTTATTCGTCATGTTGGTATGCAAACTCATATAAAACAATAATGAATTAATTAATTTTAATTATTATTATTATTATTTCAACGAGTATATATATATATAAATTTGTAGATATCCACCGGTTTGGCAGAAAGATATAAAGCACTTAACAAAAGATTGTTCGTATTAACGAAAAAACATGCTAATACGGTTGATTGGTGCGAATTTAGATGCGATTACGCTATTCTAAGTTCATTGATGAAAAAAGTGGACAACGATATATCACCGATAATACTCCTATCGTTCGCCAATAATCTATACTTTATTTGTTTACAATTATTGAATGGATTATCGTAAGTATCATTAATTACGACAATTTAACATATCATATTATGTTACACATGTGTTACACGAATTTATACAATTTTTTTTTTTCTTACTTGTTTCGGACAATGAACAAAATTTGCACATTTTTTTTTAATCTCTGCGTGTTTCTTTTTTTTCTTCTATTTCTGTTTTTTTTTTATTATTTTATTATTCGAAGGGGACCTATGGAAGGGCACATTGTAAATGGCATATATTTCTTCGGTTCGTTCGCATTTCTCATAACTCGAACTTGTGCCGTGACATTGTTAACAGCCAGAATTAATGATCAAAGTAAAACCGTACTACCGTTGTTGTACAATTGTTCATCTTCCACCTATAACATTGAGGTATATCATTTATTTTTATTTATAGTATATATATATGAATAAGTTTATAATATAGTATTGTAATATTATTTGAAATATTAATTTATATTTATAATAATTATTAATTCTTTCGTTACTATAAATTCGTATATGATTCGCATACCATGACACTATATATACGTATAATATACAAATTTATGTGGAAACGATACTGACATGTAACAAAAGGGTTAAATAATATTATTTTATATTGTTATATATTGTTTAGATTGAAATCAATATATGTTAGATTAGAAAATTAATTTTTCTCTATGGTTCTCATATTTTATTTTTTTTTTTTTTTTTTTTTTT
>NW_014569551.1:1794779-1796386 GCF_001313835.1 Polistes canadensis
AAAAAAAAAAAGAAATAAAAGAAAGAAAACAGATTATAAGTACTTACTCAATGCCAGGATCATGACAATAGCTGTGATCAATTTAAATCTTCCAGCAAGACTTATGCGAGAAACTTTACGATGTCTGAACATAAATTCACGTTCGAGTTTTTCCCATGTCAATGCTAAGCATGGCCACAATTTGGCTAGTTTCATGAACAACAACGATGCTATCAATGATGTCCCATAAAAAACTAAACTAGCTGTTGAGATAAAGTATTTTTTTTGTATTTGAAATTATTACGAAAATTAATATATAATATATATTATATAAAAATAATTATTTTAATAATAAATATTAATAATATATATATTGGATTTTACCTCTGTTGAATAACTGGCACTGGAAACACTGTAAAGTATAGGTGCTGGTAATCGTGATTCATCATGAACGGATGCCGCATACAACGAAACTGCCGTAGTTCTTGTTAGCAGAAATCCAAACGAGAAACAAAAGTAAATCTTCTGTATGTGACTTCGTTGTAAACTTTTTCGTTTTATTTTCGTTTTTGTATTATTGTTTTATGTCATTTGAAACAAATCACAAATTATTTTAATATTATTAGCTTTTTAGGTTCTATACGGAGGGTGTAAAGAGATAATTGTGTATTTGATATTTTAAAAGACGATTAATCGTAATATTATAACAAAAGTATCATAGTAATAAGAAAATGATAATTGTGAATATTTTGTTTACTTGAATGAGAACAGCAGTTGGATGCAAATGAAATACAAATCGGTGGCGAATGATAGAAATACTATAGTTGATATATGAGAATCAACTCTTCTAGTTAAACCAGCCAAATGATTGTAATCGTTCCTAGCCTCGGCCCACCACCAATCCGGCATAGTCTTTGGAAAAAGAAAAGAAATAGAATTTTTAGAAAAAGAAAAGAGAAAAATTGGTTTATACGAAATAATTATTATACCTTTCCTTTGACGGAATTAAGACGACTGTTCAATTGTTGAAATTGATCCGCCAGTGCCATGCTTACGAGAATTAAAAAAAGATCGACGAAATTCCATGAGAACGTACTTAATATGTTAACCGTGTCCACCAATATGGCTTTCCATAAACTGTATGTCTTTCTCGAGAATACCTATTTTTATTCGCGGTAAACACAATTATTGCATTTTAAACGAGCCTTCAGCTACCACCACCACCACCACCAATAGTAGAGACAGCAGAAAAATAAGAGAAGGAGGAGGAGGAGGAAAAAAAATAACAAATAATAAAAGAAGATTATATCTTGCTAGGGGTGGGTAGCGGGAGGAGGGAGGAGGGAGGGTTAGGAGTAGGGGAAAAAAAATCGTGCGAAATAAGAATCGTTCCGATTCTGTGGATATATTTATAATCAAAATAAACAATTACAACCATATAACGTTACCTGAGGAAATTGCGATTCGAAATATTCAGCAACTATATCGGAATCGCCGCGATATTTTGCGCAATTGGTTGCGTATGAAAAACCCTTTAATATTGACAACGTGTGTTCGACTAAAAATTCATTTAAAAAATTCGATCGAAGAGTTTTATTCGAAAATACCTGTTGTTAGAAAAAAAAAAA
>NW_014569551.1:1797396-1845355 GCF_001313835.1 Polistes canadensis
AAAAAAAAAAAGGTCAAAAACAAAAAGAAAAAAAAAATTCAAATGTATCTTTTTTCAATGATTTTATAAAATCAAATCGAATCACAGTTAATAGTATCTACTTGCTTTAGGTAGGACGCATCCGGACTGTTGACACCGGAAACTGGAAGCATCGAAAAACAATTGGCCAATAGGATGATTGGCCTGATCGAGGCGTGAAAACTATCTGTTGCGGGATTAAAACTGTTCACCAAAGATACGTCCGGGTCCGATACTAAAACATTCGAAAAAGAATTCTCCGACAAAATATCCAATGCTTTTTCTTTTTTTTTTTTCTTTTTTTTTGTTATTAATTATTTGTATTATTTTTTTTTATATTCTGATATTTTTCTTTTTGTTTCTTCAATTTTTATCGTACGAACCAAGAAATAAAATACCCGTTTAGTTTACCTTCCGGATTTTCAACGTCGGTCTTCAACGTGTCGAATCTACTTAATTGCAGATTACTCCTTGGCGACCTGGAAATGTTGTTCCTTTTAACGAACAATTTTTTAAAACGTTGCCAAATAGTCCTATTTGATCTAGAATTTCGATCCATTATTTTTTTTGTATCCTTGTTTTATATCCCGCCGTTTAATTATTTAATTCTCATCGCGATAATCTCATAACTAATTATCAACCATTTTTATTATTATTATTATTATTATTATTATTATTATTGTTGTTTTTATGAAAATATAATATCACTTGGGATTATATATAAACGAAAGATTAAAAAAAAAAAAAAGCAAATTTTTGTAAAGTCACTTTCGCGATATTCGATGAACCAAGACACGATCCGCACTGCACAAAATTGCATAGCGAACAGAAGACGGATTTTTCTCATCGATAGTCTTTATTGGATTAGTAGAAAATAGGTGGTGGGTGTTTTATAAACAATGGAAACTCGATAAAACCCTTGGCGGCATAGATTGTGAACGCTTACGGACCTTGAGAAACCGATTTGTTAGAGAGAGAAAGATGATCTCAACGGAAAGCACCATTTTATTACATCGAATAAAGAAAAAGAAAAAAAAAAGAAAAAAGATATGAATACTTTGAAAATTATATCGGATCAGATATTGATGACACTAATTTCTAATTTTTTTTTTTCTTCTTCTTCTTCTTCTTTATTGACATATAATAATCGTCGTTTATTCTCTTTCGTCAATTAATTTCATTTTCATTTGACCATTTCATTAGTTAATTGTCACGATTGTTCAATTGCGTTTTAATTTGAATCGATATGTATTAGTTTGCAAGTGTTGAGTTTTATTCCGAATAATGTTCTTTTGTTCATTTTATATAAAGTGATAGATATTATATTAGTTGATTTAAAAATCAGTGACGTGTCTAATTTTCTTTTATTAATATTTTTTTTTCATTGGTGTAGTAATCGAATTGTTTGTTATAAAAATTAATAATTAAATTCATTCGTGCTAAAACGTATTTTTAATCTATTCGATTAAATAAGTAATAATAATGTAAATAAGAGATTGAAATATTTAATAATCATTTAGTTCATTTTCTCATGAATCGTTTTTTCGTTTTTTTTTTTTTTTTTTTTTTTTGATGTTTTGTTAGGAAAATAAGAATACTTTTTTACATTTTTTGTGGTATCTTTGAAAAAGTTAATATAAAATTTGATGTAAATTATATGAATGGAAAAATATCTTGTTGATAAATTTATTTAAAAAAAAAAATACGAACAATATTTATGCACAAATATATTAATTAAAGTAATAATTAACAATCAAAATATTCATCGATTTGATATTTCTTCTTTTCTATTTTTCGAATTTTTGTGGTCAATGCGTAAAAATGGTGTGGAGTCCGTTTACTATTGCACAATTCGTAAAATTTACGAATAAGGGTCTGATAAAACTGATTTATTTTTCGACTTTTTTAATTTTTCTAAGTATTTACCCAAGTATCGTCTTATATTTCGAAACATTTTTTTTTCCCCCATAATTAAAAAACTCATTCTCATTTAATTTTCTTAAATATATTAAACTTTTCTATCATTTGTGTAAAATAATATTAAAAACCAATATCGTATACTATTTCAATTAACGCGTAAACTCGACACACAGTTTATAAATCAAATATATATATATATATATATATATATCAAAATAATTTTAATATATACTATGAAAAAAAAAAAAAAAGAAAAAAAAAAATAAATATTATCCGTATACTAACTTGACATGAATGGTGATCGGTCGATGTAATTTCGGCATATCTGTCCAAAAAGTAGTTCTCATATTGTTACCAGCTCTTATTTCTTCCTTTAAACCGCACATTATGTTTTTTCAAACATTTCCGATACGTAATCGTTATAATTTATGCCATTATTATATTGTTACACGTACACACTCACACACACACACATACAAAATCAAACAGACGCACACGTAAGCAGAACGAACAGAAATAAAAAAAAAAAAGAAAAAGATTGAAAAATGAAAATATTATGTGAGAAATAATAATAATTCGAATGTTAAAGAAGACGCGTGAAGTCTCGTAAAGTAATACAACCCTCTGCTTACGGCACTCGTAAGGGTCGAAATAATCGTTTCTGTCGAGTAACGCGTCATAATATAGACTAGGAGATTTACTAGATAACAGAGAAGTCTATAGAACGTATTGTTTCTATCCCTACATACAATCTCGTGAAAACTAAACTTTTATATACGTTAACACTTACCTAACATGCATAGAAAAATGATGACAGACGGTTCTTTTATCTGTGTGAGTAGAAGTGTCATCGTGTATAAACATACAAGTTTGGACAAGCGATATTTAAGCTTAATTACAAAACTTACGTTTTTTATCTTTGACAGGAAGTCTTTCTCTTGTCATGGAAAAGAGAAACCGTGTAACGTTCAAAAAGTAAAGTAAAAAAGAGAGAGAGAGAGAGATGAAAATTAAAGGGGATTGAAAATAAGTAATGAAATATATTTGTTAACTTATCTAACAAATAAGTGTCAAATATTCGTATTCCGTAATTTTTGTTCCCCTTTCTTTTTTTAAATAATAATTATTATATAAGATGTGGTAATATATTATATATATGTATATAGGTGCGTTCTATCGACGCGTTATCATCGATCTTCCGCTTATCATCGAATATACCCTTCAAAAAAATAAAAGCAAAATATTGTATCCCACAATTTATAATTTCTTCTCATCGTAACTTTTTTTTTGTTTTCTTCTTTTTTCAAATATATATTATAATATATATATAACACAGGAAAAACGTGGTAAATGCAAATAAATTATCCTAAAGAACAAAACTACCTTTTCGTATTATATTTAATTAGTGTACCATAGGTTTATATAATTTATTTATTTAAACAAAAAAAATCATTCAACGATCTAATAAGATCCGTCATGAACATAACATATATATATACATATATATATAGATATATATAAAGTTTGATATATCGTCATCGTTAATCGTCATCCTTTTACTTCTTGGTCTTCGAACGTTCCATTACAATTCTTGTTCTTGTATTAAAGGGTGTCGACGATCCGATAAGGGTCTACCCTTTTCTAATAGCATAACCCCCAGTCGCGTGCACGTGTTCGCCTAAGTACACCTGACCATCTAACCATACCCCCTCTTCCCTCACCATTCTCCCTCTCATTCTATCTATTCATCCCTACACACACACACGCAAACACATTTACATATTTATCTATGTGTTGATGAAAAAGAGAGTAACGCGTAAATGCAAACACCTCTTTTACTGACAACAAGCTGTTCAAACAAAATTTTTCCATCGTCATAGCGTCGTCACAGCTGCATCGGCTTCCAAATAAAAGCACGACTTGTACATACATACACACACACGTTTATATTCTTATGCAGGAGAGAGACACATAACAAACGTAAATCTCTCGCGTGCGAGCTTGCAACTAGTTCATTCGTTTAACAATCTATAATACTTTCTTCCACGATTATTATCTAGATAGTTTTACAAAAACTATCATTTAGTTCATTTTATCTATCCCTTCTTCCAGGTATCCCATAAAAACAGATAAAAAGTATATATGTATATATATATGCGTGTGTGTGTGTGTATGTGTATTTTGTTTTATCACAAATTTATTGGACCTTAGCAGGAAAACAATATTAAAGTACGTTTTTCTTTTTATCTTCTTCTTCTTTTCTTTTTTTTAATTTTAAAATTCCCTTTCTTTTTTTTTGTTAAATATATTAATCAGATCTTTTATATATTGCATCTTGATACATTTATATATTTATTCAATTAAATTACTTAAAAAATTGATATATCTCCGATTTACTTACATATACGTATATTATATAAACGTGCTTTCAATCAAACGTTCTTGTTGCTTTTTTTTTTTCTCCCCTCCATTTCATCGCTAAATCAGATTTTAAATTTCGTAAATAAATTAAATGTTACACACTTTTTCGCGGAAAATAGGTTTGTTTGTTTTGTTTTTTTTTTTCTTTCTTTTCGTAAGATCGGTATGATTCATCATCCCACTCGCTTCCATTATTATCACCACCATCGATCCGATGTGTACTATTATTAATAGTAACTCTTTCGTCATATCCTTTTTTCTTCTTTTTTGTTTTTTTCTTTTCACACACAATAATCGTAAATACCTCGCATGGTAAATTCGTCGTAATATTTACATATCTATGTTACAGAAAATTTTTGTCTTTTTGATAATATGACATTTTTAAAAATTGTAACGATTAAATACGTGCTCGTGAATTTATTACACGAACGCACATATATATATATGCCAATTCATGCGGCGCATATTATTTGTATCATTCCAATTTTGTTTATGTTACACCTAAGTGTATGTACTTTTTTAATACGCTTTCATACACACGCACGAAGGATATAAAATACTCGTATACATATGCATGTGTAGGGTTGGGTTTACGTACACGCCAATATAAACACGTTTGTTTAATTTCAATGTCGAGAATAATATCAATACTCATTATATCTTATACCGGTAAAGAAAAAGAAAGAATCAGACGTATTTCGTTGCTGATAAAAGAATACACATTTCTTTACTTTTCCTTTTTTTTTTTTTTTTTTTTTTTTTTTTCTCATCGCGAATAATAATCCGTTATATATTCTTTTTTTCTTTTTTTTATTCAATTCGCCTTCAAATACGTAATCGCTGTACATATTTATTTTATAAATGATTACTTATCGTGTGTCAATCCTGTTTCCTTTTTCTTTTTCTTTGTTTGTTCGTTTTTTTTCTTTTTTTTTTTTTTGTTTCAAGTACCTACTACACAACTCGAGGTAATTTTATTTGTGAACGTAGATTATTATTATTATTATTATTATTAATATTCTTTTTGTATTTACTAATCGGATTTTATGTTTTACAATATTCTCTTATCGTTAACGAGACATTATCATATTTTATTTTAATATCGTGACAATCCGTTATAGCATGCGAATTAAATTTTTTTTCTCGTACGACAAAAAAAAAAAAAAAGAAGAAAGGGAAAATTATTGAATTCTCGTAATTATTTCTGATTGTGTATGTTCTTTTTTTTTTTTTTAAGTATTTAAAAAATACTCAATATAAAATGTGATCCAACATATTCGCGTACAAAGTAATTGTACGTAGTAAAACTATAGTAAGACTTATTTCATAATTACAATAATATCTAACAATTTAATTTTTTTATCGACGATCCAAAAATAATTTTCTTTCCTTTTTTTTTTTTTTGTCTTCGTGTAAATGATCACAATAAATATATGCGTGTAACGTGTGTCATTGAATAAAATGTAAATCGAGAACGATAGATCGCAGAAATATTTATTTTTACCTGATATAAGTTTCAATATTAAATATAATTCTTTATTTTTAATTTATTTAGTATTTCTCTCGTCCAAAAATTTTAAATTTTAACCATAACAAATAATAGAGGACACCTTACACTGATGATATCTAGGCTAACAAACACTAGTCTAGATTGAAACAGTTTTGTTGAGGAACTTAAATAATAACGATCAATTTAACGAAGTTTAGATGTTTTGTGTTTTGAATATTAATAATAAAAAGAAAAATGTATGTCTACTTAATGAAAAAAGACGCTGAACTGTAAAGATTAAGGTAACATGTAAAAAATTATTTATTGTATGAGCTTCATGTATGTCGTAATATAAGAAATAATAATAAAATAAAATTTCTAGTTGCTGAAGAAGTCCCAATAAAGGGACGAAACGTCCAACTAAATCAAACATAGTTCTACTTCTTTCATGTCCAAGTTCCCTGTTAAATTTCATCATTAAAAATTTATTTTTAATATTTATTTTATAAAATGTTCTAAATATAGAAATGAAACATTGAAACGAAACAAAATAATCCCAACATTTTTGCGATCAACATCGTATTTATAATTACACAATACTAAAATGCACAATGATGTATATTTGTGAGATATAATAATAGTTTTAATCATATCCGTAAATTAATTTGCAAATTTGTGTATAATAAAAGAATACATTTTTCTAAAAGATGATATTATTTACAAGAAACCTCAATGTGTTTAAATTTATAGATTTAAATTTAGATTTATATTTAGATCAGTTTCATTCGTAGAAACGTTGAAATATAGTCTACCACAAAAATAAAAAAAAAAAAACACATTATTTATCCTTCCGATTAATATATTATTTAAAATACTGTATAATAATTGCTCGTTGGAAAATAGAGATAATTGATTTAAGCGTGAGCGATTAGAATCTCGTTTCTCTTTATGAATAAATTATATTACTGAGACATTTTAAATGAAAACAACAACAACATTATTATTGCAGTTGACCGATTTATCTAATCGACTTTTATTTAAAGTTTTAAATAAAATATAGATTTGAAAAAAACAAAATAAATATATTCGATTTATTTAAGAGGAATTTACGTATAATTTTTTTTGCGGCCTGCAAAGTTCACGGTGATAACGTAAAAAATATATAAAAACAATGTGTAAAAATTAGATATTGTGAAGAAATAATTATAATTATAAAAAAAAGTTTTTCTATGAAAAGAAAACACACAAAAGAAGAATGAAAGAACAGTTTTTCGATAAAATAACGAATGAGTTATCACAGCTAATCCAAACTTGAGTTAACTTGGGTTCTCATTGCGTAATAAGGCCTCTAAACGATATTAGTCTAGGGCCCACGAAATGAACGGTACGTTTTTGAAGTTATTTACGTGAGGACTCATCTCACAACGCGTAACAACTAATTGTAAAAGACAATATATTCGCAATTGTATAAACAATAATAATTAAATTTAATCGATTATTATTATTATTATTATTATTATTATTATTATTATTATGCTTATTACTAATATTATTCTTATTATTATTATATGCTAACTCGTTATACGTTAAGTAATCAATATTTCTAAACTTTGTCATTTATTTCACGAAACAATTTCAGTTCGAATAATAATTATTACTATTAAATACTTATAAATAACGTTACTAATAATTAGATCATTGCTAAGCGAAAATATTAGGCAATAAGAAAGAGAGAGAGATCAAAAAAAATATTTCAAGCTTTTCAACTTGAAAAAAAAAACAAACCACCCACCTACCCACAGTTGTTCTTATTAATATTATTTTTTTTTAATTATGCATATTCAAATATGCGCGTTGCGTTTTGTTCTATTATTTTCTTTTTTTTTTTTTTTTATAACGCGATTACGATTATCCATCGTTCGTGTATTTAAATTACAGTATATATGTAAATTGACAAATTTCCGCACTTAGCACCCAGAGCAGATTGAAATTTGACGAAAAAAATGTAGGAAGAGAAGAAAACGCGAACGGTGTTGTCGTCAACCAACGTGTTGTTTCGAGACACCCGGTTGATTATTGGCTTCACGTGCTGCAGCGTTCATGCCGTGATCTGAAAATTAATTTAGAAAGACAACAAAAAGAAAAAATCCCATTTGAACGTTTTACAATTTAAATCCAATCTGTATAATACTACTGCATATAATACGAATTAAATTAGAATGAGGAGAAGTCAAGGGGAGGGAGGAGAAAGGAAGGGAGGGGTGAAAAAAAATAATAAGGGTTGAAAGAAAGAAAAGGAAGAAAAAGAAACAACATTCGTACCAGTTTCGGTAGATAATTCCCCGAAACGATCTGGCAAATCGGAAATACTCGTTGCAGCATGTTTCCCATGAATATCCGGTAAAGCGTTTCTTCTTCCGGTTCTTCCCGTTGACAGAAATGCTTTTGTACCGTTGTCATCATCCTTACTACCACCCACTCCTCCTCCTCCTCCTCCTCCACCTGCTGGTCCCTCCGAGTCCAAACGTCTCGGTGATATCATCTTCAAAACTGTAAATAATTTTTCCCCATACGTTTATGGTTTGTATTTTTGTCTGATATTAGGGTGAATCAATAGTTCGTACGTTTATCATTGTGTTAGAAATTTTTTGTTTTATAAACTGCATCAGTGGATTGTTTTTTTTCTTTTTTTGTAAAAAATTTACTTTGAAAATATTAATTAAAAACAATGCACGAACTAATTGGTTCACCCTAATAGTATAAGATTGGTTCTTTTATATATTTTTCTATCATAATAATCTACAAATTGATATATTCAATTGTAAATTGGGTTGTGTTTTTATACTATTGCTCGATTCTATCAATTCTGTGAAGTAATATTTGAGATTAGTCGAATAAAATTGTAACTTTAATTAAATAAACAATATTTTATTGAAATAAATTATCTTTTAAATTTAATTTTCGCGTTGTTGTCCAACTGTTGCAATATTTTCTTATATTACAAAATATTGAATTATCCAAAACAAACATGATCGTTTAAAACGAGAAAATATTAGCATAAATCGTAAATGGCATGAAGGTAATATTATGAAGTGTTTACGAGTCTTACAATTTTCATGAATTCATCAAATTTCATAGATTCCATTGTAAATACAATCACGACATTAAATCTGTCAATACTAATGAACATATTTTATCATTTGTACAATGATGAATAAACAAAAAATTGAAGGCAAAGGGTATATTTCAAGTTTGGACGTGTTAGTAGACCCTTTCAAGTATTTTTTACTATTGTTTCTGACTGTACTTTCGATCGAAGAATCGATGAAACGTATATGTATATATATACATATGTATTTACGACACATAAGAATGTTTCGGAAAAGATAACGCGTTTTAAACGGTAATACATAATATTTCGATGACACATCATCGTAAAATTATATATGATGATTATTATTAAAACGATTAAAAAAATCTTTCTTTTATTTTTAAATCAAATTTTCATTCATATATATATGCATATACATGCACGTGAATAGGTTTTTATTATAATATTTATACTCACGTTTGTACAGAAAAAATCGCATTTAATATTTTCAATTATCAATCGATTATTTATCAATGAAACACACATGCGTACGACGACAAATACACGACTATAGATTCACATGCCTACTACCAAACTAAATTTTTAATCTATTTGCGTGATATCTGGTAGTTCCCGGTAATATTTATGTTTTAACGGGATACTTTTATCTTAATTTTTAGATTTATTGAAAGAAACCAATGTAAAAGTAAATATGTATATTTTCAAAATAATATACACGAGTATACAGAAATTCTATAATCAAAAAAATAATGGATGATTGTAATAAAACATTATCTCGATACAATACGAGAACATATTTTTTATTATTATTATTATTATTATTATTATTATTAGATACACGCATTATATTTCTTTCTATGAAAGAATGTTTTTTTTTTTTCAAAAATCGTTGTTTTAAAAACAAATCAAATATCGAGAAAATTTACAATGATATTTTTTATAAAATTATAAAACAAGGAATGAGAAAGAATAGAAAGCAATGAAACATATGTTACTTAATTTATTAGCCATATCTAACGACTATATTAGTAATGCAAAAACTATCCTACTTTAATCTTATTTAATTGCTATTTAAATAGCTAATGGTAATTATTTTTTTTTTCTTTTTCCTCACATGACAACTCTCACGATTCTACTACGTTGTTTACGAGTCAATTCAATTATCTCTTTTTATTTTTCTTTTACCTTGTTAAAATTTTAAAATCTATTTTAATATTCTTCATATCTGTATAGGTATGTTGCATTTGGAAACATTAAGAAATTACAAATATTAAAAAATAAACTTTTGAAAAATAATGTACTTTAGGATAAAATCCGATTTACAAAATTTCAAATAATGAAATTATATTTTCTTAACGATCTAATATATATATAATAAATAAATTTATAAATATATTTATATATTTTAATAAATAATAAATAAAAATACCTTTGACACGAATGAACCGTTGTCTTCGATATCTTTTAAATCTTGAGCAACCGGATATGGCAAGACAATCAGCCCCAGTTTTTGAGGAAGTCTCACCATCTTGTCGAAGCTTCACCTGTTCAAATTTCATTCAAATTAGATTCATTTAATCTATAAAATGTAATCCCGTACAACGGACAATAGAATATCACGTTTCATTTAAATACAAATACAAAATGGAAATAATAAATATTCCTATGTCGAATCCTATCGAAATAATTAAAACGAATATTTCGATTTATATTCGAGGAAAAAAAAAGGAAAAAAAGAACTCATCTGTGTTCGCTCGCACAATTCAAAATAATTTTGGAGATAATAAAATATTGAATTTGATTTATCTTATAAGATGGAAGGAAGGTCAACAAAAAAAAAAATGTAAACTGTGTTTGGTTGGATGATATAAAAATATTTTTAAATTAACAAAAATTTGTTTTTTACGTTTCCAACGTTGCGAATGAAAAAATTAAAATATATAGTAGGAAAATAAGATTACGAATAGAACGAAAATCGAATCCTTTTTTTCATTGGCTAGTGTTTTAATATTTCAAATTGGAGAATGATGAAAAAATAAAAACATTGAAATAGTTAATATAAAAAGTTTGATATAACATATACAAATCTAGTTTGTTGCAATCGAAAGTTTCCACTTTTCTACTTTTCCAATATCTGCGTTTTACTACTTGCTTTGGTCAAACAAATCGATATATATATATATATATATCAGTCTAGTATATTTATTTTTCTTCTTTTTATATCTCTTTCCCGCGACAGTTTATAAAATAGTAGTAAGGACCAAGCGTGAAATAATAAAAAAAGAAGTTACGTGAATGAAAAGAAAATAATAATACATAGATATCTTCCCACTTGTCAAGAGATATTTTTTTCTTATGACGCAAATACTCAAAACGATTAACGCAAATATTTTGCAAAAAATTAACAATACATTTTTACTAACATATCGTTATTTAACCCCGTTTAAACATATTAAATAATATAAATTATATTAACGTGTACACGATGAAAATAAATTAATTTATATTAGATGCATGAATGTGTTTGTTTGAATATAATACTTATCAATCAAAAATCAAATTATCAAAATTATGTTACTCTTATTTTGCTTTTTTAATTATAATTAAAATCGTTTTTTTTCAATTTGAAATTTATTCAAAATACAGATGATCGATAATTCATCATTTTCTCTGCATAACTTGACCCAATTGCAATAATCTGATTATTATTATAATTACTATATAATAATACATAAAGTAAAAAGATTTGGAAATTATCCTGAACCATGATCGTATCAAGTAACATCGATTAATCGTTTCGTTATACGTTTGCAATTTAAATATACATAAATAAATAAATAAATGAAAAAGAAGAGGAAAGGAAAAATATAAAATAACGCGTATAACGAAATCGAATTAAAAATACATAAGGGGTAACTTTTTTTTTCTGCTTTTTGTATTCATGAGAGTAACAATTGAAGTCTCGTAACCCAGTTAGCATAATACGGAAAACAAATGGAAGGTAAATATAACATATGTATTAGTATATGCATACGTGATATCTATTGTAAAGAATTTTACGATTTAATAAAATTGTTTCTAAAACATACGCATGATTTAAATACCATAAATATATATATATCAACATGTGTCTGTGTATGTGTATGTTAGTAATATAAATGCATATACTTAATCAATTCGATGTTGTAATACAAAATTATCATACATGCATATGCATTGAAATATTTTAACATAATAACCGAGAAGATACAAGTATTTTGACCAACGTCGGATATGAAGATTATATTGGTGAGAAAGAATAAAAAAAAAAAAAAAAAGAAATTAAAAAATTAAATTTATGAATATAAGAAGCACGATGGCTCGTTCTTGCTTAATATTATTTTTTAATTAATAAGTAAGCGTATGAATCTATATGAAAGGATTATGATTTAAAAAAAAAAACACAAATAAATTGTTTTAAATTTCTATGGTGGTATTCGATTATTAAGCATTTTGAATCTTTGAACTCGTTTTATTTATGACTTTGTTACTCTTCTACTTGCAATTAAATATTATATAATTTATTTAAAAAAAAAACTTTTCGAAATATTATATTTAAATAACAAATCGAAATATGTAACAACGTAGAATGATTATTTATGTAAATGTATTTCGGTGTGATGTACAAGTTCAAAGAGTTAAATATTATATATTGTTGGTTATAAAAAAATAAAGATAAAAATATATCAACATTTAGTTAATATTAATATTTTTATCTTATTTTTACTCATAGAATATGAGGATAAAATTTTACAAAAAAAGATACTGGGACACCCTATACATGTGTAAATGCATGTTAAGAAAATATAAGAATAATCATGCATAAACACTTATATAACAGATAATACTGAATAACGATAAGAATAAAAGTAAATGTTAACGTACAACAACATACTGTTGACTAACGAATATTAATTAATATATACATATATAATTTTCTAACATTGTAAATTTATTTAAAATAAAAAAGAAAGTACGTGGATTATTTTAAAAAAAAAAACAAAAAAAAAAAATTAAAAAAGGGGTTTTATTTTCGTGGAATGTATTCTTACGCTTCACGCACGTGTGCACTTTGACAGTAGGTAGTAGTAGGTTACAACAATGTTTGCTAATGTATTTGTTTCTTTTCAAAATGGCACATATAATAATTTGATTCACGTAGTTTTTCTTCGTTTCTATTTCCTCCTCTATTATTAATTTTCTTTCTAAATCCTTCTTTCCTCTAATCTCGTTGACGTTGTTTCAATACAATCGAAATAAATGGACCCAAAAACAAAGAATAAATAAGGTATTAATAATGACGGGGAATTCAAATTAAAAATTAAAAAAAAAAAAAAAGATAATTTTTAATAAAAATATTTGATTTACAATAATACAAATTATTCGAAGAATCTCAAACAATAGGAAAAAATTAAAGAGAAAGCAGACACAAGAACGAAAAATGAAAAAAAGAAATCGAAAAGATAGGTTAGGATAACGTATTCGAAGAGGGAACAATTCAAACAAACAATAAATTTTATATGTACAATTAAAAATTAAAAAAAAAACACAAAGTTTTATTAAATTCAATTATCAAAGTTAAATCGACGATTAACGATCGGTAAAAAGAATTGTACGAAATAAAGAAAATAAAAAGACAACATTTACGAAGGAAAAAAAAATAACCCAAACAAACATGTCTCCTCCGGGCATACTAAAAAATACAAAATTAAAAAAAAAGAAACAATACGATCGATCATAAGAATATATATACATATATACAATATATATATATATTTATCACATGTGCCAGGTATGACTGTAGAGCACAAAAATTTCTTATATGATGGTTAAATTTATTCGTAAGATAAAATTAATTTAATGTGTAAATAAATAGCGAGCGTGCGAGAGAGTACGAGAGAATACGAGAGAATAAGAGAAAGAGAGAAGAAGAAGTAGAAGAAATTAAGAATCGGCGCGTTTTGTGATAGGCTGATATAGAAATAATAATACACGATATTATATTAGTGGCAAAAGGACGTGATGACGCGTTAGTGACGCGTTTTATCTCGTACTTATGGAAAGTAAGTACTATACGTCGTCGATTCACGCACGCGATGCAAGCAAGAGGAGCATTGATGATGAAAGAGATAGAAAACGTTTGTGTGCGTGCGCGCGTGCGCGCACGCGTGCGCCTTTTTCTACCTGCTACGTCTACTACTACTACACAACACACACCTACGTATATAAAACACGTCTAATTGACTTATAAGAAACCAAGGATAGAATATAAGTAAATAGTATAGGTCGTATTTACTATATATATGTGTGTGTGTTTGTGTGTATATGTGGTATGATAAAGTTGAGATTAATGTATTGAAAATGATGAACACTTGCACGTACTACATAACACACTCACCATTGGATCAGTTCAATGTCTGTATCTTTTTCTCTCTTTCTCTCTTTCTCTCCTTCTTTCTTTCTCTTTCTCTCTCTCTCTTTCTCTCCCTCTCTCATTCACTCACTCTCATTCTACAATCGTGCGTAAGATTAGCGTTCCCTCTCGTTGCACGCGCCGTCACAAACCACTGTGTTTGTGTGTTGCGTGTGTGTATATGTGTAAAAGAGAAAGAAGAGGATAGAAAATGGTTAGAGAGCGCAGCGCGTCCAAAGTGCTTGAGCTCGTACAAATCACTAATATACTGAAGTAGGATCGAACGTTTCCACTTGGTGTATTGTTCCGTTTTTATTCGAGGTCGAATCGATACCAGAAGCTTAGCTACCCAGAATCTATATGAGTATTATATTAACTACGATGATTACACTTATGAAAGGAGTACACACTGGTAAATTTCGTTTATTTGTATATTGTCTATCGAAAAATGATTTGTTAAACTAAAGGGGAAAAAGAAAGAGAAATAGCCAAATAAAAAACGCGTTTTATATATATATATATATATATAAAAAGTTATTCACAATAATTTTTTTTCCAGTCCTTAAAGCCAACTCACAATAATAATTCTTAACCGAGTTCGAAATGTGTAAGAATGTTTATAGAATCTAACCTACCAATCACCGATCACTATTCACGGCGGCTGATATTTATCGACCAATGGAAAAGAACCAATCGCGAGCACGGAATTTACATCGCATTGAATTCAATTGGTCGAACGCGCTTTTCGACCTATCCGAAACTTTCCGATCGTTCCCGAGTTATGTCACCATTTTAAAGCCCATCGTGTTCGACATAATCACGCATTGCATAGGTTATGCGCTTCTTGTTAGGATGACGTTCGCTGTCGGTAAGATTTTGTACACAACGAGTTTGGAACGTATCGTTAATTGAATAACTAATAGATCCACTTGAGCGATGATCCTTTTGTTTAAGCATTTCGCCTCATCGTGCAACCATCGTTTGTTGTGTAATTTGATAATTTAAGATATTTTCTTAGGATGACGAGAGAGGAGGCTTCCATTTAAAAACAAATATTTAAAGATCGAAGTAGTATGTCCACGGAAATAAGAAGACTAGTAACAAAATTTATATTGTTGGGACAACATTGATTTTATTACTTCGAGCTACTAGATTTATCCGTCAAAATTATTTAACAAATTAATGGCACTTATTATGTCGATGTTTCAAAAAAAAAAAAAAAAAATAATATAATTTTCAAGCAGGTAATAGATGCATTATCAAATTTCGAAAGTACTTTGAAAGTTTTTTCGTCCTTATTTAGATGAAATATAATTTACATATCTACTTAACAACTTTTATTAGTCCACCTACACATATTAAATAATTGAATAGTTACGGCGTAAAACTTCTTCTCAACGTGTGCGTGGCCCATTTATTTATTTGTGATGTAAGCCTTTCTACCTTTAATCAAACTGGACACGTGAAGGTCGTTCAACATTACTTTGCATGCATTACTGTACAACTTGCGATTCAACAATGAATTATTTTCACTTTGTTCTTTTAAACAATCTGATAATATATGATTTAATTGGATTTCATTAATTTGATGCCACTTAATAATTGACAATTTTTTAAAAGTATTGTACGACGCCATTTTATTTTTTTTAGGATCATATATCTATATATATATATATATATATATATTATACAATTATTTATGTATTCTTAATGTTTAATTCATAAATAAAAATAATTTTAACAATAATACTAACAATTAGGTCTTCATATTCTTTTTTTTTTATTGTATATCAATTTAATTTGCACGTATTACAATATTATTAAACACCAGAGATATATTTTGCAAGAAAAAAAGTAACTAATAGATCATAATTTGTGTACAAGTATTTAAATAAAGGCTAATACTTTTGTTTGGCATTGTACGTTTGAGCTTATAAGATCGAAAGCGATAAAACGATGTCAAGAATAACAAAAATGCAAACGTGTCAGATCAAAAGTATTACGAACATCAATATCTTTCACAAGTTTTGATAAAAGTAAACATCTATATTTAATTACATATGTATTAGTAAATACTTATTTACATGCATTACGATGACGAAGAATTTTTGTATTACATCTCAACAACTTTCATTTGTTATACGATGAACGAACGACGACTATAACTATATATAATAATTACTTTTTTTTATTAATAATATTAATATATATATATATATAATAATAATTTATCATTATAATTACAGTACTTTATATTTAATTTCATGGAGCCAAAAAAAAGAAAATGTATGTAAAAATAAAAAGAAAAATAAAAATAATGTTCGGATAAAATGTAACAAGGTTTTTATTTTTTTATTTTTAATGAACGAATAAAAGGGCACGCACGAATGGAGTATTGGAAAGACTTGAAAATATTTCGCAAGGAAAACGTTTTGCAATACGTTGGAAGTATTGACGAGGAATGCGGTGCGGGGGGTTTAGCTCAATGACCGGTGGATTTATCGCAATTCGCAAAGAAAGCGGTCAACTTGAAAGACCTCTCCCACTTTCATTTTAAAAACTCATCTTAGAAACGTCCTTGCACCGTTCATATTAATTACGTCTATTAAACGAATTATTATTTAACATTCTTATATACTTCTTTTTGCCTTTTTTTACATACAGTGAGTCACAGGTATATTCGTACCACATTTTTCACTGTCAATTTTGAACAATCAATATTTTTAATTAATAAAATATTTTCATTTGAAAATACTCATAGAAAAAACTTATTTAAAAAATATATTCGATTTTTATTAATTGATAATATAATTTTATAACGAAATAACATTCTACCATGAGAAAAGAATAAAATTATACATAATTGATAAGAAAATTAATCTCACAAGATATGCAAAAACAATCGTTTAAAAAACATTATAAAATACAAAGGTGTGCCACAATCAAGTATTACTTATAAAAATAATTATTTTATTTTCGTTATATCTCTTACGTAGATGTAAATGTTCTTTGTGAGATCAATTTCTGATCATTTAAGTAAAATGAAGAATTTTCAAATCTTGCTTTCCAAGCAAATTAATTATTTAAAATGCATAATAAGATCTGATATAAATACTCCTTGTGACTCACATTATACATTTATTAATAAAAAATATGTCATTGCAATATAAAAATGTTTGTAAAATCACGTCTCACGTAATCGTTAAGATAACGTTCTCAATTACACTTGTACGATTTCTTTTTTTTTTTTCAAAATTTGTTTACGATCCATACGTTTTTTTATGTTTCGTTAATCGTCCGTTTAAAAATGAATATGTATGGAAAATATTACGTTAATAATTCGTTTAAATTTCACAGATGACATTAATATTAATCCCCACGATAGAAATCGGATGGAAATATTTTTATAGTTACCATAGAAATTTATTATGCAACCAGTTTCATTTAATATTCGTCTATTTTTCGTTCCACATTTTCTTTCTTTTTTTTTTTTTTACATATATATCGATGGAAATATTAAAATATTTTTATTACCATTACTTTTTTTTTATTAATTCATACAAATGACGTGTTAATAATTAATATTATAACAATAATTTTGTTTTATGAGAAAATAAAACAAAGTATTATAATATATTATAATATATTATATAGATATCTGACCCGATTTTAAAACATAAAATAAATAATAACAATTATTCGCGTTGTTAGAAAAGATAAATATTTTTTTACTTTTTACTTTTTATCGATTATTCGAACGGCGACATTTCGAAAGAAGTTTTCGCTTTTAAATGTATATATTACGTGTGAGATTGGTGATATAAGATGAAAAAGAAATAACAAAATTTGATTCACCAATAACAAATTTATATGAGGGATCTTTCCAAACTCTTACGTTCTAACTTTCTTAGCCTTTTTTTCTTTTTAATCATATATGTATATAAGTTTAACGTTCTACAGACTTTTGATACAGGTTTATTACGAGATTGTTGAGTTTTATTTCGTAATACTATCGTGACCCACTCTCTTTTCAAGAACATCAGTATTAAATTCAAAAAATAGCACATTTTCGAAACGATTACCAAGAAACCAAGGACTTTCTTAGCGAGCAACTAACGTATATATATATGTATATATAATATATATATACGTAATGAAAGTTATATATATAATTAAGGTTAAATAGAGTATTATAATAATTTAGAAAAAGTTTTTAAGCTTAAATCGAGATCAAAGAAAGTAGTAGTAGTTTGAAACAAGTTCTTTGACTTATTTTGTTATTATTTCTTCTTTTTTTTTTCAAGTTAACACGTTCGAAATAAACGTACTCGCATAATAAACGTATTTCGCATACACTAACGTGTGTTGTAAATAAGTGTCAACAGCGTGCATTATAAAATCTATTGTAAAATGATATTTCAATATCGGTCCCTTGGCGTTGTTGATCGGGTGCGTTTAAAAAGAGTGGGAGGTTTTAAAAAGAAGCATCTACCCCTCTTTTCTCACGATTTCATAATAATCGATGTTGAGAACAGAGAGTCTCATGATAGAAACAACGATCATTCTTCGAGTACGTCTTCGAACGGGTCGTTGTTCAGTTACTTTTTCATTCGTATCGGTTTCTTTTGTTTTTTCTCCCCCTTTCATATATCACCCCGCGGATATGTTATAAAATATTTTATTTATTATTTTTATTTTACACGATATATCACACGCATTTAATTCGATTTATTCTCGATGAGGAGAATTATTTTCGTCAATTTTATCGCGTATCGGGAATACGTGTTAACGAGAAATCAAATAATTCAAATATTGTCGAACAATAAGGATATACAAGGATTTGTATAAAATAATATTTGTATATTTGCAAGAAGAAGAAGAAGAAATTATTTTTCTTTTCTAATCGAAAATTATTCGAAGATGAATAGCAGGACAATAAATCGTCGTCCTTTGCAACATTTAATATTTTTCATTTCATTCATAGTTCGTTTATTGAACGCTGTTAAACACGTTGATGTTATTTCTACGAGTGCTTATACCGTTCTCGAAGAGGACGAAATACTTCGTATATTTTCATTAAACAAGACAAATTCTTCCAACAATTTTACCATTGTCAATTTGATCGATAATTTTGATAACAACACCAACGTGGAAACGGACAAAGTTCTTTGGAAAATGAAAGACACAGAAGTTATTTCTACCAATCATTATTACGGCGAGTTGACATTTACAGGTATTTTATTTATATGTATATTATATAATTTAAGAAAAGTAACTAAACAAATATTTAGTTATACGGTTAGGTATTTAACTTGTATATATCGATAATATTGTTTTATGTTATTCGTTAAAAGTGTGAACGGAGAATATAAGTGGATGAATTTAAAAAAATCTTATTTAGAAATAAATATTATCTAAAACAAAACGAGATAAAATAAATAAAGGTTCTTTCTTGTTTTTTGTTTCGTAATTTGAAACTTTTCAATCTTCACTTCTGATGATTTAACGTCCGTTTAAAATACTGCATAACGTGTTTATTGGTTTACCACATTTAATTTGTTACCAAAAGTATCGTAAATAAATGAATAATTGTCCATTAAACAGTACGTAAAAATTCTATCGAAAAAAGAATTGAACAATGACTTGGAATTTAATATGCGTCGGTAACCCAAAAAAAAAATAAATAAAAAAGTTATGTTTGTTTTTATCCGATGTGATGTGTATTTTATAAATACCGAAGGTCCTCTTATATTCTTAGGATATTTAATCTCGGTACGCATTTAGTTCCTGTCGCGATAAATGAACGATGATAATATCTTGCATTGAAGAAGACATTGATAAAATCGCGGAGAAAAATAATTGACCTTAAAAAAAAAAGATTCATTTGCATGATAGAAGGTTATATATCGATTATATGAGATAATAAAGTATTTTAAAAGGAAAGAAATAGCATGAAGGATAACGTTTAGATATTAATGATAAATGATTGATGCTGTTAAATGGATTGAACGACAAAGAAGAATAAATAATGAAACAACACCGTGTAATAATAAAATCAAACAATTGTTAAATATCACTTGTAAAGAATTTTCCTATTCGTTGATTTTTAAAACTTTGATTTGTTGACAATTGTCACATAGTAGAAATAATGAAGAAAAGTTGAAAAAAAATAAATAAATAAAAATAGAATTAAACATTTCTCATATTTATATAGAATAATATGTATATGAATATACATTAGGATTATTAATGGTAACGACGAGTTCAGAAACTATCACGAAATTATCCATTGTATGGAAAAATGTAATATAGAAAAGTTTGTTAATTATAATTAACCAATCGTATTGACGAGCACAATCGCGAACACCACCACTATGATCTTCGTTGCGTTACATCCTGCATGATCTAATTTTTTTTTTTTTTTTATAGCAACTTAGCTTATTGTATTTTGTCACAATTATTGATAGGATAGATAATAATAGAGAACAAAACACCGTTGAAATATTTCTAACACTGAACTAACTGTACGTCGAGTTATCCATCGAGAATGGCGAAATACTAATGGCAAAACGTTCGTTTTCAATTTATTAGCATTTACTGTTAGTACTATGCATATAGAATCTTATTCCACGTTAGTGGAAATATAGATAAACATAGATAAAAATCCTTGACTTAAAACGTGTCATATTATTTTTTGTTTTTTTTTAACTAAACAACGAGAAACGTGCGAATCGTTATTTTTTATAAAATATCTTTATGTTTAGTAAAAAAAAAAGAAAAAAAAAAGAATTACACTATTAATTAAAATTATTAAAAATTATTAATTAATTAAATAAAATAAAATCGAAGAGATTTATTCTGAGTAGATCAATAAATGAAATAAACAATTAAACTAATCATTTGTAATCGATAAATATCACGAAAGTCTACTTGATGGTGCAATCAATGATTGCAATTATTGAAAACGCTATTAAATCTTGATTCTATGATAAAAATCTTTACAAAAATGTCCACTTTTTCTCTATTTTATATTGTTATGCATAAAATGATTACGTTTCATACTATAATTATTAGATAATTAGAAAGTAATATTATATCAAGAATCGATTCGTGACAATGATCAATACTAGGACAATTGATAAAATCAAGTGGTACGAGTCCTTCGTAAAGAAAAAAAAAACAAGGAAACAAAAAATGGTTTTACATTGATGTTAGAAAGGTGTGTTCAAGCTTAATAAAGCATACAGCTCGATTATATTAACATGTATACTTTGATTATATAATAATAATAATGTTCGTATAAATTAATAATACGATAAATATACAATGTAGCACTACCTTGTATTATTACATTCTAAATGAATCTGAAGAGAAAAGGAAAGGAACAAAAATCCTTGTTGCGTAAAAGTTTTAATTTATAATCTACAAATATGTTTCTTCTAATGGTAAAACGAGATCACTATTTTATTAAATATTTCGTTAGTAAAATATTTGTAAAAATTAACTATAAAACCTATATTTTACATTTATATATAAAATGATCGTAGGACTTTCAAAAGAATTGCATTTTTTAAATGTCAGCGGAGAAAATTGAGAAACATTGTTTGAATTATATTTTAAAGAAGAATTAGAAGAAGAAAAAAATAAACCAAAGTTAAATTTTATCTTTTGATTCGACAAATTAATCATTTCAATTTTTAACATCATCTTTACAATTTGATTAACCGGTTTCAATCAGTGTGTAACGTTTCGTCATTTACATTTAAAAAAAGAATTGGTTAAATCAAATATATAAAAACAAATATTGCATTTTTAAATGTACTTATCATTTTTTCAGATACCTATAAGAAAGAAATTGATTTGGAAGCAAGTAGATTATTTAAATTGGTACCTGCGTACGATCCTGGTGCAGGTAGCGTCAGTGTTGAATGTAAAAGAGATGCTGAAATTTTTCAACGAGAACTCGCCAAATTTACATTATGGGCTTTGACGAGTAAGTTTTTTTATACGAATTTATTTACTCGTATTGCATAATAAATTTCGGCAAATTCAATTTAAATTAATTTGAAGTGAAATTATTTATTTAAATGATGCTAGGTGACATTTTAATTAGGACACAATAGAATAATATTTTTGTTATTAACGATTCGTTTAAAAAAACAATGTAATCATTAGGATGCATTCTAATATATCTCAAATAATGTCGAATTTAAAATTAATTTCACAATCTAGAACAACCATTCGATTATATAAAAGTCTTTTGTCAAGTCTAACATCAAGATGCGTATTTCCTCTTTTGTATGCACTACTGTGCTTGTCCTGGCAATACGAAAACGGTGTTGCCTTGGTTATTTTGCCTTCACAGATTTCACTTCTTGTCACCAATTCGTTCGTAAACCTTTCGTTTTTCTTTTTTGCCACGATTACGAAAGTTTTACTTTATTGCAAATATTGGACTTTATTACCCCGGAAAACAAAAGAAATCAAAGTTCCCGTTCGATTCATAAATTGTTGCGAATAAAAATGTATCGTATATATAATACATTATAAATATTAGGATGAACCAAAATTTTTTATATTAATATTTCCAAAGTAAATTTTACAAAAAAACAAAAAAAAACAATCCATCGTGCAATTTCAAAGTAAAGTTTCAACACAGTAAACTCACGAACTTTTGATTCACCCTAATATTAATCTACACGAATATTTCCGAACAATCTAATACTCAGTTATCGATTAATCCGTGCTAAAAATTTATCTTTATCGTGTAATTTAATTGATTGAAAAAAAAAAAAAACCGAACAATTAATCATTTCAGTGTACGATGCAACGGCTAAGATACCTTCCGGTCTTTTAAATGGTAACGTAAATCAATTGGGTGATTTCGATGAGTGTATAAACACGGTTGGAACAAATGATATTCGGGGACAATACTGTTTGGCTTATTTGCAATTAAACGTTGATAAATCACGAACCGATTTGAAACACTTACATCGTCTTCTTCATTCACATTACATTATTAAAAGCAACGTAACAGACGTACGTACGTATGCTATTAATGCATGCTTATATAAATAAAAAAAAATTAATCCAATATCCTTATCGTTGCGAAAAAAAATTACTTATCATTATTTTTTAATTAATACATATAATTAAATTTGTATTTTGTTTTTACACAGCCAGGACATAGAGTACCACGTTTCAGTACAGTGAATTGGGCCGTTTGTACTCCAGCATCTTGTTCACCTCATGACGTTGAAATATCTCTTCGTGATACTTTATCCAAATACACGTCTCAAAGTGGATTACAAATTTCAGTTCATGTTGATCGAGATATGTGTCAGGTGAAAAATAATCTACCACTTCCGAGAGAAACCATTTTCGTTGGGTAAATCGATAATTAATGATTTTTTACTGTGTTATTTAATTCAATCAAATAGTATATTCATTTTGTAAAATAATATTTATCGATGTTTTATTTATTACAGTATTTTGTTCGTTACTGTATTAGCATTAACTCTCGTTGCTGCTTATTACGATCATTATAAAATATCTACCAACGAAATTCTATTATCATTTTCAATTAAACGTAATTTTAATAAACTCGTCTCGTTGGAAAGAACTGATGGGGATATAGCGAGTTTACATGGTGTACGAGCTTTCAATGCTTTGATGTTATTATTAGCACACAAAAGTATGGCATTGTTTTTCAATCCATATTCTAACAGAACTGAAATGAGTGAGGTAAATTTTTAAACAAAATCTATATAAATATATGAATATATATACAACATACGCATAGATGTATGCATATACAAATTTATGATTAATTAAGCTAATTATGTGACTCAGTATTTAGGTAAACCATGGACAGTTATAGGAAGAGCTGCAAGTCTTTACACCGATCCATTTATTATGCTTTCTGGTCTTCTTACCAGTTATTCTTTCATTGGAAGAATTAAAAAAACTGGCTATTTGGATATTAAAAACGAATATCTAGGTCGACTTTTTAGGTAATTTTGTTTTTTAAACATTTACTTTTTTAATTGTTGATGATTACTGATTGAACTTTTTTGTAGACTGGTACCAACTTTAGGTGCATTGATATTATTTTGCACTTACATCATGCCACATTTGGGTTCTGGACCTCAATGGAATTTGGTGGTAACACAACACGCAAATATTTGCAAACAAAACTGGTGGAAAAACTTTTTATTCATTCATAATTATTTTGGATTTGAAAATATGGTTAGCATCGGAACGATTTATTTCAATTGAAAAATTATCTATGAAGTATTTCTTTGAAAAAAGAAAACAATTAATATTTTATAAACAAGAGAATAAATTGTTAATTAATTTATTTTTTTTTTTAGTGTTTAACGCACACGCATCACATAGGAATAGACACACAATTATTTGCACTGTCTCCTTTCTTGGTACTGTTATTATATAAGAAACCAAAAATTGGTGGTATAGTTTTACTTACTATAGCTACATTCTCAACAATGTTAAGATATTACGTAACATATTCCAAACGTCTTAACAATTATGTTTACTTCGGTATATCGTGAGTATACTTTCTTGCGTTATGATATTAATTAATACGATAAATTAAATACGTTATTGTTATATATATATTATTGCAGAATAAAACAACTGTTTGATACGGCAAATATGTCGTACATTTTACCGAGTCACAGATTGACCGTATACATTATGGGAATATTTGTTGGATATTTACTCCGATTATTACCTAAACAATTTAAAATGAATAAAGTAAGATTTATTGCGATGTTATATTTGTGAAATAACTACATTATCGTTATCATTTAATTTTGTTAATTATTTGAATCAATCTAGAATACCTCTTACATTGGTTGGATTTTGTGTACAACAATGTTCTTTGCATCGGTTTTTGCTCCAGCAAAAATGGGAAGTATAGATTACATTTATAATCCAATGCACGCAGCTATGTATAATGCATTTGCTCCTATCGGATGGTGCATACTTTTCGCTTGGGTAATAATTATGCATCAAACAGGAAATACCAATGGCAAGTGATACGAAAATTTTATTTATCTTTGTCAAAAAAATATAAAAAAAATAATTTCTTTTTTTTACTATCATATTTATTATTATTTTATTCAGGATGGTTAGGAAGAACTTTAGCTTGGAAAGGATTCGTTGTTACCACCAGGCTCAGTTATGCTATTTATTTGACACAATTTCCGGTTTATTTTTATAACGTCGGACATACTCGTAGTGTCGAGTATTTTGATTTCATAAAACTGGTGGTACGTATTTAACACATAAATGTTTAAAAAAGTTCATGTTTTAATGATATAAAAATAAAAAAAAATTGATAATTTAATTTTATCCGAATATAATTCATACTTTTGTTACAGTTTAACATGACGGAATTTTTCTGGATCCTAATTGCATCCGTTACTTTAACTTTGCTCTTTGACACGCCCTTTCAAAATATTAAAAATTATTTATTGAAAAAGCAAAGGATACGAGAACAAATATTAGCTAAATCATTGAAATCGGAATAACACGGTTATACTAAATATATTTTATTTTTTTTACCAAAATTAGATTTAAGTATTGTAAATAATCTCGACAAAATATATATATATGCGTTTATATATACTTGGTCGTAATAGTAATTAATAATAAATCACATTACTTGCGATTGCATTGTATATGATGATATATAATGTATATATGACTGTCAAGAAAATATTAGTCATACTTGTATGCGAATATATATATATGCAATGGTATATATATATTGTAAATAATGTTTATTGTATATTATTCTTTTCCATTTACTATATTTTTATTTAACTTTTTATTATCTTATTTTCTTTTGTAATATATATATATTAATAAATATTTTTCCTACCGTGTTATATTAGATTTTAATTAGAAAATATATTACAAATATAAATATATTTCTCAAATCCTAAAAATTCCTAGCACACATTATTTACTTTAACTATGAGCCATTAATATTATCGAATAGTATATTTTATTTTAAATAAATGTGATTTTCGTGCAAGTTCACTCATTAGTTGTATATTATTTAGTAAGGTATAATTTTTTATTTGTTTTTTTATATTTTTTCTGGTACTTATAGTAAAATATTATAATATTTCATAAAACTATTTTTAGCAAGTATACTACACTCATATAAACAAATTATTTTCGTAAAGATAAAAATCTTTAATATTATACACATTATATTGCAAATAATTTGAGAACATTGCAAAATGATACTTACATTAAATAAGTCGTAATATAAACATAATTCATGATACAGGTTTTTAACTGAAAAAAAAAATAGAGAACAAAAGAAGAATGAAAAGTTTTGATAAAATAAATAAAAAAGATAATGTTAGTGATTAATAAAAAAAAAATGATATGAAAACTGAAAATACAAAAATCTTTTCAAACCGCAAAAAAGTCATTTCAATGATTATAACATCCTTTAAATCTTATTACTCATAATTATATATTATATTAATATTGATAATTTTTATATTTCATCATAACTATTAGATCCATCATATTATGGTCTACCAGTAAATGCTTAGAGTGGTACATAATGTTATTATTTAATTATAGATAAGCATAAATGGTGTTACATCAAAGAAACGCACTTATTATTAGTATAGAAATAATCATGCGCGTAATATATTTAGAAATGTTTTTAACTATCTAACAATGAAATTGTTATTAATAATATTTTATATTCAACTTTANTTTTTTTTCAATTCCTATATTATCTAGATAAATAAAAAAAAGAACAATTGAAGAAAAAAAAAAAAGAAATTAAAAATATTAGATTAATTTATTGATCACTTTAAAGATATGTTGTCGACAATGATAATAACGATAAGTATTTAATAGTTGTAAAAATTTTAACATCTTCAATAACATTTTACTTTACTCAATCAATCTATCTATCTATCTATCTATTTATCTATCTTTCTTTCTTTCATACTAAATATAACTTCTCAAGTTAATTATTGAAAAATTGAAAAATATTATCGCATAACAGGTAATTTCTTAGCTTCCGTGCAATTCAACTCACTTATCTTGTTAATTGGTACGAGTATATGATCGACCTTCGCATCATTTCGAATGTCAACTGAAAGTATGTGTGTTACAGTTAAAACGTATTGAGGTCACACACATACACACACACACATAAACTAAAGCAATACTTAAGTATATGTGAATTGTTATCGGTTTATATACGTTCTCCTCCTCCCACGTACTATAATTTTTCATTCTCGTTGTTATTTTTATTTATCTTCAAAAAAAAAAAAAAAAGAAAAGATGCAAATTGGATTTACAACGAATCGATGAAAAAATTCGATCATTTGTTCATATTTTCTTTTCGAATTTTTAAATATAATTATTTCGCGTTTAAAATTTCCCGCGCATCTTTGGATAAAACATTTATAAAATGTGTTCCTTTTTTTTTTCTTTTTTTTTTCTAGATAAAAAGATAATGATATTGTGCGACAGATTATGTCAAATTGCTTGCTTGATAAAGCTCTTTCTTCTTTTTCAATTTGTTCTTATATCTTATCGTTTAATATCAAATCTTTATACGTAATGCCAAAGAAAACGCATTATAAATGTTTATGAAAATAACATGAGCGGCCTTTTTTTTTTTTTTATATCGATGAAAGGTAGATCGAAATAGAAATACGTTTGTTTTATTGAGAATTGTGATTTAATTTATAGAAAAAAAAAAAAAAATTATAATATTATATTTTATATATATTATACATTTTTAAAATCTATAAGAAATAATATATATGTAAATTCATTTTAAAACACGTTCGCGAACGTGAATGTTATAACATTCAAATTTGAAATTTTTATTTTGAATTTTATTTGATATAACCTTAAGTTTTGTGTAATACCTGTAAAAGTAATGACTAACTGATTCTTTAATATATTGTATGATCATCTGACTGCTCTTATAAAATGTGTTTAATCAAATTTTGGATATTATAATTAATTTCAAAATAAAATGACTGTCACTTTTGTTTCTCTACCTTGTTGAAACTTTGACTGTCCACGAATGTATTTTAAGGGCCAATAATTTGTTTAGTTGATTTAATGTTTTATCATTTACACAATAATACAAAAAGAAAATAATTTCTATAACTTGGATGATTATTTTAATTTTTTGTTTTTAAATTCAAGTATCTCTTAACTTCAATTCATACGAATTGAATTCGATTTACATATATATTTATTTTTCAATATAATATATTATTGACACGTTTGAATTTCCTTTTGAAATGCATAGATTTATCGATTATCTTTAATACAACGTTTCACACAAACGTGTGAATATAATTCATATACAACTGATCTATGTATAGATGTGAAATTTAATGAGTTCTACATATTACGAGTGATCAATAAATTCACGCATGATCTATTGTGATAAGTGGACATAATTTATCATTAATTTATATTAATTTTAATACTATAGGAATGAAGTATTATGATTTATTGATTTTCAATGAAACATTTTTTGGATTGATCACATTCATTTATATTTTCAGTATAAAAAATTATTTCATAAAATAATGTGTAACAAAGTAATCTTAATTTTTAGCAAAATTAAAAATATACAAAGGATCACTATTCGTTAAAATAAATCATACATAATTTAAAATTAAATTTTTAACTTTACCAATTTATTAGTCAATATATAAACCATTGAAAAAATAAAAGAAACCAATTAAATAACAATTCAAAATTTATTATTACAATTCTTAATAGCCATCAAAATTCTTGAATAATTTATTTTACAAATCCTTGCATCAAAAAAAAAAAAAGACAAATAAGAGAAAAAGAATAATAATAACCAATTAAAAAAAGAATGAAAACGGAAAAAGAAAAAAGTAATTAAAAGTTAATCATTACAATTCTTAATAGCCGTTTAAACTTCTTGAATAAATTATTATTTACAGATCGTTAAATTGATCGTCAAAGAAAAGAAAAAAAACAAAAAGAAAATAGTTTGTTTATACATCGATTAAAAAATAATTGTAAGAAAAAGAAATAGAAGAAGAAGAAAATAGAAAGAGAAATAAAATAATTAAAAAAAAAAAATATCAGAAACTATGGTCGCGTTCGTAATTTACACGAACGGCCCAATACAATCAGGAAAAGAAAGCAGCGAATGGGGGAAGGAATTCGTTTCACTCGCTAAAAGAGAAGAAGACGAGTTGTGATTGTGTTAGCTCGTGTTTATCGAGATTTCTCGACGAAAGTAAAGGAGAGTTTAATACGTACGATCGTGTTGTTCAATCGTATATATTTGTGTTCGTTATTTCTACGTGTTTGTTTGCGATTGGATACCGATGAAAGAAACTCAATCTGGATTCGAGTCGATCGGTTGACTCTTTTTCAGAGTGTGTTTCCTTGCCTTGAATACGAGAACACTTTGCTGAACAACAAGGTGGATGCACTCGTTACTCTATCACAACTTTCAAACTTGCAAATTGAGATCCTTCTTTTTTTTTTTTTTTGAGAAGGAAGGGGAGAATTTTCGTTGACAATTTTCGATCATTTTTTCGTACAATATGCGTTATTTTTACGTATTTTTTTATTTTTGTAAAATATTGTATAATTTTTACAGTAACATTTATACACATCTTTTGAGAAAATATTTAACTACATTATAATTGTTATATCATATGTTTTTTTATTAATAGCGTTTTATGTTATATATATATATATATATATATATTTGTGTATATATATATATTTGTGTATATATTAAATTATTATTTTTTGTCATATCACTTAAGAACGTTGTTAATTAGCTTAACAAACAATATATTAATATATTAACCTTTGCACGAGCAAAGATAAAAAGAATAAGCTAGATTATTAAAATGTATCATGTTATCATTGATGCATTAAATATCAAGATTAAAATGAATACAAAGATACCTGTTTAATTAGTTGTTAACTTTCCTTAGAAAAACCTCCAAATTTATGAAAATTCTCGATTCGGGAAGAGTATTGGTGCAACCAGTGACCAAACATAAAGGGTCATGCACAACCACGAAGAAATTATTTTCACCCACATTGATGCAACATTAGAATTCAGAGTATCCAAGTTTGAATTAGGCCTGCGAAAAAAAGAATTTTATTTTTTTAATTATTTTTAACTGTTATTAATAAAAGAGATAATAAATTTAAGTGAAATATAGAAAATACTTTGAAATACTTACTCATACCAATTAGTAAGAGTCATCATCACATATAAAGTGGCAAGCGCAAACATTAAATGGAAGAAGCTCCAGTTGTATGCCACAGTTTCTTCTTCATTGTCCCAAACTTTAGCTTCACCACTTTCTGCATCTCCATTGCGACCTTCTACTGCAGTATAATCTAATTATGTTCCAGAAAATAAACAATCGCACAAATGCATTGCATTATAAATTGTGCAATTGTTAAAACTATCTTTTAAATATATTAATTTAATATTTCCACAATATGATAATGAATTATTATAAATAATAGTCATTTATATATATTTATATATATACAAATTCATTTTTATCTATCTTATAAAATAAAATACAAATAATTAAAATTTGGAAAGCAAATAAAAAAAAAAGACAATTCAAGCAGGCACACGCTGATTATAAAACAGGATTATTTCGTATATTTTTTTCCTTTTTACTACTGTCATTCTATTTTAAATTACAATGTAATACATAACCTTTTACTCAAGCAAGTGAAATCTATTGCAAAGGTGAACAATAATTTGTGGAAATGTTAAAGTTCTGAAATGCAAATACTTCAATGATAAAAACAAAAGACTAATAGTAGAAAATGCGTTAATTAAAAATTGCATTAACGTATATGATAGAACTATGTGTGCCTACCTTCATTGTCGATAAGATACTGGTCTCCTGCATTCCTAACTGTGTAAAAGAGTTAATACTTATTAAGGAAGTTTTATTTACAATATATATATTAAATGAATTAAATGATCTTAAAATTATTGATAACCCGTCAAATCTAGGATGTTTAAATGAAAATTAAAAATTGTTAGAAATGATTATTTCCATGCAACATTTATAATATCTATCATATAAAATTTGCCAAATATGTGAATTAACTCAACTAATATAAAAATATTGATATATCATTTTATTCTTACCAGCTCCATTATCTTTAACTAAAACATTTTCAGACATGGTGATCTTGGATGATTTTGATGCCGTACGTAGAGAACTATACAAAACACAACTGAACCATATTATGAGACCAATTATGCTTTCCTTATCAAAAGCAACACGATTTTGAGCATGCTTGTCGTTAGAGATTATTCCAAAGAATCCAGGATTGCAAGTACGATCTGTAAACATAATTATAAAAGATTAGTAAAAACAAAATATCATAAATATTTGTAATTAATTTAATTTGTATATTTGATACCTGGACTGTTGGAAATTCCGCTCCATGTTAAATAAACGACATACAATGAAACTATAGATGGCTGAAGTAAACCAGAATGTGGCTGATATTTTTGTACACTTGGAAGAATAGAAATTATGCTGATAATGACGCACAAAATAAGATTAAATGAAATAAAGAATTTATTAAGTGCGCAGTCATAAGGCTGAAAATATCAAATAAATGATTAATTATATAAAATATATATATATATAAACAGTTTTATAAAGAAAAAACTTACCTGAGTGAAATATACATAAAGTAATACAACGCCAGTAATAGCAACAGCATAATTAAACAAAGTAGCTCCCATTAATGCTGCATACCTATAATTAAATTTAGAAGTATTATTATTATTATAAATTCTACAAATATACAAATTCTAAGATATGAAATAAATTGTAAAAAGTTACGTACCAACTTTTTGATTCGGTGTCTTCATAATTACCTACCCAGGCATCTGCCCAAGAATGCGCAAAGTCCACAATTAAAATCAACTGTATAATAATGAAAAAGAAACCTCCTATCATTCCAAAATACATCCAGGTTGAACCGAATGACTTTTCAGGTATAAAGAAAGCACCGATTATACCGCCAATTATTAGAAGATATTTGATCGCCCAAAATCTGTAACATATATTAAATAACATAAGTAAACTTTCCAAAACTAAAAAAAATTCTAAATTCTATATTTCATCCTTTTTTTTTAATTCGATATAAACTTACCCATTTTGTATGGGTGCCCGTGGATCTTTAGAGCTTCTAACTCTGATCATCATAACAGACATCAAGAAAAAGTATAATGCAAGAATAAAACATATTCTATATACAGCTAAATAACCAACCGCTGATTCGCAGTCTACGGTAAATGAAGACGGGACATAATTTGTGCTATTAGCACAAAATGGAACCTATTAAAAGAAACAATATTATTTTCTTAAATATTAAACATAAGAATAGAAATAATTATTATGCTTATTACCTTTTTAAGAGCATCTTGTAAACCAGGCGCCATAGTAATACACGCAGCTATAGTACCAAGCATTAATAACATCGCATACATAATGCGAGTGCTAGTGCTGTTACGACAAGTTGGGCATTGTGAACAACAGAAACTACACGCTGTACTGCCACACAGGCAGGCAAGCTATAACAAATAATATAAATATTATTGAAATAATAACATTAACAGAAGAAAATTGACTCAATCATCCATTACATGTCAAAAAATAAAAGCGTGTTAGACTAAAAACGCAAAATATATTGTTTCTACGATAGGCACAAAACTGTTCAAATTATCCAGATACAATTTTGTTCCATTTATTAATCATGTCAAACATAATTAAATTTGTTAATTAAATATATGACAAAGAAATAACATAACCATAAAACTTTGTTTGCATATTTATATTAAATATAATCTAACACAAGAATGACATTTCATTATGAAATTTAATATTGCAAAGAGTAAAAATATATATATGTATATATAGATATACGCATTAAATCAAAATCAAAATGTCAATTTATATCTTTGACATAATTGAATAAGATCAAAAGAAAGAAATAATTTACCTGCGCTGTGGAACAAACGAGACCCATGTTTAAACTTGGTTAATGTATTTTATGCACGATAATCAAGTAATTAATAAAGTAAAAGATATTTTTCAGTCGGTACAAAATCGATCATCTATGTGTTATGAAAAAAGATATCACGAAGTAATAAGAATTCGTTTATAACAATGGCGTCTTGACAAATGTATGGAGAGCAACTTCAAGCAATCAGCTGACTGCTGACGTCATGATTCCAATTTGTAGTAGACTTCAGAGAAATCTTTGAAATATCTAATTTAAGTCTTAACGACCTTGAAAAAGCTAAGGTATGACTAATAACTAAAAATTAATTTATCCATTGGCGTCGTTGCTTGATTATTACCATTTGAAAGAACACATTACTAAACGTTCTATTATAAGTGTAAGTCACTTGCATTATATTCTTGTACACTTTAACACCAATTGCATCCTACATCAATTTGCTACAAACAATTCATCATGCATTTATCGTATAACTCGTTCTATCTTATAAATCATATAACTTGCAATTATTCGTTTTCTACGTTTCCAATACGTTGCTTCAGAAATTTCTTTTTTTTCCTTAATAATTTTTACATGCATAATACTTTTTTTTTAGGTTATTTTATTGATTAATTTAAGATTTATTCTGCATTATAATCTTTTGCTATACAATATATTATAGACATATGAGTAAAATAACAAAAGAAACTAATATTGTACATGTAAAAGTTATAAAGAAAAAGATAGAAATCTTTGGAACAACTTAAAAATTTATTTGAGGATTTGTATTATTATGTTTTTTATTAATTATTTTTTACAATTAAATTAACAGGTCGACTGCCACGCAAGTTTGACATGTTTTTCTGTAGAGGCCACAATTCTAAGTGAATGACTGACGTGGCAGTCAACGTGTTAATAATATTTCTTAATATATAAATAGTGTTTTTATTTTTTTTAGGAAGATTAGAATAGACATCGAGTGGCATTTAAATTGTGTATGAACAATATTGATCGTAATTAAAAATCATAATTATGGAGCCTGATCCATGTGACAATAAAGTACCTAAACCATATATTTGGCCATATATGACCATGTCTTCGTTAATTAAATCATTCTTTATAAACTTAACAACTACTGGTATTATATGGAGTTGGGGATACATGAATTTTAGCTTAGCATGGCTATTCGCTCCTATTATACTTTTGGCATGGAAATCAGAAAGACAGAAGGATCAACAATTAAGAGCCATCACTGCGCAAGCCAGTGTAATAGCTAATGAAAAAGAATTGATCGGTAACAGAATGGACGAATTACCATCTTGGGTTTATTTTCCTGATTTTGATAGAGCTGAATGGTTAAACAGGGTAGAGTAAATCTCCCTTATCTTCTACTAATAATATAACTGTTTTAATTTTATCCTTTATTTATGTTTACTATTTTTAGATATTATACAAAGTTTGGCCAAGTATTAATCAGTACGCTCGTGAACTTTGCAAACAAACAATAGAACCATCTATCGTTCAAAAACTAGCCGATTATAAAATCAAAGGATTTCAATTTGAACGATTAGTTTTGGGCAGAATAGTAAGTTAAATTTAACAAACAAAATATATATGCATCGATATGATTTACTATTCATAAATAATATTTTATTTCAGCCTCTCAAAATCTATGGAATAAAAGTTTACGATAAAAATACTTCTAGAAATGAAATCATCTTAGATGCCGATGTAATGTTCGTATTTAATTTACATAAATACATAGCAATGAAATGAATATGAAAATAATCATTATATTTGTAGGTATGCTGGAGATTGCGATATTACATTTTCTGTTGGAAACATAAAAGGTGGTATCAAAGATTTCCAGGTAAATATTCTAAAAGTTGCACATATCTTGAATGTATTTTAAAAATGTTTATAAATCTATTAATTATTATTATATTAGCTTCGAGGTCTAATGCGCATTGTTATGAAACCAATAATATCGGTGATACCAATAATTGGAGGAGTACAGGTCTTCTTTTTAAACGTACCAGCAATCAATTTTAATTTAGTGGGTGTAGCCGATGTACTTGATCTGCCTGGTTTTAGGTAAAGTACTTGGAATTATCGCAAATAAATAATGAAATACAATAATTCATTAGATTAATATGAAATATTATGTTTAATAGTGAGACCTTAAGAAAAACAATTATAGAACAAATAGCTGCAATTGTGGTATTGCCTAATAAAATTGTTATTCCTTTGAGTGACCAAATACCAGTAGAGACATTAAAAGTTCCTGAACCTGAGGTAATTGCAATTAATTATTTAATTGTCTAATATATGAATATATATCATTTATTAAAATTATCTTTTTTAATCATTTCCATAGGGTATTTTAAGAATTCATGTTATTGAAGCAAAACATCTTATGAAGAAAGATATTGGTATGTTAGGTAAAGGGAAATCTGATCCATATGCTATTATAAATGTTGGTGCTCAACAATTTAGGACCCAAACTATTGACAATACTGTCAATCCAAAATGGGACTTTTGGTGCGAGGTATGATTAATTTATTCCAATTTTTAATCATATAAACTTTTAAGAACACGTATAATGCATGAGCTTCACTGCAATCAATTGCATAAGATATTCTTTCGCATCTCCTTCAAAATCTATCGGATGGTAAGAAATATTCTCTATCTATCAAAGAAAAAATTATATCGACTTAAACATTTCTTATTTATTGATTATTCGATAAGTATTATGTTTAAATATTATAAACAAATTTTCTTTATTTTATTTTAGTTTCATCTACGAGAATACGGCTAATCTAACACTTCTTCTTTCTCTAACATCTACTAATATTCGCTTAAACATAAAACGACTCCTTTTTTATCATCTTTATGTTGAAAGTTTCCTTTGGTGCTATAAGAATTAAATTAACTTCTATTCAAAAGTCTAGATCGACTACATTTTAGTATATGTTACTTTAATTTAATATCACTATTCAGTATGTATGTGTGTATGTGATGTGTGACACATTATGTGGACCAGTGTGCCATCTCATCGGCCATCGCTCAGCAACTGACAGTGCTTGTGTGGGACTATGATGATACTAAAGGCGATGAAAGCCTTGGAAGGTATGATAAAATAATATATTACATTATTTTTTTATTTTTCAAATTAAGATCAAAGAGTATCGTAATTTTCATAATTTATTATTGTGTTTTTTTTTTTTATAATAAAAGAAGTTCAAGTCTTAAGAAATGTATATATACAAAGTGTCTGCGCTGTTTGACTGGAGAAACTTCAGACACACTGTATATGTATGCACATTTATATAATGCTATTTATATTCTTATTGTATATATTAATATTTATTGATCTTATCATTCACATATTTTTCTATTACAAGCTGCTTTATTATTATCATCATCTGTAATACTGTAAAATATTTGCATGTTTGTGGTAAAAATAAAATTCTAGGTAATTATTGTATATTTGTGGAAGCATGGTTTAGGCTTGATGCTCAATGCATGAATATATCATTTCTATATAATCTCAATTATTGATGATGTTTTCTACTAAACATATTTTTGGATAATTAATACACATGAAAATAAAAAACTATATGTAGTAATTTATAACTAATGGTTCTCGTAAATTGAAACAAAGTGTATGTTACATATTATTTAAAATCTATCAAAGTAGTATTTTCAATTATATTCGTATTTCACTTCATAATATTGACACACAGGCTGTGATCAGTTCATGCATTAAACAAGAAGCTGTGGTGTCCCTTTGGGATTGGGATCCAAGTGTTCCTTCTATGCAATTTGATGACTTTCTTGGCAGGTAGTAATGTCTTATTAGATGATAACACCATTTAATGAGAACCAATTAAAAAATTTAAAAACAAAAATGCCTATGATAATTTCAATTACAATAGTGTGCGCTTTTTGTACGTCGAATATGTTTTTTGTTTTTTACTAATAATTTAAAAAATTAAATGCCCACATTTTCTATACGTAATTTTGTAGCTTTGTATTCGTGAAATATGAACAAAAAAAAATAATTGTTCATATTTCACGAAATGTTTGAATAATTTAATTTTTCTTATTTTTATAGTTTTTATTAGATTACTTCAATATATTTTCTTAAATGTATCTCTTTGTTTCTCTTTTTTTTCCCCCTTTTCTTTCGTTTTTCTTTTTTCGTTTAATTTTAATTTCAAATTAAAAAAAGCAGAGTGATTAGGTGACTTAAAGTAAGAAGATCTAAAACAATAATGATTTTATGTAATGCCAGTTTGTAGTTGAAGAGGGTTTGGGAGCCCACAACACCGTGATTACCGAGCTTTTTGACAAAGACAACACTGGTCAGGATGACCCACTTGGCAGGTATTGCTACTTGTACCAAGTATACTATGAGAATAATAAATTTCACTCGAATCAATTTTTAGAGAATAGTATATCTATTCTATCCCTTAACTGTAAATTATAAGCTTGCATTTCAACGGTATATTAAAGAGATATAGCATTCAAATTTCTGTTTATATAGCATGAGTCATATGAAGGAATTTAAATTCTATACGCATACATGATGATTCCTAAATCCTTGTTTCTTATATAAAAATGTTTCATACAATACTACAATATTTCATATATAAGAAAAGAAAGATCTTTATTTTTCAGATTCATGTCACCATATTACTCTTATATTACATTATATTTATTATAATATTTATTTAAATCGGGAAATATTCGTACCATAGCATGTTGCATGTGTTATTAATTAATGAATGTATTATTATTATTTAATTAACTATATAACTATTGTATATAAATCATTAGCTTTGAATTATTTAATATCAGTGAGATTAAAATATTGCATTGTTGTATATACTATAGCTGTATTATTTTTGCTATTGTATGTACCTAGCTTCACCACATGATGTATTTATATAACAGCGTATAATTATTACTTAAGTTTTATTAGCATATCATCGAATGCAACGTTTATTTTGCTTTTACAAAAAAAAAGATACAAACAAATATAGATGTTAAGAAAAAAAATACATATTCTAAATTTGTAGGGCCACCATAGAAGTCAATCGCGTTAAAAAGAAAGGAGTGTTAGATACGGTATGTAAATAAATATTATTTAAATATTTTAATATGTTAATTAATTAATCATTTAACGACGATCGGTTTTATTTAAAAGTGGGTATCGTTGGAACAAGCAAAGCATGGAATGGTTCATCTAAGATTAACGTGGCTTCAACTTTCAAAAAATCTTGGTTATTTGCAAGCTGTAAGTATATTATTGTATTAATAATTTTATCATAAGTTAAAACATAAAGAAGTATATATATATATATATATATATATATATTTTTTTTTTAGGCATTAATAGAAACTCAAGAACTTCGTGTAACATCTATGAGTACGGCCGTACTTATATTTTACGTAGATTCAGCTAAAAATTTACCAGTAAGAAATATTTTATTTTATTTTATTAAATCATGTTATAATAATGAAGAAAAATAATTGTGAAAAATATTTCAGTGTGTTCGTGGAAGTAAACAGCCCGATGTGTATCTTCAAGCAAGCATCGATAACCAAACACAACGAACTAATACAATATTAAGATCGTGTGATCCGGTATGGGAACAAGGGTTTACTTTTCTAGTCAGCAATCCAGAATCCAGTATAATGCACATCCAGGTCATTGATCTATTCGATGATATTAAAATCGTAATGCAATATTTATTAAAATATTTTCTAATTCTTTTTTTGAATTTGTTTATTTAGATATTCGATGAAAAAACTAATATGACGGTCGGAGAAATGTCTTACAAGATTTCTTTACTTACCGAAAAAGATAATCTTGAAGTAACTCAACAACCGTTCGATTTACAAATGGCAGAAGCGGATAGTAAACTTGTCTTATCGATGTCTTTAAGTGTAAGTAATAATTATACAAATTAATATATGTTTAAATAAGAATGACTTATTTATTTAAAAATAATTCTTAATTATCATTTTATGTAGATTCTTAAATACGAGGAGCCGGAACTTACTTCTGAAGAAGACGAGGATGATAAAGAAAATGAATTGATTAAAAAAATGGAACGTCAAGAATCCGACGTCAGTAATGCCTTTCAGCCTAGTGGTAAGTTTAAGAAAATTTATTATGTTTGTTATTATTAATTGTATATAAAATACATTGCCTGATTCATTATATTTCTATTGTAGTACCTCCAAGTCCTCTTAAAAAACAATATTCAAAGGAGTCGATCAATAGTACTGCATCTACTCTAATACCACCAATTGAAGAAACGATTTCACAAGCAAAAGAGGAGGATGTCGTTAGTATTGCACCATCTGTTTCTTCTTCATCATCTCCGGGTCTTATTCATAGAACTCCAAGTACTACATCGTCTGCAGGTGAATCGAAATTAGGAAGAATACAATTAACTATACGATACAGTATTCAAAGACAAAAACTTATTATCGACGTTCACAAAATCGCGTAAGTATTTTCATATATTTTATATCTAATAATATAATTTAATATTATATAAAGTTAAATAGATATTTTAATTATTTTTATATATTACAGAAATTTACCTCTTCCACAAAATGATCCGTTTAATATACCAGATCCGTACGTAAAACTTTATCTTCTACCGGACAAGCACAAAGAAACAAAACGTAAAACGGCTGTAATGAAGGACAATTGTAATCCGATATTCGATGAAAAGTTCGAATATCTCATATCGCAAGCTGATTTAAATTCACGCATTTTAGAGGTTTCTGTTTGCACGCAGAAAGGTTGGCTTTCTACCGGTAGCAAAATTATGGGCCAACTTCATTTAAATTTAAGCGAGATTTACGTTAATAACTCACAAACTAGTTGGTATGATTTAGAGCCAGAGACGAAAGATTAAAAAAAAATGAACAAAACGATAACGACGATAAATGGTATTAAAGAAAAAATTGTATGAACTATGCACGTGCCTAAATCTATCGATATTCAATGAATAGCTTTTTATATTAACAGAGAACATATCTTTGGTGCTACTAGCGTTCCTATCTCAAACAATTATTACAATAGTTAAAATATGAAAACCGTCCGAATAATTATAACATTATATTATTGTTTAACGTTTAATTTCTCACACATTAACTTAATTTTATTTATTATCCTCGTTTCATACTAATTTAATAGATTACGTATAAGTTACTAACTTATTACGCTTAAAAATAACCAAAATGCATTTACTATATATGATGGAAAGGAAATATAATATAATATATGCTGCAGAATTATATAAATATTGTCAATTTGAAAGATGAGATTTGTTTCATGTGTAATTTTCTATTACAAGTATTTGTAATCGAAATGTCATTTTTGAAAGTATTTTATCAGAAGAAAGTAATTGCTAAAAATATACTTTTATAGCATATTTTTTACTGAAGACAATTATATAAAATATATTTTTTTCTATATATAATATATAAACATGTAATAATATAAATCATTGGTAACAATAAAAAAATAAATTGAACATCGAGACTTGTAATTATTGTATTATTGTTAATGAATATTTGTAAATTAATTAAACGAAATACGATTTTTTAATGTGATAAAGAAAAAAAATATAAAAAGAATTATCCTGCAAAAGATAGAAGAAAGGTATTATCACGTTTACGTAATATAATTATCACCAAGGTAACAACCTCAGTAAATAAGTCGTCTGTTCATTTTGTTATACCTCATTCACCACGATTAGGAAGTTTAACAAAATATTATTTTATTTATTTATCATATCAAATCATTTTTTATACATTTGGAATATTTATATTAATCTATAAAAAAAATGTTACGAGCACCAGCACTACCTCTTTTACCTGGATTCAATTTTGATAGGAATGTAAGATCTCAATTTGACACATAATAATTATTTGAAATAAAAAGTAGAAAAAAGATCTATCATTTTAAATTACAGCTAGGTCGTAATAAATTTCATAGAAGTCAATACTTTGACAAAATACACGATGGTGTTTATTACCTTTCTGAAAAAAAATCTGACTTCGGTCGATATCCATCTATTTATACACGTGGTGAAGTACAGGAGATACCACCATGGATAGCATACGATGGCCAAGTATAATTCAATCAATTATTTAATTAAATAACAACGTATTTGTCACGTTGTTGTTAATATTTATTTTATTTATTTTAGAGATTAATGTTCGATGCGTATTATCAAGAGACCGTACAAGAAAGATGGAAATCACCATTTCAAATTCGTCGAGTTACAATAAGTTTTTTCTTAGAAGACGGAACAATGAAAATATCCGAGCCGATCGTAGATAATAGTGGCTTAGAACAAGGTTCAATGGTGCATCACCTCTGAACTTTTTTTTTTACCATACATATTATGTACATTATTTAAAAAAAAGGATTTACAATGGTCGATCAATATTATTTTACATTACGTTACAAAATGACGAAGTTTTGGTTTTCTTTTTTTATTACAATCGTAATTTAATTATTAATTTTTTCGACAACTACATACAAATTATTTATATTAAATATACTATGTAAGAAATATATTAAATACGACACACTCATTTTGTAAGGTGGTAAAATAATTTTGATTAGTTTCATTAAATTGATATTAATTATTTATTTATAGGTGTTTTGTTAAGACGTCAAAGAATTCCAATGCCTGATCCAGTTAAATTTAGATTTTACGACATCATAGATTTAAATATTGGCAAAGAACCGGAAATATTTGGTAGGGTATATAAAATAGTTGATTGTGACAAGTTTACAAGACACTTTTTAAATCGTATGGGTATACCAGTACCGGATCCAATTAAAATACCTAAAGATCCATACATGGAAGCAAGAAAAATTGTAAGCTTATTTAAAAATCAAATGTATATACGGCTGACAATGTTTTGCTGTTAAAATCTCAGACACATTGTGTACATTTAAATGTATTATCATTTAACAAACTAACATGAAATATTTTAACAGCCAAATTTTCCCAAGAAACCAAGAACTTACAAAATTGACAACCTTGGTAATTTTTTAAAATACGATAGACAAGTATTAAGATTTTATGGATATTGGGACGACACAGATAATCTTCATGGTATTGTACACGATCTTGAAATTCATTATTATCTTGCTGACGACACTATTGAAATCAAAGAAAATTTTCCTCCCAATTCTGGAAGAGATTCTGGATTTGTCCTTGTTAAAAGAATGAAAATTCCTAAAGTAATATTTTAATTAATATATATAACAATCGATATTGATTTTTAAATTTATTTATTCGTTTAATATCGTTCCATCAACGTATTCAAAATCTTAAATCAATTTTAGTTTTATTCGGGATTGGATCCAATCGGTGCTGGTGATCCTTTTACCATTTTAAACGTAATGGGTGACGATACTAATCAAAGTTATACGATGATAGACGCATTAAATACTGGATTAACGAAGAAAGAATATTACAAGGATAATGAATTATCAATAGGTGCTATAATGAACGTTTTTGGAAGAACTGTCGTTATAACGGACATGGATACATTCACAAAAGAATATTACAGGTGATTTATATAAAATAAATATCAATCACAAATTAAGGATAAAAAATTGTATATTGAAATATTGATTTAACATTTAAGAACCAAATATGGATTAAACGATTTTATTCCGTTGGAGAGACCGCAAAAAAAAAATGAAATTTGTTTACCAGTTGAAAAATACATTCCACCGTACAATGGTTTCGGTTCTTACGACGATTCTCTTGGAAATTGTTTAACGATGATACCGAAAGCACCTAAAACGGATTTCGTTAAATTTCTACATTACGATAAGTTAGATTTGCTGTTCGTCATTTGATTTTTTTTCAAATTTTAATTTCATTACATTCGGATTTGTTTGTCTTTTTGTTAATAATTAGGCAAGGTTTCAACAGTCGAGTTTTAAGATTTCGTGCACAAATGATATCAAAAATACCGGAAAATTTGGACAGACATTTTATCATAAGAGTATATCTCATAGACGATTCGATTTCTATTTTTGAATTAACGAAAAGAAATTCAGGTATGTCTCGTAAGAAATTTATGAAATTCCTTTCGTATTCTAAATTGGTTTTCTCTTTTTTTTTTTTGTTGTATTAGGTTTTAGAAGATGTTTATTTTTAAAAAAGATGCCAGTAATGCTACCGAAACAGAACATATTCTCTAGTACAAAACCGGAATATTTCAAGCCAGAAAATTTTTATATAGGAGCACGTTTGAATATAAACGAGTTTCATTTCTCGATTATTTCTGCCGACGATTATGCGCTACGTTACATGGAATTAAATTGCGAAAAGGTATAAACGTGTTTTTCTATAATCGAATTATCATAATTATTCAATTATTATTTATTAGTTTCCCAAAGCAAATATCAAATTGATCATGGGAAAATTAAAAGAAGCATTAACACCAGTTTACAAAGAATTTGTTCAAAATTATTCGCCATCTTCGTTAGCTGAACACAAAATTCCAACGTTGGAATACGAAAAATTTAGGAATGCGTTGTGCACGTATTTGGGAGATCAAATAACCGAGCATGAAATAATTACAGTTGCTAGACATTATTCTTCGCACGAAAAGAAAATATTTCACACGAGGGAATATGTCAGGTAATTCAAATCAAAATAAAATAATAATTGTACGAATATATTCAATTGAAATTGATAAGATTTCGTTTGTTTGTTTTGAATTTAGACAATTGGTTCATACTGAACTTAATCGAGATATATGGAACGAGGCTGATAGATTAAAGGAAGATCTTTTACATTGGGATAGGCAAAAAATTGGTTACTTACCCCGCAACACGATTTATGCAGTTGTACGTGCTTGTAGAATACCATTAGATATCGAATTAATAAATTCGATGTTGGATAAGTAAGTTTTTGAAAATGTTCTATTTATTATTTTAAAAGCTAATTTTTTTATATAATAATTATTATTACAATTTATAAAGTTTACGCAAAGATGAGGAAGGTAAAATAGATTACAACGATTTATTGGATTTTATCAACGTTAAAATAGATCCGTTACCTCCTGCAATTCCCATAAACGTTAAGGTATTTCATTCGATGTTATCGTATTTTTATATTACGAGGGTGGATTGCTAAAGTTTTGATGAACTTCGAAAAATACGAGTGGCTTTGATTAGGCAAATAATTGTTTCAAAAATACTTTACAATCCAGCCCGCGTTATTTGAACATTTTATTTTATTAATAATTTTATTAATAATTTTATGCATCGACACAGACAGCATTATGGTGGGCATCGGAAAAAGAACCGGATTGTGGTTCTGGTATTGATTGGCATTGCTTTATCAAAGATCTTGATATAAAAACGAATGACGAGACGTTGGATATCAAGGTAGAACAAAATAACGAAAATTATGTGGAACCGTGAAGAAACGATTTAATTGGTATATCTAATATTTAAAATGTTATTTTATTTTTGTTTTTGACTGACTATTTTATAACGTAAAACATTTAAAATTGTTCACGCACGTAATTAGCGTTAACGCACTATTTCTATTTACAATATCCGATGCTACGATATATTATTAATTAATTGTATCCGACTAAAAATTACGCTAACATTTTTATCGTATTTTTCTTTTCTTTTTTTTTTTTTTATACAGAATATTTCATAATACGAAGAGACTATAATTGAACTCAAATCACAAATATATACGTAGGATAATAATTCTATTTACGTATACAACATGAAATACGATGGTTTCTTCTCTCTGTTTCTATAAAGTTTCGATTAGAAAAATTAATCGTCATCTAATTTTAATTCTTAACGATAATTTTTACGTTTCATTTATTTCTTTTTCTTTTTTTTTGTTTTGTTTTGTTTTGTTTCTAAGCAACGACACAAAAAGACACGGTACGTAATAAATATCGCTGAAAAATACATCATAAATAATATTAGATATTACCTGCACGTAAGATTATTGTTAATAAAAATCCACGTGTAAAAATTTTATTGCGAAAAAAGATATATATATATATAAATAGTTCGTTTCTTAATTGCACTCGTATGTTTCCACGATTCTTCTGCAAGTATTGCACTTGACGTAGCAACAATTGACGTATTTGCAATTGCATCTTTCGAGAATTTCTTCGGTTTTCGTTATGTGACCTCGACCGCAACAAAGATATTCGCAACCCTCATAACCCGTGCTACTGCCGTTACATTGTCTGCAATCAATTAATCAATTAATCGTATCGTAATTATTTTATGTCAAATAATATTTACATGGAGATGTTCTTAATTATAAAGAAGAAGAAAAAAAATACAATTACAAAAACGAAATTGATTTCAAGAATTTCTTTATGCAAAAATAATCTCGTACAATAATTATTAAATATTTGTTTGCAAACGATAAATAATCGAACAAAATTGATATTACGAGTTATTTCTTAACGATATAAAATAAATTGGTATAAAAAAGAAAAATGATCATTAAAGAAAATTTATTTTTTATTCGATCCACTGTGTCATAATTACTAGTACGTTTAATATATATATGTACTGATTCGATGCATGGTAAGATAGTGATTAACTGTTTGAAGAAAAATCACTATCGCATGACACTCCATCGACCTAAATATTATATATTCGGTCAAGACAAATATTATAATAATATGTTCCGTTATTTGAAACGTCAAGAAGTAATATTAAACGAAAGGACGAAAGAACGAAAGATTAAAAAAAAAGGAACACACGAAAGTTAATTTAGTATATCTTTCAAATACATTTTTTTTTTTAATGGAATTCTCTTCGTCGAATATTTCCATCACGAGAGACACAAATAATACCTTTCGCTATATATCTTTCATTTTGACGGTGGATATTACACATCATTCGAGGAATGCTTTGCAGGATTAAAAAAAAGAAAAAAAAGAAGAAAAAAAAAAAGAAAGAAAAAAAGTATTCTAAAAGCATACGTCTTACGGCTTCTATCTCTCGTAATAAACATTCGCCACTCCCACTTAAGTATAATTATACGTAGCCTTTTAATTACCGGCTGTAAGAAACGTAGTGGAATCGAAATGAATCGAAAATGACCATACAAGACCACCTCGTCTCGTCTCGATTAACGTAAATTTTGAATAATTATCTCTCTCCACCTTTCTCTCTCTTATTCTTTGAAATGTTTGAATTAAAATCATATTTATTTTATACTATAATAATTAATTATGATTTTAACAGTTGAGTGGGGTGAGAAGAAGATACGATAGGATATTAACAAAAATCACAAATCGTTATTTCATTACATACAAATTATATATATGTAACCGTCAAAGCCGGAAATCAGTTATTGTTAGTAATTCCTCGGCATTGTTATCAATGCAAAGCGCTTTCCGAAAAGTTTTGGTAAATATTTTTTATACTAAAAGTAAATAGATTTTAATGAAACTTACATTAAATTAAAGAACACTCTTTTGTCTACGCGTAGAACACCATATCGAGTTATAAATTTAGCATGTAAAGTTCAGAAAATGTCAGAGAATGCAATGCTGTAAATTGTGCATCATTGCAATTTCTTTGAAAAGTTTTAGTAAATATTTTGTATACTATTAGCAAATGGATTTTAATGATTTTTATATTAAATTAAAGTACACTCTTTTGTCTACGCGTAGAATACCATATCGAGTAATAAATTTAGCATGTAAAGCTCAGAAAATGTCAGAGAATGCAATGCTGTAAATTGAGCATCATTGCAATTTCTTTAAAAAGTTTTAGTAAATATTTTTTATACTTTTAGCAAATAGATTTTAATGATTTTTATATAAAATTAAAGTACACTCTTTTATCTATAAGTTGAATATTTATTTGAGTGATAAATCGATTTGCAAAGGTTCATAAAATGGCAAAGAATGAGATGCTGCAAAATTTTTCCAACTTTGCCATTTCTTTGAAAAGTTTCGGCAAATATTTTTTATACTTAGAGTGAATAGATTTTAATGAAACTTATATTAAAATAAAGTACACTCTTTTATCAACAAGTTGAATATTTATTTGAGTTATAAATCAATTTGCAAAGGTTCAAAAAATGGCAAAGAAAAATTGGCGGGTTAGGCATTGTTCACATTGCCTAACGCTAGGCATTGTTAACATTGCCGGGGGAGGTTTGGAACCTAGGCCGGTAATGTTAACAATGCCTGGTTTTAGGCATTGCTCACAATGCCTAACCCGCCAATTTTTCTTTGCCATTTTTTGAACCTTTGCAAATTGATTTATAACTCAAATAAATATTCAACTTGTTGATAAAAGAGTGTACTTTATTTTAATATAAGTTTCATTAAAATCTATTCACTCTAAGTATAAAAAATATTTGCCGAAACTTTTCAAAGAAAT
>NW_014569551.1:1845613-1863010 GCF_001313835.1 Polistes canadensis
AGTATAAAAAATATTTGCCGAAACTTTTCAAAGAAATGGCAAAGTTGGAAAAATTTTGCAGCATCTCATTCTTTGCCATTTTATGAACCTTTGCAAATCGATTTATCACTCAAATAAATATTCAACTTATAGATAAAAGAGTGTACTTCAATTTAATATAAGAATCATTAAAATCCGTTTGCTAAAAGTATAAAAAATATTTACCGAAACTTTTCAAAGAAATTGCAAAGATGCACACTTTACAGCATTGTATTCACAGACATTTCTGAATTTTACATGCTAAATTTAGAACTCGAAAAAGTATTCTACGCATAGACAAAAGAGTGTACTTTAATTTAATATAAGTTTCATTAAAATCTATTTACTTTTAGTATAAAAAATATTTACCAAAACTTTTCGGAAAGCGTTTTGCATTGATAACAATGCCGAGGAATTACTAGCAATGACTGATTTTCTGCTTCGACGATAACATATATACGATACATAAATCATCTCGTTTGTAAGATCTAATAGAAGAAGAAGAATAAGAAGAAGAAAAAAAATAATCATCCAATTCAAATAACCAACTCTCGTAAATCTATTTACTCGAGTAATATACGTTTATTTTATATTCATAGTGTAAAAGTGATCGGTTATGATCATACTTCTTCTTTTCATTGGAACATACCCTCGAGGTTGGAACAATGAGAGATTAATTTGTATGTATCGGTCGTTCACGAGCTGATTCACGAGTCTCACTATGATTTATGAACCGGATACAACTAAACAAAGGATCATCCAAGAAGACGCTTCCATATATACGAGTCGTCGTTGTCGTCCCCCCACCTGCCCCCCCTCCTCGTCCCCTACCCACCCCTTGTTTCTTCGATTTCTTACGAGAGTAAGAACGCAGAAACGTATCCGTGTGGAAGAAGAAGAAGAAGAAGAAGAAGAAGAAGAAGAAGAAGAAGAAGAAGAAGAAAAGGAGTTCACTCTTCCGAGAACGCGTATCGTGGGTGATCTTAATTCGCTTCGGAAAGAGAAAGGGATGAGAAAAGAAACGGGGGAACGGGGGACAAAGAAAGAAACAGTGTAGAGGCGTGAATAACTCAGAACGACGACGACGACAACCTACAAGAGAATTTCTTCTTCTTATTTTTATTTTCTTTCTTTACTTCCTACCGCCGGAAAATCCGTAACTAATGCAATCACCGTATACACACAATGAATGCCCTTTTCGAAGGGTTCGAACAATGAACACGAACATAGATGAACTTATTTTCAAATCATTTCTTAACACTTCTACGTTTACCTTTACTTTTGTATTTTATTTATATTTTATATGTGTATCTCCTCCCCCCTTTATATTTTTGTATTTATTTTTATATATGTATTATAGTACGAATTTTTGTTTCAATTACTAGAATTATTCAAAAATATCTCAATTTTTTTCCTATTTGAATAATGGAGATAGATCGGTGAAGAAGGGGTGGAGTGAAGATCCTCGATTAAATATTCTCACAGTTTTATTATATATATATATTTTTGCATTTTAAAAATTTGATAATATAATAACTATTAGAAGAAATCAAAAGTTCGTGCGTTTATTGTGTTGAAACTTTTACTTTGAAATTGCATAATGAATTGTTTTTTTTTGAAAAAATTTACTTTGGAAATATTAATTTAAGACTTTTGGTTCACCCTAATAAAAAGATATATAGCCTTATAGTCAATTTCTTTTCGATTGATCTAATTTCGTGAAATTTCCTATTATCGAATTAAAAGTCACAACGTTTGGATTAATTTCATTAAAGAAATTGGATTCTCGTTTTAGGAAAAGATGATGGGAGTAGGGGGTGGGGGGTTAAAAGTCCGAAAAGCTTTTACTTCTTTTTGTTTTTCTCTCCCTTTAAGTTTTACGACAAGAAACATTCGCGAAAATAGAGAAGTATTGTATAGGGAAGTGGCGTTAACTCGTCGGTTTTTATTGCACGCGCTTTTCTAACGTAATTTCTGTTATAGTATCCATCGTCATAAGACGAAAGAAAGCACAACGCTAAACCCCCATTAACGCCGCTATAATGTGGCTTTACGACCTACACCTGGACTCGTTCTCTCGAGTTTACGCGCGTTTTCTTTTTTTTTCTTTTTTTTTTTCTTTTTACTCATTTCTACTATTCAATACCCCTTTTCTTCTTATTTATTTTATTTCGTTTTAAAAAGATGTTCCATGTTAAAAGATCTTAAAAGATCTTTCCTGTGTTGTTGTTTTTGTTTTAATTTTTCTTTTTTCATATCATTTAAAAAGAGAGTATTTTTAAAGTAAGTAACATTAAAAAGGAGAAAAGAAAAATAATAATAATAAACGATAAAACGACGGTTCAAGTTTTTGGTTGAAATTTCTTTTCGACTTTTTTTTCAGAACCTTTACTAAAAACCTAACTCACGTTAGCCCATTTATTTGTCCCAAATTAAAAGATATCTTACGTTACTCTAATTTCCGAAACTACACTTCCATCTTTTTTTATCTAACCTCTAAATCCTTAATCTAATCTCTTCGCATCTCTTTTTATCCTGTAAAAAAGAAAATGTAAAACCCTATTGCACAAATTAATAACCCGTAAGTAAGTAAACTACGTTTTAACGAATGAATTCGTAATTATAGTTTTGATGATAAAAAAAAAAAAGAACAATCTCGATAAAATAATGGTTTCGAGCTTACCTGCCTATGGTACCAAGACTACCCCTCTTCTTATCCGGAAGACAATAATCTGGACTCTTGGTGGTATACAATAGATTATCGTGATGATAAAGCGGTGGTAATCTACCACCAGATCTAGATTTAACTTCGGCTGCAGTGGCGTACCTTCGTAAAAGACGAGTTCCAGCTATCGCAGGACCGGAAGAACCTAAACCTCTCCAACAGGTGCGAACGCTGCAAGAACCGGAAACCCCGTGGCATTTGCATTCCAAAGTTAATGACTGCTCAACTGCCTGTTACGTTAGAAACAATAGAAAGGGGGTAGATAATTATAAATGGGTAAATTATAAAATACAATAGAAAAAAGATCATGCTAACTCTTCGTCCAGCTCTGTTGTTGTGCATGTTAACGGCATGAAGAAATTTGGATGTCTGTCCTGTACCAGGTGGTGTAGCACCTTGAAGAAATCTTTTAGCCATTCTCGAGGCAGACCTAACATCGTCACCGCAACCACCCCATTTGAACGAATTTCTACCAGTAAGTCCACCAAACGACATAGTTGCTGTCGCTAACGAGGTGGATGATATCAGAGCCGATGGCGAAGGTGGTTCTTTACGTGGTGGTGTTGCGCAAGAACAAGCTGCTAAATTTCCTAACGCGCAACCCCTTGCCAATCTCCAAACAGCCGCTGCAGCTGACATTGCGTAAACGAATGCTTGTTCTCTAGTTCCTTTAACAATAAAATATAGACAATCATTACGTAATATATTATTTTTCTTTTTATCATCTTATTTGTGTATTACGAACATAATGTATATCGTTTTAAAAGTATCTTTTATTGATAAGAATTTCAAATTCAAAACGTTATACCTTTATAATATATATATATATATATATTTCTATTCGGATCAGATTGAAATAATTGAAATAAGCCGATTGCGAACAATAGCTTAGAAATCGAATCGTTAAGGTATCAGCTTCTCTTTCTCTCTCTCTCTCTCTTTCTCTCTCGAGTAAGTTAAATTCATACATATGTATATATATGATACAGGATAGAATAATAATATATTATCTACTATAGCAAGAGAAAGCGAACGTTCGTTCTCTCCTTGCTTTTCTCTCGTTAGCAAATGATCCTGACGTTGACTTGTTAGTATTCAGTAATGCTTTTATTTGTATGTCTATAGAAACCGATACACGCGGTCACGCGAATGTAATAAAGGTAATACTAAAATAAGAACACACACTATCGTTCGTTTATTTGCCATCATATCTTTCTCCTATTTACAATTAGCAAACTACAAATTAAACTGTCGACAGTAGTTACTATTTGATATTTTTTAATCATAGGTTATTACGTTGTTTAACTATCGAAATAAGTGGGGGAACGTTTATTTAGATGATGATACGAGATGATAAAAAATGAAAGAAAAATTTATTCGAATCTTCTGAAAGAAGAAGAAATTAATAGGGTGGAATGAAGTCTGGGAGGCGGGGGGGGGGGAGGGAAATAAGAAATATTAATTTTTTTCTTTTGTTTAAATGTACAAATACCTGTTAATAATTCCGGAGTATAATTTGGAGCACCTTCGATGCTACTGCAATTCCAACGACGATGTCTAAATGCTTGTTGACAAACGATTGACGTATCTCTAGCTGCTTGTACCAAACTCGGCATCACATCGGGTGTTGCCCTGCAAGCTCTCGCTTGTTTTCTTTCCAAAAGACCAGAACTTTTAGCACTCGTACATGCGTCTTTCGACCACGTTCTAGTATCGGCCATACGACCGAGAGCTCTAAATCAAAACATTTAGGAAAACGTTTTATTTATGTACGAATAAATAATAGTAATATACATTTATTTTCTTGAGGTAGAGATAAATGGAAAACATTGTCATCCAAATTGTAAATTCAGATTTTGTTGTTTTCTTCTCAATTGGTCATAACGAAAGAAACACATCATTTTACTATAATAATAATAATAATAATAATAATAATAATATTTTGTTATCGATCAGATTCGTAATGGAGAATTAATAAGAAAATTGATTTTAATATAACAATATAATAAATAAAAAGCTTAATGAACGATTGGGCTTTTTTTTAAGCAACGAGATTATAAATATATAAATATATATAAATATACATAACATTATATATGATATTTTTTTTCTATATATATAAGGGAAAAGTAATAAAAAATAAAAAAGATAAAAGAAGGACCAAATTATGAACTCGTTAATGGTAGCAATTCGACTCGTTTGTTTATCGCTTCGGTGTAACATCCGAGAGAAGAAAAAAGAAAACAAAAAATTATAAAGAAAGAAAGAAGGAAAGGAAAAGAAAAAAATATATATACGAAGTAACATCGAAGAAGAAATATGGCGGACGTATGGCGTGCAAAACTTTCCAACCACGACGTTGTAGTAGCATGGGGGAAGTTGAGAGTCGATGGCTCGTAATTGACGTTTAATGCTCGAACGTGCAATCATGTAAATTAGCCGCCTTAAGTAGTCTCATTCGCAGCCGGTAATTATTATAATACTTCGAATGTAATTCACATCTCGTATATTTCTACCACTATTACGGTAGCTAAATATTTTTCTTTTTATTATTTTATTTTATTTTTTTTTTTTTAATTTTTTTTACATCACCTCGCTATAATATATGCTTTAGATTAGATCCCATAGATATACAAGCGGTACACGGGGTTTTATTAAAAGGACTCGGTTATTTCGTCACTTTTCATCTTGCTTTTTTTTTCATTACGTTTATGCGATCCTTAAAGAGATATCGCTAATTAAACGTAAAAATACAAATTCGTTTTTTTTCTTCTTCTTCTTCTTCTTCGTGTTCTCCCTTTTTTTTTTTTTTTTTTTTTGAATCGCTTACTTAACTTAATTACAAAATGTTTTCGATCTCTTATCGATCCCAATAAAATTCTAACACGACGATAAATTTTCTAACGATCTCGTTGTTAATCAAATACGAAAGGTTAACTTATGAAAACCCTAGATCAAAATTGTTTCGATTTAAAATCTAATTAATATTAATTTTTAATGACATTTTTTTTTTGTAAATAGAAATAATTATAGGCAACTTATTGACGCGAAGAACTTTTATTTTATTTTATTTTATTTTATTTTATGTTACACTCTCGATATTCGATAGAAATCACAATTTACCATTAGGTTACTTCCAAAAAGGATATTAATTTTATTGTTCTTTACGAATATTCGATTTCTTTGGAATTTTTGTTAGAATTCGAAACTATTGATCGATAGTAGGTATAAACGTTTGAAAAACCTTTGGAATTCGTAATACTAGGTGAAAACTTATAGATCAAAGTTAGATTTTTTAGTTATTTCATCAAGATCGTTTATGGAACAAGTTTCCTTACTAGACCACCTAGTCAATGTAACACGATAATGTCTATGAATGGAAGTGCTGATTTATCGTAACCAGACACGAACGAATAAGAGAGATATTAATAACGTGCTTGCACACTTGCAACTATCGTCACTGACAATTATCATAAGTCGATACATCTTTTTAAATCGTTTCCTTCCTACATACGAATCTAACTGATCAATGGAAAGACAAAAAAAAAGAAAAAAAAAGGGAAAAGAAATCATAGATCTAATCCTTCCGTCAATATACGTAAACCTGATGGATCAGTTTGATACATAATAGAATACGGAAGTTGAAAGTGGACGTAATAGTATACGAGTAATTTAAAAACAAGAAAACAAAAAAAAAGAACAAAAATATATTAAACTCGCCGAGTATTTCTTTTTTTTGTTTTTTTGTTTTTATTCCGACATTTTTATTCGAATTAAAAAAGAAAAGAAAACAAAACAAAAATGGATGAGAATTCTTAGAAGGATATCTGTTAACAGTTAGACGATAGGAGATGTTTGACAACCTGAGAGAAATATATATATAAGAGAATGTAGAAATATAAGAAATAATATTTAACGAGCAAATCGGAAGGTTTTACCTATGTGTAAGTACGATTGAAAAATAAAATAAGAAAATATTCATGTATTTATATTTTCTCTATATATGAATTAATAACAACAATCCGGTTGCAACAGGCTTTTTAGATACGATTTTCTTTCGGCTTTTATGTATCACCAATACTCGTACACTAAACCTTCGGGGCAAACACAAACGTTAAATATTGTGTTCCAATTTACGAGCAACATCGAGAAGAAGAATGAGTTTAACCGTTTACTACTACCGTTGCCTCTCGAATTAACTAATTTAAATAATCGATTCGTGTTCCGAGTGATTTAAAACGTGTATTCGTATATATATATATATACATAAATAAATAAATAAATACATACAGATATAGATCTAATATTTCTATTTCTTATTTCATAAAGTACACCTATACTTTGAAATGAAACTTATCAATGGGATGATAGGTAATAGCATTATGACACGTGAACCAATAATCTTAAATACATTTTCAAGTTAGATACACAGAACAGACAGGACACTATTTGTCACTAGGAATAATATTCTATCTGTTACTATCGTTAAATTAGTTATTATTTCTTTTCGTCTGGTATAACGTCTATTCCCAATATTATTTTCATTCATTTTCATTTATTTTCTTTCACATAATCCATTTGGCAAAGGATTATACGACATATATCCTCTATTTGTATCTATATTTTTCATCTCGTTCTATTCGAAAGACACATTTATACTTTCAGGATCACTCCGTGATCTAATAAATATCTATCTATGCATAGCAATCCCCCAAGTACTTCTTCACATACATAAATGAATGCGTACACACATACTAACTCTCAGGCTTTTGCCTTGGAGCTCTTGGTTCAAGTAGTTGGCTCCAAGTTCTTACGATTTCTCTCTTCTCTTTTCTTCTATTTTTTCAAACTCGATGAAATCGCCATACAAGAGAGATACCTATTTCCATTCACGGTCACACCTACCAAGATAAGTATGTTCGTAAATCGAAGAAGAGAACGAACGTACACGTGCATCCATTATAATATCTACTTGATGATGATAGGGTATATGCTATCATCGTGTTACGTTCAACGTGACATGATTTTCTCTTCATAAAAGATTTCCCAAGGAAAAAAAAATTCCTTTTTCTTTTTCTTCCAAATAAGTGTTTCCATGAAACAATTTCATGAATTTCGTTAACGTCGATCAGATCTTTTTTTTCGAATAGTATTATATATATTCAACGATTTCTTTTTTAATATTTACAATAATCGTTTTTTGTATTTTCTTTTGGTATTTAGAGAATCAAATTATCAAGTATAATTCTCTATTCGCGAACGTGTTTGAATATATATTTTATTATATATTTGTTTTTTATAATACTACTCGAAAAAAAAACTTGCTCGATAATATCCAATCGAGAAATCACCAATGAAATCTTTCTTTTACTTTTTTTTTGTTTTTTATTTAACTAAAAGTGTCACTCGCGCAACTTTTGACGATGACTTTATTATACGAGTAATAATTCTAATTTGTTTTTTCGCGATTTTTTAATTAAAATTTCATTAAAATTCATTAAAAGTAGTAGCTATAAAAAGTTTTCGTATTTTTAATCGTATTATAATTGAAAATATATATATGCTTATATATATATATAACATTCTTGCTATATATGCTCGTATATATATACGCGTGACTTCAAAAATTACTTTTGACGTTTCAATCGTAAAACGTGATGTTTATAAGCTTGATAATAGGCCAGGTTTCATCGTAACTTGAATTACGCAAAAGCGAACGTTCTCCTCCTCCTCCTCCTCCTCTTCCTATACTATACTTATATACCTACCTAACTAACGGTTAGGTAGATTTTCCAAATATGATATTCCGCCCTTTTTCTCGAATATACAATATTCGAAAAGAAATTAAAAAAAAAAAGAAAAAAGATAAGAAAACGAAAGAACTAACGAATGCATCGAAATTAACATCGGCTTTTAAATGTCAAATAAAAACCACGTCGTATGTAAAAATCTTTACCCTCGAATAAATTTTTTGTTAACGTTTTAAAAAAGAAAAGAAAAGAGAAAAGAGAAAAAAAAGAAAGAGAGAATGAAAAAAAAAGATTCGTGAAATTAATCATATTGAATGACGTAAAGGTCGTTGATTCGATTGAACTTTCTTCCAGTGAAATTCAACGGACATTGATTGGTTGCTTTAGCAAATCAACTGTACGACTATAAATTATAACAAATCGATCCCATGATCACGTTAAGTGGAAAGGGGGGAGGGGGAGGGGTGGAAAGGGGAATCAGGATGAATCGACATTAGAAACGCGAGTGTCTGAAAATGGTTGCTAACAGTTAGAAAACTGGACACGAAGTTAGTATGGAAGAAAAAAAATCAAAAGGAAAGAAGGATGTGTGAGATGATCTTACTCGACTTTCTTTTTTCTCATACTATACGAGAATGATTCGAACGAACATAATATTCCCCGTTCGTTTGTTGTGTAGAAAAAAAACGAATTCGAAAAAAAAGGAAAAAACAAACAAAAAAGTTATTAAATAAATTCAACCAATATATAACAAAATCGTGTGATCAATATTTAATAAAATAAAAAAGAAAAAAACAAATATTTAACTAATTCAATATCAAAATTTAACCAACCCAAAATCAAATTTAATTAATACAAAATCAATATTACATTAATACAACTAAACCATCCTTTTACTAACATTTAGAATTTCTAATCGATTATTCATTCGTAACAAAACAAAACAAAACAAAAAAAAAGAAACAAAAGAAATTTGAACAATTCGAGATCGGGAGATTCGTCGCGTTTTGATTCGCAAAGGACGAGCGTAACGAATCCGTGTGACGTTTGCGAATAATCGAGTTACCCTTCGATTATTCGTCATCGTCTGGGGGGTGGGTATTTGATGGGGTTGAGGGTGGGAGAAATAGGGACACGTACACTACACACAGACACGGACACATACACACAATGGTTAATAAACAAAAGTGAGAGAAAGATTTTTGGAAAAGGGAGAAGAAAGGGTCCGGTGTAGCATGGTGTTGTAGTCGTGTGGCCATGGTGGTATAGAGAGGAGCTTATGGTGTGTGCCTCGCATGGTGTGGCACATAGCGTGGCGTGGCATAGCGTGGTCTTTATAAATCACGATTCCGTGGGCAACCCCTAATCTTCTACCCGCCTTGCCTCCAGCCCTAACCCCCCCCTACCCCCTACCCCACCCCTTACCACCCGCCGAACATTCTCGTTTACTCTTTTAGAACGAATAACCGAGTCTGCTGTGGGCTCTCTTTCTCTCTCTCTCTCTCTCTCTCTCTCTCATCTTTTCCTTTACCTTGTTGTTTTCTCCATACTTATTCGAATTTTGGTTTTGCACGCAAAACTACCATCGTTTCTCCATTCATCATCCAGCCAGGAAGCGAGCACCCCTACCGTTTCCCCCTCCCCCTCCTACTCTTCCCAATTTCTACACCCAAGTCTTATCCTCTTTCTCTTTCTCTCTCTCTCTCTTCCTTAACCTTCTTCAACCCCACTCCCCCTCCCCCCTTCCCATCATCGTCTTCTCTTATTATTCTTTTATTAGCACAATCTTCTTTTAGCAATGAAATGAAATTTTTCGCGAATACGAAAAAACTCGTCTAAAGGTAGAAAAGGATCTCCCCTCCTGTTCCCCCCCCGTCTGTTTCTTATTCTTCTTGCTTTTGTATATTTTCTTATTTTTTCTTGATAATAGTTCATCGTACGTGATAGATAAGAAGTATAGGATTCCTTAGATAGGATTTATAATATATCGTTTTGAGAAGATTATGATAGATGATAATATCTTTGTCAAACTTATTCGCACGTAAATTATTAATCGTATGGATTTATTCGTGAAAGATGATCTTTCACGAATATTAATAGTAATATCTATTTTATTACGGATAATTTATCAAGCTAAAGTGTTAAATTCTTCATTCAGATAATTATGATTCAATTATCTGTAATGTAATATTATAATAGAAAAACGGATGCTTATATTGACGATTAAAATTAAATTTTTATTAACATTTATTGAATTTTGTGTATCTAAATAATTGTTTTATTAAACAAAAAGTTTTCATTTAGACGCGTATAAGTTTTAAAGAAAATCTAATCAAATTTTAGATACGTATTACTACCTCTTATATATATAAGTATTAAAACACTTTTACAACTGTCGTAAAAATTTATTTTCAAGTACGACGGGTAGATTTTGTAAGAGACAAACACACATACAAAACAAAAAGACAACAATTTAAAGAGAGCCCATAAAGCAGCGCGACTTTTTTTTATTCCACAGTATGCATATTTTATTTTTCTTTTTTTTAACCAGGTAACAATCCTCCCTCCTCGCTCCCCGTATTACACGTATAAAGTTTATTATTATTTTTAACGAGCCATCAACCCGTACGACTAAAACGTTTTGCCAGTTAATTTGACGAGATTTTTTGTTCAAAATACGAGTAAATTGAATTTGATCGAACTTTTCGGGGGCATAGTTCTTTTTCTTATTCCTTCTTCTTCTTCTTCTTTTCTTTTTTTTTATTCATTTTTAACTCATTATCAAGAAATAAAAAAAAAGAGTCTCTCTCTAACCGAATTACGATGACACGAATGACTTCGCAGTTTCATTTTAGATATCCTTTTTCTGATATATTATACTTATATATATATATGTATATTATAATATATTCCAATCGAGGATCGTTGGATCTTTAAAAAAAAACACACACACACACTCTTCCGTCGTTTGTTTCTTTTTTGCTTTGGCCCTTTTTTCCCTTCTGATTCTCATCTAACCCCTCCCCCCTACTTCTCCTCCGCCCACATCTTAAAAGATTTCTTCTTTCTTTCTTTTGTAACGGCAATCTATTTCATTCTCATTAAAGAACCTCTCATTAATCATCGAATTCTTTTACGAATGAGAAATAAAAAAAAAGAAAAAAAAAAAAAGAAGATAATAAAGGCAGTAGGATCGTTCCTCGTTCGCGTGATTCGAGTATTAACGTGAGAAACAATGCGAAATAAAAAGAGAAAATACGAAAATAAGATAAGAAAAAAGTTAAATATATTATATAAATAAAAAAATAGTAAAATCTAGAGAGAAAGAAGAGAGAAATGATGGGCACGTAAAAAAGAAACAAGAAAAAAAGGGGTAGGGCTAATGTTGCGATTATTTATACTCACAGCCACTTGATGCACCTGCCACCTTGGAGTAAAAAAAGTACGAAGAATAGGCAGACCTTTAGAACGATTCCCTTCGTTAATAGGTGCATTGTAATCGTAACCTTCACATTCTAAAAGTGTAGAGGGTTAATTACGATAGATGATCTGCTTAATTCACAAACTTTTTATCCTTTGCGTAATTCATGGTTGCGTAATTCGACAACACGTTTTTTTTCTCGCGTATTAAATGAATTATAATTAAACTAATAAACCAAAGGAACATTATATAGCACAAGTTTTTGGTTTTTTTATTATTATTATTATTATCCCTCTCTCTCTCTCTCTCTCTCCCTCTCTCTCTCTCTCTATCTCTCTCTCTTTCTCTCTCTCTTTCAATGTTGTTTCTTTTCCTTTCAACGAACGAATGTTTTTTTTATAACACCTCGTAGTAATAAAAAATTGGATTTGACGAATATATAGTAACACTTTGAATATATAAATATATATATATATCAAATATATTATATATATATATTGATCTCGTTATATAATAATTTATAATGAAAAGAAAAGAGAAGAAATTCTCGTGTTATGAAAAATAAATAATTTTCTATCTCGGGAACGTTTTTATCGTTGGTAACCGTACGAAGGGAAGAAACGAACTAATGGTGAAGTTAGGCAGGAACTTAGGTTACTATCGTCCTCGTGCGTCGGCCCGCGCGATCCTGAAGGATCTGACACGAACGTGGCGCGTTCCTCGAGACGATCTCGAACGAGTTTCCGGTGCACCGCGAGTCTGCGTGCTCGCAGGTGTCCAACAGTATGTATATATGTATGTACGTATGTATGAATGTATATGTGCCTTTCAGTTCAACAGAGATAGAAGATATAACGCGAGAAACTACAAGAAAGAGAGAGAGAGAGAGAGAGAGAGAGAAAGAAAGAGAGAGGGGAGGAGGGGAGCAAGGGAGAGCAGGGGGTAGGGGGGAGAGAGTATCATCATCCTACTACTCTTCGAAGGTATACATCGAAATAAGAAACTCGCAGGATTCGTTCGAGAATTGGAATCTCCTTTTTCTTTTTCTTTTTTTTCATTACTTTATTAATCGATGATTCTTCTATATTTCTTCTGCGATTTTTTTCTTTTTTTCTGTGAGGAACGGGAGAAGGGTGGAAGGGATTGCTATAAAAGTAAAAAAAGAGATAACTGGAAGTTCGGTGAATCTTGACTGAAAAGTTCTGATATCTTTCACATCGAGATACTTAATTAATTCGTTATAGAAGTTTCTTTATCAATCTTGACACACTGTCAACTTTGTCATAAGTTCTTTTTATTCTCGTTTAGATTTCATTTTTCCGATCCATTCGTCGTGTCAAATTAGATATATATTATATATTAGGGTGAAGCAAAAAGTTCGTGTGTGTGTGTGTGTGTGTTTTTTTGTATTATTAATATGTGCCCATAATTATGAAAGTGGTTTAACAATAAGTCAAAATTTAAAAAAAATAATAAGTTTATCAGTTATTTCACATGACACATTTATTTGAAACTAAATTTTAATTCAATGTAATTGTCACGATATATTATCAAAAGTGAACCCCATTAGATATAATATAATAATAAAGATATACAAATTTATCCTTATTATTAAATACTAATGGTATTTAACTATAAGAACTTATTTTTTTATATGTCGATATTTGTATATATAATAGATAATTTAATTTAATTTACAATTTCTATACGCGTTTATCATCGTTTCTTTTAACAAAGATCCCCAATAATTGACACTTATTATTAAATATTAATCGTCTATTTTTCAAATATTCATTACGAAATATTGATATGAAATCAATTAAAATGTTAATTATACTTAGGCATTTATAGATTTTCTTTCGTTTTGGATATATGTCCAAGCGAAAGGGGGGGGGGGAAAAGAAATAGAAAAAGAAAAAGAAGAAGAGGTAGAAGAAGAAAGAAAAAAAAATACCGTAGTATTGCCGTTACCTTCCAGAAAATAAAAAATGAAGTATCGGGACTTGGACCGATGAGAGGAGGACCTCCATGGAAAGTGGGTTTAACAAGCGTACCCTCTATTACCTCTTTAGTATCATTCTCCTTTTAAATGAGGAGGATCACTCCAAACAATTTATCACTTTTCCACTTTTCATAATCCATAAATCCACTACGATATAATAAAGTTTCTTTATCTTTCTTGATAAAGAGAAGAAAAAAAAGAAAAAAAAAAGAAATAAAATCGAATTATTTCCTTAGTTCGATTGAAATCAAAGTTGTTTTTTCAAAGAAAGTTTTTTTTAAATAGTCATATTTTATTATTATAGAAATAAAGAAAAATAAAAGACTACAAAATATCGTAAGTATTTATTGGTTCGATTCAATTTATCATTTATCCGCTACCATTTTTCACAATCGTATCCGGTGCAATAGTATAAATTTCTGTATATTGTAGAACGAATAGAGAAAGTTTTTTTATTGCTCAAAATAATAAAAAATAAAAAACCAGAAAATCATAATCATTTAAACTAGTAAATATTAAAACCGTGTAAACGGTGACACACCAAATATACGTGTATGTTATATATATATATGTGTTAACTATCATATCAAAAAGAGATATTTAAATGAAATTATGTATTTACATATCAATAAGAAAAAACAAAAGATCAAAATCATTTAAACGAATAAATGTGCCCATAATTATGAAAGTGGTCTAAGTCAAAATTAAAAAAAAAAATGAGTATATTAGTCATTTCACATCACATTATTTTAAATTAAATTAATTCAATATAATTTTCACGATATTGTCAAAAATGAACTGTCAAACAGTGTTCATTATTTCAATATTATATAGAATTCATATAATGTTCAAATGTAATCCTTTAAATATCTCGAAATATATGACTTACAATTAGACCACTTTCATAATTATGTGTACAAATATTAAAACCGTGTAAATAATGATAAATCAACAAAATATATATATATATGTATATATGTTTGTCATTTATCATATTGAAAAAGATATTTAAATTTGATCGAATATTGAGACGCGAATAAAATCATAAAATCCGATATTTATATCGGTTTCATTCGAAATAAGTAGATAGTACTTTGGTGAGTACTAGCGTTGGGTAGTTAGCGAAGGCAGGTAGAAGTACTAGAAGATGGGCTTGGAGAGAAGAAAGGCGAAAGAGGGTGGATAAGTTCGAGCTGAAACTTAACGACGTAATGAACGTCTGACAGAGGATTATTTATCGACGAACGTGGGGGGGATGGGGGTGTGGAACGGCGCCGAAGGGGCAGGAAACGACGGTAGGAGGATGGAAAAAAAAGAAAGAAGAAAAGAAGGAAAGAAAAGAAAAGAAGAAGAAGAAGAAGAAAAAGAAGAAAGAAAAAAAAGGGAAATAAAGAAGAAGAAAAGGGTAAAGAAAAGAAGATGCTCGTTCGGCATTGTGAAGGAGATCGTACTAATTATCGGCATGAATGGTGGTGGTGGTGGTAACCAGAATGAGGGAACAATTCGGTTCAATCGGTTTTTCGTTGTGCTAGTAAGACAGGACACTATACTTGTTGGGGGGAGGGGTGGGGAGGGGGCCAGGTAGAGGGGAAACTCTCTCTTTAACAGTATAAGACACGAAAAAGTAAAGAACGAATTTTCGTTTCAAGTCGCTTTCGAGAATAGTTCTAAGCTAAACTCGTTCAACTTCGACATCAGGAAAATAATAGCGAGCTTGAACGAACGTGCACTTCCAAAATAATGACCGTACCTATTTTCTACATTTTTATTTTCTTTTTTTTTTCTTTTTTTTTCTTCTATCCCTTTTTCTCTTTTTCTTCTTCTTCTTTTACTACTTTTTCTTTTATTTTTTTTGGGTTAATTAATCGGCTTATTCTAAAGGGAAAGGAAATTAATTGGAAGACAGTTTAATTGCCATTGCTATTATATCGAAACGAAAGATTTTTAACAAAAAAACAAAATAATAAAAAAAGAAAAATAATTAACTATCGATTAGGTATAACAATTAGTAAATATATAATATTATATATTTAGTAAGTATAATATATAGAATAAAACTATATGCATATCGATTAAACGCAAAATCGATTTAACAATCAGTCGTTAGATGGAAATAAGAAAAAATTGTTTTTCGGAGATGCTTTAACAGCGAGCTAGCAAGCAAGCAAAAAAGAAAAAAATCAGATTACGCAAGGGAAAATAATCGTAAGGTTAAGGAAGAAAAATGTGAAAAGAGTTGAAAAAGAGAGAAAAAAAAAAAATATTGCTTCTTTTGGGCCGCTTTTTGTTTTTTTTTTTTGTTTTTTTTTTTTTTTTTTTTTTTTTTTTTTTTTTGGTAAAAACGACTTACTTAAGTTAGACGGAGATTATTTTTCCGACATTATTCGTCCTCTTCTAATATAAAGGACATCGGACATCGTATAAAAAGGGGCCAAGCGGATCCGGCGACAGCTGGTTGGCTATTAAAAGCGGCTTAGACCTTTACCAGAACCCCCTTCCTCCTCCACCTCCTCCACCTCCTCTTCCTCCGCATTTCGTATCCTCACGAAGGATGATGACTATGGCAACAACGACTATGATGGGCATCCTGGACCATGACGACAAACGATTTTCCCTTCTCTCATTCTCTCTCTCACACTCACTTTTTATCTTCTCACATCTTCTCTCTGTACTTCGAAATTTTGCACCAAACGGTGGCCGCCCATTTTAAGCTAAGAAAGTTGAGGGATTGGGGGGTGGGGGGTGGAAGAAAGCGTTTGCTTCCACCGTCTCTCCGCTTCATATTTTTTTTTTCCACAACCTGCCCCCCCCCACTTCCTATTCCACCCCCTAGAGTATATCTCTGTCCCTTCGAAGGTTGATGGATCGCTAAATGAGCCGTGAAACACGGCATCCAAGAAATTTTCTTTACCGATGCTTTGACAACGTGACGAAATAATAATAATAATAACAACAACAACACAACCGTAACACAATATTTAAACGAAATGTATAAATTGTCGAATTACATTTTGGAAAATTTTAAATATAAATTACGCAAACGCGTAATTATTTAGCGTTAAATTTTTTGTATGATTATACGGGGATTACGTATTAATTTCATATTTTATGCGTACGAATATTATTTATAATAACAATAGGAAAAAAATAGAAATAATTTTAAAAAACAACAATTATCCAACGAGTCTCATTCACACGGTATTTAATAAGTTTAGATTAGTTAAAGAACAGGAAAAAGAACCAGACAACAAGAACAACAAAATTATCAGATTCCCGTTTATCAAACCTTTGTCGAATAGAATAAATAAATGTTTCAAAAATACTTATGTCAAGTTGGTATTTTATAACTTAGTAAAAATAAATTCTATATATACGAAACTAAAAGACAAGGATGATAAACTAGAACAATCAAACTTAGTATATAAAATACCATGTGAATGTGAAAAATGTTATGTAGGACAAACGAAACAAAAATTAAAGA
>NW_014569551.1:1863230-1924300 GCF_001313835.1 Polistes canadensis
ATCTAGATTAGGAAACACCAGCTTAGAGGTAACCAGTAGTGTTCGAAAAGTTGTCGTAGGATAACGGTTTAGAATTGACTGTATATATAAGATAGTGAATACTTATGACTGTAATGAGAAATGATGATATATTGACTCGTGAACAATAACGATCGAGGTAAAATAACGCTATTAATTGTAAGTTTTTTGTATTTGTATAAGTAATAATATGTCATAATAAATTTTAGTTGCTGAAAAAGTCCCAAATATAGGGACGAAACATTCAACTGATTAATAGATTGTTCATCTAATTTAAACCTGTCCAAAAAAAATATTCCTAAGATTGAACTTAGTAATATTATTTATAAATATACATACACATTTTTCTTTTTCGTTTACTTTTAAATTTGATTAAAAAGCCAACATAACAATTATTCGCTTGATAAAACAAATTTATCAAATTTATTCTTCCAATAGAAGCAATAATAGCTTATCTATATAATTTATCTATATAATTTATATATTATGATGTATAGATTAGATGAGCTATCAAAGAAATATAACGAAAATACTTATTTTATCTATGACAATAAATCTCTACGATTTTTTCAAATACAAATTTATAAAATAAAATAATTATATTTAAATATAATAATCTCGCGGTGTATATACATATACACGCTAATTAGTTATATAAAAAGAAACATATATAACATATATATTATTTACTTACTTTAATGAATAAACGTTGACAATGAGATGATATTTTATTATGGAAAAAATATCACACACTTACATTAGATTCATTTTAGGTTCATTAAAAATTCTTTCTTATAACTCATGTTTAGATCACCTTAATAATCGCTCAACCATGGCATCCACGTACCATTCCAATGTTCAGGATAAGATGCTGGATCTATGGGTTGATAGATTTGGTTAACGACTACTTTTCTATAATCATCGATGTAGTTACGTAAGTAAACGGCGATCTGTAAAATTGTTATTCGTTAAGATAATCGATAAAAACTAATTTACAATAACAAATGTTACATATGTGGCAATAATTATGAAAGTAAGTTTTAAATTTAAGTCATATATCTCTTGTTTCGATATATTTAAAGAACACTAAATGAATTCTAATATAATATTGAAATAACAAAACATTATCTGACGGTTCATTTTTGACAATACATCGTAAACATTACATTGAATTTATTTAGTTTCAAATAATGTGAAATAACTGATAAATACATTTTGTTTTTTTTAAATTTTGACTTATGGTAGATCACTTTTATAATTATTAGCACATATATCATTTTCGTTTGATTTACCTCAGGATTATTTTGAGAAATATCGGTAGTTTCGCACGGATCGATAGAAAGATCGAACAAGCAATGATCAATGCAATACGTCAAATCTTTCGGATGTTTACAAATTACTTTGGTATTTTGACGAAGCTGTTGGATTTTCTTAGCCGTCAATTGTTTTTTCGTAATGTCTGATATGGCACGACCTGCCAGGGATGACATAACATCTAACGGTTCGTATTTTGGATAAGAACTGTCTGTACCGTTATCTCCAAAATAACCGTCATCACCATAATAACCGTCGTAACTACTAAAATGTCCATCTGCACAATATATTGACAATCGATTAGATATTATTTCGATCGATTTACAGTCTAATTGATTCAATAACAAAAAATGTGTTAATCACATTTGAGCAGCTTGTATTTTCCAATAATGGCGGCCTCGTCGCCTATCCTATTATCAATATTTAACAATATATTATTTCGTTTAGTTTTTCGACCTCTTTTTATTGTATTCCATTGATCAACACCGTCAAAATTATTCAAATTATTCAAATTACCACCAGCAGCTGAATACAAGGTTGGCAACCAATCGGTTATATGAATCAATTCATCGGAAATCGTAGATGATTTTTTTATCAATGGTGAATAAATACAGGAGGCTGATCTAACAGCTCCTTCGAACGTAGTGAACTTCAACTGATGAAAGTTATATTAAATAAATAGATTAAGAAACCAAATAAGAAATAATACAAACAAATAGAAAGAAAATATCTTATTTGTATTACCCCACGTAGCGGATAATTCGAGCCATAATTTTGTAACATTCCAACGGTTTGTGCTCCATTATCACTGAAGTATAAAATTATAGAATTTTCTAATAAATGAGCTTTATTCAATGCGTCGACTACACGACCGACAGATTGATCCAAAGAATTGATCACACCTGCAACGTTCGAAATAACGAACACACATTTTATATTAACAAGTAAAAAAAAACCCTCTTGTTTTGTTTTTCTTTTTTATTGACTTACCAGCTAATTTTCTTCTATTAATATTCTTGATGTATCCAAAAGTTTCATTGACTTTCTTCATATCTTTAACTTGTAATTCTTCGCCATTGTCCAAACCACTCGCGTGCGTTGCTAAATGGGCTATTTGAAGATACAAGGGTTTAACCGGATCATGATTGAAAATAATTTTTTCCGCTTCATCGGTAATAAGATCGGTGAAGTATTCGTTTGAAAATTCCGGAGAAAGTTTATCCGGTGTGTCACGGTGCAAATCATTTCCCATGTGCGACTGGAAACGAGATCGCGGTTAGAAAATAATTACATCATCAATTAACTTTCATTATTCTTCTTCTTCTGTTTTTTCTTCTAATTCAACTAGTTAGCTGGTTCAACGGCCATTTATAACCAGATAAGGATTAAATAAAAATGAAAATCTCCTTTCTTGAAATTAAAACAAATCAACTTACGCGAGTTTTAATCTCCCCAACATTATGATTAAAATATTGAATGTAACCATTGTAGAAACCGAAATAAGTGTCAAAACCACGTCTGGTTGGTGTATACTGTGGCGAGTAATATCCTACGTGCCATTTTCCTAATAAATGAGTCGAATATCCTAAATCTTTAAGGTATTCTGGCAACAATTTGTAACGTTTAGGTATGGCACGTTTTTCACCAGCTTGTAAGGGAGTACCTTCCATACCTGAAAAAAAGTCAAAATCAATATCAAATTCGATATGAAATCAACAATATTATTGCTAGTTTATTTTAATAAACAAATTTTTACAATTGTAAGATACTTACCCTGTCTAATGGGATAATATCCGGTTAAGAAAGCTGTCCTTGAGGGGGTACACGTAGGTAATACGTAATGTTTGTGTAAAATTACGCCATTGTAAGCCAACGCGTCTATATTTGGTGTTGGAATTTGATCAGCACCATTAAAACTCACGTCGTTCCATCCCTTTTAAAACGAAAAGAGAATTCAACAATCAAATTAACACCATACACACGTCAATATTATATCATAAAATTGTGAAATAACAATGATTATTGTCTTACGAGATCATCGGCTATGATGACGACGATGTTAGGACGACTTCGAGAATACCCACTTGAAAAATTTTTAACATTTTCCGATCGGATCGATGAATAACAACAACTTATTAACAAAATTATAAACGAAACGTTCAAATTGTTCGATCTTCTTTTCATATTCTTTCTCTTCTTTTCTTTTCTTATTACGTTTATTTTTTTATTGATTTTCTTTATTTAATTAAATTAAAACTTTTCTCTTAGAAAATAACTCGTATCGTATTATGCAAGTAAATGAACTCGCACTTTCTTCCCGGCTTTATTTATAACGTTGTCGTAGAACTACTATCACTGACAAAAGCATTTGCAATCATAAATGCTTTATAACATATATAGTAAGATAAAACTGTCAAAATCGTACTTCTACCTACAAGGTTTTGCCACAATTTTTTATTTACGTTCGTATCAGGAAAATTCCTCAGACCCGAGCTTAAGAATTCTACGGCCCCAACTCAAGGCAACGAACAAACATATTTATCTATATTTGATTTCGTTCATTGAAAAATTTCGCTTTATTACTTTTGATTGGAAAATTTTGTATTTTTAAAATGATTTGTAAAAAAAGCGCAAAAAATCAATCCAAGAAAATATAACATTTTTGTGGAGCCTTAAAAATAAAAAATTTTAGAGATGGGGCCCCTGTTGTACTCCCCTAAATCTACGTTCCTATAATGGAATGAATTATTCATTATCTTCGATAATATTGATAATAGCGAATAGTTTGTTATCATTAAAGCCTTACATACGTCGAGCAGTATCAAAAATGAGCTAAGAAAAACATTTTTTAGTAGGGACAACAATAGAAATTAATAAAAATAAATAGTGCACATTGTTTATTGGCATTTAAACTTTATAAACAATTATATTTCACTTTATTTTTACAATAATTACTATATCAAAAATCCAATTAAATATCCAAAATCCGGCTCGACATACTATAGAGAAAACGATTTCGAATATTTAAAAAAAAAAAAATCGCATTAAAAATATTAAAAACTGTATGAGTTATCATGTCGATCGTGACGGAAAAAGTAATTTTGAGAAAGACGCGTTTTAAGTTTGAAGTGTCTTAAATAAAGGATAACTATCTGCGCGCACCAAACTCTCGTCGGGTAGTCGCATTTTTTACCATAACTTTGGATCTATGACGAATTTCGGCAATCGACTTTCACAGAAATCAGCCTAAAACTATAGAGAACAACAATCTGTTAAAAAGAATATCGATTTTTGGAAAATTCTGAACGTATGTAAGGTCTTAATGAAACTTATGGCTGTTTATTTATAATTATAAAGATATTAATAACAATACAGAGAAATATTTTTGTAATCATCGTAAAAATTGACTCAACTTAATTATTATTTTTTAAATATTATCTAATAATTATTTTTGTTTTATTTTTATTCTCAGTTTAAATTATATATGACTTAGGACACTAATTACTTACAATTAGTTAAATTTTGTTAACTTTTGTATAAGAGCGTGTAGATATTTCTGACTTAGTTATCAATAAAATATAAATGAAATCAATGTTAAACGAAGTCTCATGCAATATATCAACAATTTATATCATTTGTTTCTTTTGCTTAAATGATACGATTTAAATAAACTTACAATATATTTAACATGTGCATATGTGGCACTTCATAAATAATAATAAATAACATTTTTAAATAATTTATTATTTCAAGTGTTTCGCGTACGATCATGGTTTGAATTAAAAATAACATTGATTGTGGTTATCAATATTAGCTTTAACAATGCTTTTTGTTTGCGATAAAATAATCTTTAGAAAGAAAAGAAATATAAACTAGGTCAAAATGGTTTGTAAGATGATTCCGTAGTAAATCTTTAACGCGATCGTATTTGTAATACTATTTTAATTTAACAACGATCGTTTAATCATTGCAGTATCGTGTTAATTTAATCAAATATACATCAGACAATCGTCATAATAATCGCTCGATATAATCTCCACGGAAATTAATAGTGGTATCGCGAAAATACCCGATATTATCTGTCCATTAATTTTTTTCTCTCTTTCAAACTTTAATCATAAATTTATAATTATGTGATACGTATTTACGAAAATTAATAAAAAATTATTGAATGATTTAACAACACTTCGATTAATCGTAATAATTTTTTTTTTTCTTTATACGCAAATACAATGTTTCTATTTATACAAATTGAAAAATTATCTCAGCTTGGACATGCAAATAATTATATTTTCAACTTTTATTAAAAAAAAATATATTTAAATTTAGACCATAAAGCAAAATTAATATCTAATTTTCATAAATAATAAGTAAACAACAATTCGAAAAGATTATTCTTTTTTCTTTTCTCTATATTTTCTTCTTTTTTTTTTTTTTTTTTTTTAAAGTAATTCATCTTTATGCTTCTTAATAGAGCACGTTAGTTAAAAGCATATTTGTTATGAGAAAAATAAAGTATAAGAAATTGATCGTAAACGTAGACGCAGACTGCGAGTTACTAGGAACCAACCAAGGTTCCCAAGTGTCGTTTGTTCTCCTTGGATCGGCTCTCCAATCGATTGGCATTCTGTATTGATTTATCGAAAAACGTCCATATTTTTCTAATATATCGTCCAATTCTTTAACGATCTTAAAATAAATAAATAAATTTGAAAAAAAATGTTTCAACGTAGAAAAGAATCCAATTAATATATGATAATATTAGGGTGAACCAAAAGTTCTTGCATTTATTATTGTGTTATAAATTGCAATTATAAACTGCATAACGGATTGTTGTATTTCTTTTCTGTAAAATTTACTTTGAAAATATTCATTTAAAAACGTAATTTTTGATTCATCCTAATAGAAAGAATATCGTATTAATGTACCCTTGGATATTGATTTGCAATGTTTCTCGTTTCGCAAGGATCATTTTCCAAATCGTAGAGACACTGTGTAGCGTTGCAAGCCGTTAAAGAAGTTTTAAATTGATAACTGAAATTCGATTGACAGGTAACCGTAGCTTCTTGACGTAAATGTACTATAGTGCTAGGTTGAGTAACCGGTCCTCCAAGATAATAAGTAATACTATCAGAAACAGAACTTTTCATTATTGAATCGGCATAGGATGGAAGTTCAGCCGATTGATCGTATTTTTCTGGATTACCGTAATATACATCGTAAATACTATATTCAGGTGGTCCTAAGAATAAATTATTATTGTTTATCCATAATTAATATCTTATGTAAAAAAATATATATATAATATAATAATAAAAATATATATATATCATATTATATAATAATAATTTTTATATAAAATATTATAATATGAAGATAATTACCTCGAAGTAATTTGAAACGTTTGTATATCGCACCCTCTATCTTTCTACCATAATCGATATTTAACAAAAGACTTTCCCTTTCTTTACCCGTTTCCAAGCTAAGTGCATTCCATTGATCTATTCCATCGATTTCACCTAAATCTTTTAGATCACCACCTGCCACTGAATATAACGTTGGTAACCAATCAGTTATGTGTACCAATTGATTCGACACTCGTGCAGATTTTTGCAATCTGGGAGACCAAAGTACAGCCACACCTCTCACGCCACCCTCGTAAAGAGTATTTTTCGTCTACCCCGTATAAACACATATGAATAAAAAAATAATATTTTATAATTATTAAATAGATTAATATTCTTACCCCTCTTAATGGATAATTCGAACCCCAATTTCTGAGCCTTCCAACGGAGGGTGCTCCGTTATCGGTTATAAACAATATCAAGGATTCGCTTAACATTCCTTTCTCACCCAATGCATGAACAACGTTACCTACTGATTCGTCCAATTCAACCACCATCCCTAGACACATTAGGAAAATATCATAATAAAATACATAACCGTAATATAAACCAAAATTTTTTAAATTATTCCTCGTGACAAATGATTTTTGGACACCCAATGACCGGAAATTAATTTAATACCAGTTTGACATTGCTACGAGTATACTATGTTTGTAAGTTTACGATAGTAAAAGAAAAAAGATAGTACAGAGTCATTAATCAGGGTCGTATAAATATTTGCTAGGATTAAGGGGCACGTTCAAATGGAAAAGTTTAAAAATATACTACTGTATACTACAGTAAAACCTTTAGTATATATCCGAATAATTAGGGAAACTGTTCGGATACCGGAGGTTTCAATTTGAATATTCAACTATGTATCTTGATTTTGTTTTATGTGTACTTGCGTATTTTCGCCGATTAGGGTCTCTGATATGCTTGAATTCTCTATCTTTGTAATAATCTTGCGGATTTTCCAAAGGTGCGTGTACAGCGAGATGCGATAATTGAAGATAAAGGGGCCGTGAAATTTCGTGATGTTCAATTATCCTGATAGCTTCTTGAGTAAAAAGATTCGTAGCGTATTTATCGGAAATTCCGTATGCTGGATCATCCCCTCGATGCATATCGTATCCGGTCATATTCTAATAATATATCAAATTATTATTATTATTATTATTATTATTATTATTATTATTATTTCTAATGGAATCATTACTATGATATATAAAATACTGATGGAATTCTTTTATTTACCTGATACGAATATCTGTAACCGTAATACGAGACATGACTATTATAAAATCCAAGAAACGAATCGAAACCTCTGTGCAAAGGTGTATGCTGTGCGGTATGATAACCAATATGCCATTTGCCAATTAATTTAGTCGTATATCCCAAGGATCTCAAACGTTCGGGTAAAATTTTAATATCCAATGGTAAACCCCGTGGTTCGCCACCCCTAATACCGTCTCCTTGCATTCCTAAGTTTTATCATGAATTTCTATATATTTTTAACAAATAAATCAATCAATCTGAACGGATGATAGTGATCAAATAAATTGAAGAAGAAAAATAAAACATTTCTTTACGATGACGACAATAATGAATAACGACCAAACGATGCAGATAAAAAAAACTTTCCCCATTCCTTACCCATACGAATTGGATAGAGTCCTGTAAAAAATGCTATTCTTGAGGGAGTACTCGAAGGTAATACGTAATGTTTGTTTAAAATAATCCCATTGTATCCAAGTGCATCAATATTAGGGGTTGGTATTTGATTAGAACCGTGAAATCCAACATCGTTCCAACCCTATGAATTATTAAAAATTATAACAATGTATATTAAAAAAAAAAAGAAACAAATTTGGATAAGGGATGCTTAAATACGTCGAAAACTAAAATATTATACTTCCTAGTTGAGATATGTATTTATTCTAATTTTAAGCAATTGATCTTATCATTTCAAATTAGGACGAAATTTGACTAATGTGTCACACATTTACACCTACGTCCTCTTATCTAATTGCTCTTTACATATTTTTGTTTTCTCTTTTCTTCCTTATTATTGGAAATATTTCAAATATAAATCCTCACATTTATGTAATTTAATACAATTAAAATTATCTTTAAAATTGATTAAAAAGAAAATATCATTGCCGGTGATATACAAAACTCTTATTTCAAATAGTTCACTTGATTTAATTAATGCGGTTAAATAAATTTTTATTTTCACTGTTCACGAAATAATAAAAATATGACATTTTTATTTTCATCGTAAAACAAAATCATAAATATATGACATTTTTATTTTTTGCTATTGTTCAAGCAATTATCGTTTATTTATATTAAATAAAATATTTTTATTTTCTTACCAAATCGTCGGCCATGAAAATGATAATATGGGGAGCGGTCTTGTAAACACCAGCTGTACATTTCGTAAAAAATTTGATGATCAGTATAATTATAAACACCTGTCGAAACTTATTCAGCAACATTATTTACGTTGAAATTATATGATAAGAGAAAATTAGAATACATAATATCGAAGATAACGAGTCGATTTATAATTGTTTCTCACTAAATAAAGAAAATCCTCAAAGTAGAATATTTTACGCACGATATTTAACAAGATGCTCTTACAATTTATAAAAGAACAGAGATGAGAGATAAACAGGTTTATATAGTCCACCCACGAAAGGAAACATTATGAATGAACCGTACGAAGGGGAAAGGAAAGTTTAACAATGATTCAAGCAATAAAGAAGAAGATACGTGTTTCAACTAGGCTACTTCTCATCTTTCTTCTGATCTACTACGCTTATTCAATTTTCTAATGACGTAAGATATATATGCATCTATTTTAATTATTTTTTTTTGTCCTGTTTCTTTTTTTTTTTTTTTATCAATAAATAGAAAAATGTAACGAGTAGATAAAACATATTTCTCTCTCTATCCTTTTTCTTTCACATAATTGTAATAAATATTTTCGTTTATCTATTTAATTCGAGCCCATAAGAATTAACGTGGCTCTTATATTTGATTATATTGCCTAATTCGGTATCGACACCACCTATTAACTTAATTAACGATTTAATTCAAGGTCTTTTAACAAGATGACTAGTGATGAAACATTATCAAGAATCATCAGCGTTTATTTTAATTTTTCGAGAAGAATCGAGCGAAAAATTATTTCCAGGATCATAAACCAAAATATATTAAATATATGCTATCTCATTAAAATCTTATTGTTTATATAGATTTTTATAAAACTAACAATTTTTCAAGGTAATCAAAGATAACTTGTTTTTATGAAAACAACAATTTTTTTTAGTACAACGTACATAAAATATATATATTTTATTAAAATTACAGGATAATGTTCCTAATTTAATTATAATTACATTTTGGTCTTAATATTTATTACAATGTGTTATTATAATGTATAAATGAATAATATATTTTTTTAAATGTTGTTAAATCAACATACTAAATTGTATAAAATTAAGTAAACTGGATAACAGTTTTATCTATTAGGCTATTCTATTGATTTTTAATGGTAAACGTGCAACGAAATAATTTTGTAAAATGTGGATGTTATTAAAAAAATCAAATAAATATTTGTTAAATAATAATATAAAGTATAAATAAAAATGGTTGAAGATGCGATTCGGATAGGGGTACGTTTTAGACCACTCAACAAAAGTGAAATAGAAAAGGAACGTGAAGAATATTTGAACACAATGCCTGGATAACCATAAATAATTATTAAAAATACAGACAGAAAATCCACATTTAATTATGCTTTTACCCCGGATATTAACAAAAAAAACTTTTATAACACAGCTATCACAAAGATATAATTAATATAATAACGTAAAAGGATTGGACCTATTAGGCCTGAAAATTGATTGTAAACATGAAAATAAAACACAGCGCATAGACTGTGCTTAAAAACTAAATAAATTATACCAATGCACATTACAAATATTTAGTTATTACGGAATAATCTTGTACTCTATCTAAAGTCTTTAAATTATCCCACCACAGTTGTAATTTATGCTGAAGCATAAGACGGAACCATGGTGTTAACGGTGCTTTTATCGTTCGTGAAAAATCATTGATCATTGATCTTGATACCCATTTAACTTCACTCACTTCATCGGGATTAGGATCAAGAGTTATATAATCTTTTTGTAGAAATAATACGTAATCTATTTCATGTTCGCCCCAAACTCCATCTCCCAAAGAAAAGTAATGAATTCTTGATAAATAAAAGAAATCAGAAAGATTAATCTCCGAGATTGGAATACCCAACTCATAATTGAGTCTTCTTTGTGCTGCCCTACGTATACCAATTGCATCATCTTCTAAAGTTTCTCCAGATATTTCCGCTAAAGGATGACTGCAGCAAGAATTTGTATAACAGTCCGGAAACGTTATCTAAAATAGTACAATAAGTTAATAATTAAAGTTAATGAATACAAAATATATCTCAATTTATTTGACTAACAATCATCACCTTTCTTTCAAAGATAAAATTGGTAATAAAAAGTTATACCTTCCATGGAGAACGTCTTTGCAATAACAAATCGCCATCCCGATTAAATAAGAAAACACTAAATGCTCTATGAAGTGGTAAAGTACCATCATTTGTAACTCTATGACAATCTTTTTTAGATGCTTCGCCAATAGGTCTGTCAAATTCATCGACAAGTATACAACGCTCTTCCAAAGCAGCTTTTTGCAGCGGAGCTATTTGTGCCACTTTATAACCTCTAACATTAGTTGCTACTTTATTTATTATAGAAAACATACTTCTACTTATTTTATCCATTTTCTATTGTATTTATATTTTCACAGTTCTTACTGTCTTGAAAGTCTATCTAATACTAAAGCATATGATGTAACCAACAATAAAGAAAAAAGATCAAAATAAAAATAGAACTTATTTAAATTTATTATCATATATATTATCATAAAATATATTTTTTATGACTTCAACAATTTTTTTATTTTACGTTCACTTAACACACACAAACAGCACAACATATTATTACACGAATAAAAATCGTTTTAAAGGTTGGAAAATTTATACAGCAAAATTTTCGCAACTTTCTTTTCATGGAATGCGGTCAAATTATTAGCATTGTCTTCGTTTAGTTTCAACAAATCACTTTTAAAATTGTTATGTATATATGTTACATACATTGACACAACTTTTGATATATTTCTAACCATTAAACGATAATAATCAAGTAAACGTTGATAAACGAATAAAAACAGGAAAAATACAAAAATTAATATAAATTATTTCAAATATTTTGATTTTCGTAATACTTATAATTATATGAATTAATGAAATTGAAATTAATTACGTGATATATCTTTTCTTGTGATAATAAAACACTATAACTCAAATATGTTTTCCTTTTACGCGTGTCGAAAATACGTTGACATTTAACATTTCGAATATAGATAAATTTATGTTAATTTCGTAGAAATAACATATTTTTCATGATACAAATACAAATGCGAAATTTAATCTAAAAATATGTTGAAATTTTTAAAGTAAAATTATTCTGCACAAATCGACAAATAATTTTTGGACAAATATTCCATAAATGTTAATGATTTTCTTTAATTAATGAAATTGTAACTTATATTTGTATTGTTTAACATTATTTTGTTAACATTATTGTTTAATGTTATTAAATAATGTTTTTTTTTTTCTTATTCTTTCTTTAAAAATCTTTAAAATTATTAATTATTATAATTTAAGTTAGATTTCTCTCCGTTTAGAAATGCGTTAGAAATATCGTGCCATTAGAAACGCACGTGCATACGTATTCTCAATGTTTAAATGGTACGAGTAAGTTTCACCATATTTTCACACACAAAAAAGGGTATAAATATATTCTCCTTATAACAAAGTAATTTTTAATTTTATATTAATATTTATCAGAAAGATTCTTAACTGTGACTAGAGTGTACTATCAATATAGTACATAACCTAACAAATAAGGAACACGAAGACTGATGAACAAATTGTTCAAGTTTTAAGTTTGAATAACTTAATATAAAAATAATAACAGAAAATTTGTGTAATAATATAAAAAAGAGAAATAAAATGTCAGACGAAAAATCTACAACGCAAGAATTTAAATTAGACGCCGATTGTGAGTTACGTTTTGAAGTGGAAAACAAAAATGAGAAAGTTACGTTGGAGGTAAAATTTTTTCAATAAATATTCTTATTTTTATATTTTTCTTTTATGTTACTATTGGTTGATAATTTGATTAGAAATAATAATACATTTTTTATATTATTATTATTCTTTTTTTTTTCTGCGAACACTTACTGCAAAAACAATTAACTATTATTACAATTGTTTCATGTCACCATCAAGCTAAAAAATGGATTGGCTGAAGTATTTGGAACGGAATTGGTGAAAGGTAAAAAATATGAATTCAGCGCGGGTGCTAAAGTTGCTGTCTTTACGTGGCAAGGGTGTACCGTCGAACTTGTTGGAAAAACAGATGTTAGTTACGTAGCAAAAGAAACACCAATGGGATTGTATTTAAATTGCCATGCTGCTATGGAAAGATTGCGAGAGACAGCAGAAAATGAAGATAAAAGAGGACCTATAACTATGGTTGTAGGACCTTGTGACGTAGGAAAGTCAACTCTTTGTAAGATTTTATTAAACTATGCAGTTAGAATGGGAAGAAGGCCAATCTTCGTTGACCTGGATGTTGGACAAGGCGATATAGCAATACCTGGTACAGTTGGTGCATTATTAGTAGAGAGACCATCCAATATAGTAGAAGATTTCAGTCAACAAGCACCACTTGTTTTCCATTTTGGACATAAAACCCCATCGGATAACGTTGCTCTGTACAATCTTCTTGTAACTCGTTTAGCTGAAGTTTGTACCGACCGACTTCAGGCTAATAAGAAAGCTCGAGTTTCAGGAATAGTAATAAATACTTGTGGTTGGGTCAAAGGAGATGGATACAAATTACTGACACATGCTGCGCAAGCATTCGAAGTTGATGCTATTTTAGTATTAGACCAAGAAAGACTTTACAACGAACTTGTTAGAGATATACCACCTTTTGTTAAAGTCGTCTTCCTACCAAAAAGTGGTGGAGTTGTTGAAAGAAGTCAAGCACAAAGAACAGAAACTAGAGATCAAGGAGTACGTGCTTATTTTTATGGATCAAAAACACCTTTGTATCCACATAGCTTCGAAGTCAAATGGAGCGAAGCAAGATTGTATAAAGTAGGAGCACCCGTTTTACCTGCATCTTGTATGCCACTAGGAATGAAAGCAGAAGATAATTTAACTAAATTAGTTGCTGTTACGCCTGGTCCTAATTTACTACATCATTTACTATCTGTATCATTTGCAGACTCTCCTGAAGATGATGTTGTACAAACTAACGTTGCTGGATTTGTTTGTGTGTAAGTTAAAATAGATATATACATTTATATATTTAATCGAATATTATCAACCTATTTAAATAGTATACTCAATTTTATTTTTTTAATTACAGTACTAATGTGGATGTAGACAGACAAACGTTTACAGTACTCAGTCCTCAACCAAGGCCATTACCAAATACTGTTCTGTTATTTTCGGAAATTCAATTTATGGATAGCCATTAAGTTTTATTATTTCTATTAAATAATAGTACAAGCAGCTTTAAGTAAATTGACAATATGATAAATTGAAAGTATTTATTAGGATTAATTTTATCGCGCTTTTTTTATTTTTGTATGTTATAGATAACATCATTTAGCCCCTATTACTGTTATCGTGAAAAACAATTTATTTTTATAAAATGTACTTTGAAGAATAACTTGATTGTAAAATGTATATATATGTACGTATGCTACGGTCAATATAGTAATACGGGCATTGTATATATTAGCCGGGAAATCTATAGAATGTCTGACATTTTTACATTGATTACCTGTATATACGAAAAAAAGGATGAAAAAAACGTTATTTATAAAAAATTGATACAAATATATACGATAAGTAACCCTTGTCAGCGCGAACGTATTAAATGTATATAATAGCTATTTTATATTTTCATTAATTGATTGATCCATGATGTAATACAATTAAATAAAATAGCCTTCATTATCGTATTACGTTTTCATAATTGTTTTTTAAATTTCCCGCCAATAAAATTTCTAGTAAAAATTCAGTCTCCATTAATAAGTTCTTTATTTTAAGTTGAAAAACACGAGAATTTAACTTGGATTAAAATAAATAATTAATAAATAAATGGAGAATATTCAAGAATTAAATGATTTAGATGTTTTTTGTACCGAGCAACAATTACGAGAAAAAATATATGAATTACAAGAAAAATCGGTTGGTATAGTCTATTCCATACAAAAATTTTGGTACCAAATTTTAAAAATTTATAAAATTTGATAAATAAGTATTTTTAAAATTAATTATGTAGAATTTCAAGAAAATATTTGTATATTTTTGTTTCTTTGTTTAACGAACAGGATACGTTAGAACACACGCAAAGAGAATTATTAGAAACTCGACATACTTTGTATAGTTCTAAAACAACACTGGAAAACGAAAGTCAAACAAACAATGAATTAAAAATGCAATTATCAGCAGCTATAAATATGATCAATCGTTTAGAGGCTGAAAAAATGCGAACTTACATGGAACACGTTCAATTAAAAGTTAATTACGATACCATGATCAACGAACGCAATGCTTTGATTGAACAGACTAAAATTACGAAATTAGAAATTATAGAAGCTAATATCAAACTGCAAAGCGCAGAGGACAAAATATCATCTTTGGAAATGTTAAATAAAAATCTGGAAGAGTCTCTAACTATGTTAAAAAATAATACTTTGAAAATGGTAGCGACTGCTGAAAAGTAAATAACAAATAAAAATTGATCTTTAATTATTATTTGTAAAAATTTAAGACGTGTGAAGCCAAATTTATAAAAATGATTGCAGCGAGATTGCTAAACTCAAAAAGGAACATCAACATTTGCAACAGTCATGTCAAATGACAATAGATCTTAATAATCGTTTACAAATATTTGGATTATGTGCGCATAGTATACATCAAAGAGACAAAATTGAGATACAACGATTGCAATGTAAGTTAAATTCTATGTCCAGCGATATCTTAAATATTCCGGATTCCAACACCACATTGCATCCAGAGATACAAAAATTGTGCGAAAAGGTAATATGCATTTACAAATAATATAATACGTATATCAAATCTTATAGTATGTGCTTGTGAATGCATATGCATGACACGTGAACATAGTAGAATATATAAACATAATATACAATTAGTATCAACTATAAATATATTATAAAATGTATTCTTACTTGTCAGTTACAGGCATTGATTCAAGAATTAAAATAATTCATGTAATAAATATAGTTTTGGTAGGAGACGAAGGAGGATAAGTTAATTTAATAAATGCTCTTGGATGTATATAGGATTAATATAAAATGTATTATATAATAATTGTCTGTATATTTCAGTATATGCCAAACAAGTTAAGTGATTAAAATGCAAATTTTAAAAGATGCAAGACTATGAGACAACAAGCAAATAAAGATATTGCCTGTAGATCCACCACATACACACGAATCCACTACTATATGCAATACAAAATATATCTAGAAAATAAGCATTTTTTTCTTACATGTGTTCTGATTTTTTCGGGAACCAATGAAAATAAGTTCCATGGCTAATAATTATAACGCTTTGAATTGTCTATTGAAATTTTTTCTTTTACTTTTTTTCATCAGTCATCATATGATGCAGTTACTATTTTAGTTTATTATTATTAGTAATTAATTAATTATTTAATTAATTATATAATATAATATCATATAATAATTAATTAATTAATTGATGAGCTAATAATTATAACATGCTTGTGTGATGTATTCTTATTAATTCCGTGAAAAAGCTAATCGCTTATTAACAATATATAAAAAATGATTGTGATTTTTATACCGGTTAAACTTTACTTTATTAATCATTATATGTGATTTTGCACAGTGATCTTTCCTTCTAAATATATAGATATATATTTTTTGTTTTTGTTTTTCCTTTTTTTTTCTCTTTTTTTGTTTTGTTTTATTTAAATAACAGGAACAGAACATTATTTGACGTAATAAAAGAGAATGCATTTTTAGTGCGTCTTATAAAAAAATGATATTTCCCCTAATATTAAAGCGAAGTAATTTTATACTTGTATTTCACATTTAGTATTGGTTCTTTAATATTGATTTCATAGTATTCCCTTCTTTACATAACAACACCAGAGGAGAAACAATCACAGAAGCGCAATGAAAGAATGAGCTTTTTTTTTCTTTTTTAAATAAGATGAAACTTGTTACTTTGCATGCCAACGTCTTCGCTGTAAATATCACAATTTTCACAACAATATCGTTATTTCACAAAAAGATTACTTATCGATAAGATTTTATAATGAAAGATGATATAAAACTGCAGTTTAAAAAATATTTCCATTTCTCAAATACATATTACATGTCTTTCTATTTTTCTTTATTAAAAAATAAAAACAAAAAGAAGAACAAAAAAATATATATATATATATGTAATTATAATAACGACACAGAAAAGAACCAACTTAAATAGTTTAGACAATTTCTCCTCTAATGATTTTTTTCTCAGTAAGAAATTATTTAAAGTTAATGATTATAAAAACACAGTCAATGTCCATTGTCAAGGTGTAAAGTCACAGAGCCCAATTAATGGACCATATGAAGCCTCGTAGAACGTTAAATTTGTTCGACGAAATGTATGTAAGTAATTAATAATAATAGACAAGTTGGCCTCATTCAAAGGTCGGAAATATTTAAGGGGTCAGAGTATAGAACAGCGAGCTAACCAACTTGGCGGTTTCCTTTGTGGTTCTGATGCTTTCAACTGGTGACCACCACCTTTGGGTGGATTTGATGCTTCCTAGATAAAAATAAGATGAATGTGTTAATAAGATATTAACCGATTAATGTATTGTAAATACGTTAATGTTTTTTAATTTAAGAAAACACGTTAAAGCGTTAGTTATTGTTAATAGATTTGGTTAAACTATTATTGAGGTCTAACGAATGAAAAAGAATAAAAATTATGCAAATATGCAAGATTAATTAAATATTAGGTGTAGTTAAGCAGAATGCAAATATTAATAATGTTATGTTATTACAATAATGAAACATAGATAGCAACTAGAAAAAATTAATTATATTAATACACGCGTAGCATTAAGAATAGATGCAAATATTATAGATAATCTTGCACATTAAGTAATAATGGATATGTAACATGGTTTAACGGTGTTACATAAGAAAAGAAAAAATATACATTCAAGTAAGAACAGTGTCGAAAGAAACAGTTACCTTCTGCCAAGATAGACCCGCACCAAACACAGAGAAACAGACATAGGAAACAAAGAAAATGAAGTTATTCGATATAAAAAATTACAGGCGATTGAGTATACCTATAGCACTTTTGACATTGCTTAGTATAAAGTATGTGTTAGAAATATTAATTATTAAAGAAGTACATTTATATATAACTTATAACGTATAATAAATATATGTTTTTTAAATCAAATTGATCATTTATACATTATAAGCTATATTTAAAAATTCTATAATATTACATATTATAAAAATGATGCAAGCTGTATATTACATGATTTCTCAAGAATGATATTTTTATAATTATTTGTAGATGTACAAATTTTTAAATATAGCTGGATATATTTAAGTATGGCTCAGACAACTTGTATATGCAATTCTTATACGTTAAATAATTAACAAATATTACTAATACTTACCAATTTCTTTTCCATTTTAGCTTTAATATCGCGCGCCAAAGTATAAAATGCTTCTTCAACGTTGATACTGGATTTCGCAGAGGTTTCCATAAATTTAATACCGTATTCAACTGCAAGTTGTTCGCCTCGTTCCTTAGATACTTGTCTCTTGTCTGTAAGTTCACACTTATTGCCTAATAACATCTTCTCTACCTCAGCGGATGCATTTTCTTCTATATTACGAATCCAATTCTTAATATTTTCAAAGCTTTTTTCATTTGTAACATCATACACTAACATTATTCCCATAGCACCACGATAATATGCCGTTGTTATTGTACGAAACCTCTCTTGTCCAGCGGTATCCCTTTTTTGTATATAAAAACAAAATAATTATTAATAAAATGTTTAACAATAATAAAAAATATTTTTCAAACGAATTAGTAAGAATTCTTACCATATTTGCAATTTAATTTTCTTGCCGTCTAACTCAATTGTACGAATTTTAAAATCAATTCCTGAAATATAAAAATGCAACAATTTAATTTACACAAACTGGTACAAACTATTCTCGTATTATCACCAAATATGGATTAGTATTAAAATCAAATGAGAACAAAAAGTGTATCAATGGTATATTGATAGGATTAATATAATGTATTTTTAATAAATATTTCTTGTTAAAAACTTATTATTATAAGATAATATGCTACTCGACAATTATATCATATGCAACCTGTTTTATGTTATTAAATTAAAATGATATAAAACACAACATATATTTATTTAAAATGATAATGTTAGTAATGTGCAAAAAAAGGATGTAGAATGACGCATAGAAATTTAATAAGTATACCTAAACAAGAGTTTCTTTGTCTGTAGACTAAATAACATTTGTCTAATGATCAGACGTATTTATAGATCTATGTGTCGTATTACGCATGTGGCAAGAAAAATAGTGAGAAAGAAAAATGCTATGAATAATAATAACGATGATTATTAATAATAGGAGAGTAATACATACCAATAGTAGAGATGAAGGTCGTATTGAAAGCATCTTCGGAAAATCTGAATAATACACAGGTTTTGCCGACGCCCGAATCTCCGATAAGTAGTAATTTAAATAAATAATCATAGGTCTTTGCCATTTTTCACTAACAATCGACCTTTATCACGAGTTGTTTAAATATTATTATTCAACCACCACTACACTATCAAATACCTTGAAGCCCGGATGTTTCGTATTCGCGGTCCGTTGTGATGGTGAAAGACAGCTGGCTCCGGAATCTTGACTTCAAAATATTTTCGGATTTATTATGGACTTATTCGATCGTTAGTCATTTGACGAAAACTAATCACTTTAATTGTATTACTCAATTATTAACAAATAATTCTCGTAATACTTTATTTATTTATTTTTTAACTCGCGATAATATTATTCATTAAAATTAACAAAGCAAATTTATCGTGTATAACATCTGTCATAAAAAGCGATGACAGCCATTCGACACCGCGATTTTTCTCCCGTGTTGTGGCTATCTTGCGGCTAGTTTAATTAACTATCGATTCTTACTAATAATCATTCTCGATTATCGATTATTCCTTACATCGAGATATATCGATCTGTATAAATGTATCAACTAATCAAAGTGCTTGTCCAAAATTTATATAAGAAATTTCCAATTTTTTTACACTAGCATTAATGACGTCATTTTTTCTATTGCATCAAAGATAATAATAACTAAAATGTTTTTATTTCAAATATTTATGCAATTAATGCAGAATCAAATATCTCGGCGGCCATGATGGTTAATCGAAAACTTGTGGACTACTAAAGTCAATTATTAAACGCACGTCTATTTTTTAATTTAATATGTTTAAAGTTCAATTATATATATAATAACGTCAATATAATATTACTTTTTTGAATGAAAATATTAATTTGATATTACTTATTACTTATTAATAATCCATGATAATTTTTATAAACATTTTTTTAATTCATCGAAACGCCTAAATGTATGTAACGTTGTATATAATACTTTTAAATACAGAAATATGCATACATTTACTGGTTCTTTATATTATAAAATATAAATGACATAAAAAATAACTAAATTAAAATTACAAGGAGTTATTTATTAAAAGCGTACGTAAGTTTATATTTTAAAATTACATCTTTTTACTTTTTTTTTTTAATTTACTAAGATCTCTAAAGATTTCTTTCTTACTTTCCTTTTGTCTCTTTAATTTTCTAGCTTCTTCTACTCTAACTCGTGCTTTGAGAGCTTTTATCCTAATTGTCGTAGCTTTTTTAAGTTTCTGTTGCTTATCCGCGTATGCCGTTCTAATCATTTTCATAAGACGCGCAACATTTTCTTCTTTAGCATCTCGCACCACTGCAACTCTATTTTCTGCAAATTTAGTCTTACGCGTGTGAGGATCAGGTCCAAATTTAGGTTTGTCTTTGTAGGGAAGTTCTTTTTGTAAATTACGTGGTATAACCAAGGGTTTAAATACTTTCACTTTTCTTTCAATAGGAGTGTAAAGTGAATCAGTATTAACAGTTGCATGAATATTCCTTTCTCGTTTTAATTGACCAGTAGTTTTCATACCACGCCATTGATTCTTTTCCGCGGGAGGTAACAAAAGCGACGTTACAGGATTATAGAATTTAGGTACATCGATTTTGTACCAAGTACGACAGAAAACTATATCACTCAATAATATTTTATCTTCAAACGTAGCACGAAAACAACCTGGCGGTTTAGAAACTGCTTTCTTTATTTGACCACGAATACCAGAAACTGTTCTAATCTTGGCACCCTCAAATTTAGCTACTTCTAAAGTGCTGTTAAACATATCCTTGATAAATGCAGTTTTTTTGTAAATTTTCATTGGTACACCAGTGAGTTTTAATTTTTTCATTATTTGAGTACTCTTATCCATTTCTACAATGGATCCAGTAGCTACTATTCTAAAACCGGGTTCTCTTGTAGCAATATTTTGAACAGCAAGAACTCCAGTACCTTGTGGTGTTATAGGTCCCCAAAAATGTGCCATACAAGCGATATGTTCAGGAGTATATTTTAACATTCTACTACGAAGATTATCTTCTAATTTAGCATAAATTGGTAACGTTTGGAATCTTCTCCAACCTACAGAAAGTATTATAGGATCTTTGCTTTTCAATATTCTCGGATACCATCTGTGTTTCTTAATTCGTGTTTGCACATAACCGATATTCTCTTCTCCGTGCAATAATCCTCCAATAATGAGCGGATATGATGGATCTAAGTTTATAACCATTTCACAAGGAACACCTTGTATTTCTACACGTACATACATTCCTGGACGATAACCTTCTAACTGAACTCTAACATCGTCATCTATCCCTTCGAATTCTGACTTGTTTATTTCTGCTTGTTTGTCAACTTCTTGTCTCAATTCATCATAATATGTCTTTGTTTCTCCATTATCATACTCAGCATTGAATTGTTCTTTGAGTTTCCTTTTTTTCTCAAGAAGCTGTTTCTTTTCGTCTAATTCATTTTCTTTTGATGGTTGCGAATCATCTGCCTTATGTTTCTCTCCAGTTTCTAAATCTTCAAAATCTCCATATATTTCATTGTCATCCATATCATCTAATTTTAAAAGTTCCTCCGCATCTTCCGATTCTTTCCATTTGCCAGTAACAAAACAATTAACTAACAATACTTTATTGTCCTCTTCCAACCAATCACGAGAAGGTTCTTTGGAAAAGAAAATATTTTCTTCCAAATTTTGTAATTCACGTTCTTGTAATTTTTGTTTTTGTTTTTCTTGTACAATTTTAAATATTCCGCCTACAGATTTACTATCATTTTCTTCTTCTTCTTGTTCATCTTCTTTATTATTACTTTGTATACCTTTGTCAAATACTCCATAAACAATTTTCATTAAACTTTTATTATTTTCTTGACGATTTCTAAATGCTTCTTTGGCTTTATCGATTAAATTAGACTTCCATTTAAATTCATCTGCAACTTCTTCCTCGCTTTCATTACCATCGTTATCTTCTTTCATTGACTCTTCTTGAAAATCATTGTTATCGTTATCAGAATGATCCATTTCTAAATCTCCACGAGAATCATCGTCACTAAGCTCGTCAAAACTTTCATTCTCGCTTTCATTTTTACTTATATCTACGTCCTTTTTACTCGAACTTTTGTCGAAAAGACTGAGAACTTCTGTAATTTTATTCTTTACTCGAATATCAGATTCTTTACTTAAAGAATGGTAGATTTCTACTTCAGTTTTATTTTTTACTTCCTCATTATTATCATCTTGAAAATCATCTACATCTTTATCTTTGTTATTAATATTAGAAAAATTAATGGTTTTCTTTTTCTTTGTGGAGGATAAAAGTAAATCCTGATTTTTTCTTTTGATACCTTTTTTAATTGTATTCTCTTCTGCATTGTCTTCATCGTCTTCATCATCTTCATCATTTTCATCATCATTTAATTCTTCTTTATCATCATCATCTTGTTCTTCGCTATAATCGGAATCCACATCCATAGATGCTGCAGTTTCATTTGAATCAGAAAAAATAACTTTCCTTCTTATTCTTCCATCCTCCTCTACATTCTCCCCAATATAATGAGATTGAAAATCTTCATTAACATCCTGAGATTTAATAGGTGCAGTATCACTAAATAATTGTAGTTCACTGTGTTGTAACTTTTGATCTAAAGTTTCTTGAGTCTCCATTAATGCTCCAGTTAAACCAGTATCCTCATTTTTATGCGAATGACTACCCGCTAATTCAAAATAAACTGCATCTTTATCATAAACAATCCCACCAATACCAGAAAATGGTGCATATATTAATCTTTCCTTTTCTACTAATGCACGTTTTTTTAATTGTTCGGGAAGAGGACATGGATCAGATAAAAAGCTTACATCTTTAATTCTAAGATCACCGCATCCAGGAATATGAATGGAAGATTCTTTAATTAAAGGTACTCCTCTAACATAGCTGTAAAAAAATATACAAACATTTTTATACAATCTTATGACATGTCAGGCATATATTAAATAATAAAATATAAAACTATGTACATACCCATATAAACATATCGTCCTATCAACTTTAGGATTTTTTCTAATCAATTCAGGCAACGTTAAATCTTCTATTCTATCAGCAAGAATATAAGGATGCGAAGTACGCCACGTCAATGGTCTAAATTTCATCACTGATATAAATCTAGCCAAATTTTTAATTTCAGTCCGAAGATATTCCTCATGAATTAATCCAGAAAGATAAAATAATTTAGCACCTGAGTATACTTCGGTCCAAAATCTATGTTTTAATATTTTCTTCGTTTTTCTCAATTGTTTAGCGTTTTTAAATAAATCTAAATGAGTTAATACGCCCATGACTCTAGGCATACCATGAACTTGACAAATATTAAGAAACTCAAAGACCTCCATTTCAAAACCAAAAGATGCATCAACTAAGAGTAAAACCAAATCGGCTACTTTTGCTATATCAATCATACAACTTATATCGTTGTTACATTCCATAAACGTAATCCTTCTTTTTTTACCAGATACTACAGTAACAGGACCAATTATATTAGTCAACGGTTGCTTAACATAACTTTTTATTAAACATTGTATAAGCAATGATTTCCCAACTTTGGGTGGTCCAACTACTGCGACTAAGATTGGTGGTGGTTCTAACGGTGTTCTATCTACTAAAGGTATATATTGTTTTTTAGTTTCGATATCCTGCTTACGTCGAAATCGTCGTTCAGCTTTAATTGCTGAATTAAATGTAAAAGCTTTCGGATTTTTCTGTTTATCCGTTAATTCTTGAATATGTGGATTTTTAGCTTTCTTCTTCTCAGCTTTACGACCAGCATTTCGTTCTCTATGCGTTTTATGTTTTACAGTATCTTCTTCGTTCGACATTTTGTTACACTTTCACACCTTCTAGATATATTTCATTAATATTACAAAATATTTATCATATTTTGCACTATTTTTAATCGTTTTCTTACTTGGTAGAAACACGCGACACGAACATGTGATTCTCATCAAAATAGGTTAGGTGTAAAGCTTTTAGAAAACTATATCGATAAAGAAGAATCAGGGGTGCGATCGAAGCGCCACGAATTTGAACTTACCATATGTCGATATTATCCTATTGATTTACCGACACTCCACGAACACTGTTTTACCAACAGTCTCATTCATATTTTATAACTTTCAATGAAATTATGAATGAATAATTATAATTAAAAAATATTTAATCATAAAACGTTAATAATGAATAAGTAAAAACTTAAATTGATATAAATTGTGTGAAATGATTAAATTAGTTATTTAGTTAATAATTAAAAATTTAAATTTAGTCATTGATGAATTTCTTCGTAGATACTCAATAAATTATGAATTCTATAGAAAAGAATCATTGACAAATTATTCCATAGATACACTTGAATATACAATTATATTCCCATATGAATTTCCACTTTTCTTATGTTAAATCTGCAACGAAATATGTCGATAGATTGGCCAACTGTTAAATTACGATGACGAAAAATTATCGCGTTACTTCTGAGGACATACATTATCCATTTGAAACCGCACAATACTGCTGGTCGATTGGAAAGTCATCGATCATGTATCTTAATTCGTACAATGACGAGTGATATTGTAAAATTTGAGACGATGATCGATCGTTTTATGTTCTTTGAGCAAATCGTTTCCCTGTAGCAAGTTAGTTTATAATTCGCATGTTCATCAAACGTGAAAAAAATTGTTTTATTATTTATTTATTATTTACAAAAAATATATTTGTATTTTATTAATTCATTACAATGAAATTCACTTATCGTATGTTCGTGGTACGCGTGTGTGTGTAAATGTAAACCAAAAAAAAATAAAAAAATAGAATTTAATGAATCTTTCTTCGTTGTAACTTACACACGTAAACGGTGTTCCGGTCTGTCAAACAAGGCGGACAGCTGTCACCTTTTAAAATCACGCTTAAAAAAATCGTTTTAATATACGATTCTGTGCGGTATGCACTTGTCTACAATTGACTCGCCTCTAACCGAAACGAATTGCGATGACGATTGGGGTGGATTTTTAAATGGAACATAATTTCAGGCTGCGAACATTCCCATTGCAATAAATGCTTCTAGTATGTACACACATACACAATATATATGCAACATTTATGTATATAATTATATATAAAAAGTAATTAATAATATTAGTTTGCTTGAAAAGTTCGCGTCAATTACTATATATATATATATATATATTTGTAATATAAAATATATTTTTCTTTAAATCGACACCCAATTTTCCAGACAACCCATTAGTACAGTATAGTAATTCAGAATTTTAAGTTACAGTATTTTTGTTGTTAATTTTTACTATCCCAATTAGTGATATGTTAATACGTGGTAATGTTAAAGTACGAAAACATTGATTGAACGTATCGTAGATCATACATAATTTCATAATTCGTAATACAAACCCAAAGTTTGACCTAATGAACCACTTAATCGACTTACAATTATTAATAGTTTCCGAAGATAATTTAATCAGCGCGATAATGCAGTTTAAGCATCAATTAACGTGATATATTCACTACTACATCGTCATTCAATCGTGTCTCGTTATTCACCGACAATTTAATCGTATGGGGAATCGAATAGGAACGCACAGATGGTACCTACGATCAAACGACCGAAGCTTGACTTTTGGAAATCTGGAAACTCGCATGATTGTCTGTGGCATAGTGCCGTACTTAATTGGTATACTAAAACGTTTAGAAGAAAAATCTAGATTATTTTATTTATCCTATTAGGAATTAGGCTAACGTTTTGTTCGATTCACGTACGTTCGTAGAATTCGTCAACGAATTTTCTCTCTTAACGATCAAATAAATTATTTTTTAAAATCGTATGGTTTTCGATGAAAACAAAACAAAAAATTACTACGAACTTACAAATCATTTCGTTTAACTCGAATTTTAATATTGTATCTATTTAAATATAAGAGATTAAAAATAATATAATATCTGGGCATAGGATTGGGGTCAACGCGAGAGACTGGCTCGATATAAGTTGAATCATGGTCAAGATTTACGATCCAAAACAAGCGAGAGATAGTTGTAATCGAAATATCAGTAACTGCTCGATGCGTGTAACATAATCGGTAATAAATTCATATTTTCGTTAGTATATAGGACAAGGAAACACGAGCAACAAATCGTAAAGTATAAGAATAAGTCAGAATAACCAGAGGGCGTGAATTCGTCGATAGTGAACAAGGTGTCCAGCAGAAAACAGACAATGTCACCCAATTATCGAACGATTGTCCCACAGTCCCAACTGTCAATGCTGGTCAAGTGTTGTCCGATCGGGGGAGTGACTGACCATCCTTCGAATCTAACTTTTACACCCTCCAAAACCTAAGTATTCTTGACAACAAGATAAATATATACTGGATATCCTGTAACCATAGGTTATACTAGTTAAGATTTTGCTATCACTATGGTTGTATAGGTTTGATTAATTAAAAATCTTTCTATTTTAAAATGTATCTTCGAGAAGAAGTTAATCAATGCAAGTATATCTAAGAATAAGAAGTAAAGTTAAATCAACGATTGTCGAATTATTATTCTATGATATATATATATATATCATAGAATAATAATATATATATATGTAGATACAATCTTATAAAATAATTAATTCAAATTAAAAGAAATTTAAATTAATGATATTTTCATTCGTTTTAAATTGATTAAAAAAATATTCTGCAACTAAGACAAAATTTGTCAATGACTCATTGATTAAATTAGACTCTTAGATATAAAATTTTGTTTCATCGTTTTATTATAAAGTAAAATAATTGATAAATGAATCGACATAATTTTTGTGGAATGATACTCGACGCGACATGTAAAATGATATGAACGATATCGAATAATAGTATATATATATTTGTCAGAAGTGTCCACCCTCCGATCGACTGTTTTTGCAAGTAGAATAGAATATATATCTTCAGAATTCATTTTCCTACCATAGTACGTAATTTTATGCATGTTTGCTTTACGAATGGGGTGGGGAGATACATATATATATATATACCTAAGAGCTATAGTAACTCCTGTATGTATATCGTGCAAGAAAAAAAAAGATTCTCCATCGATTGTTTGTCTAGAATATGGACTGACCAGTTGACCAAAAAAAAAAAAATTGCACTCAACTTTACCGTCTTCGTATGCGTACTCACAAATGTATATATGTAAAATTCCAATTAATATTATTAGAAAAATATTTGTTCAAGAGATATCACATCGCGAATGCAATGAAATTATTCTTATACGAAGAAGAGAAATAGAGAAAAACAAAAAAATGTATAAATTTATAACAAATGTATGTTATTTGTTTTTTGGGTCATGGGTAGAAAACAGGACAGGGGGTGGAGTGTTATGACGAATTCTTCTGTCTCTGTTACTCTTCTTTTAAATATCGAGATAGGGTTTAATAAGTACCATTCATCGGGATGTCTTTGGCTTACTTAAAACTTCACGTTGCTCTTTTTGTCTCGAATGATACACATACTTAAGCACACGCGCGCGCGCGCGTACACACGCTACACACAAAACGCGAGGAACACCTCGATTTGTGCCACGTGACTTCACGTGCAGAAGTCGCGTGCAGACCGGAAGCAAGAGCCGGATACTTTAGCCTGCCTCACGGTTCCGAGACACGGAACGATATAAGTCATCGATATTGTGACCTGCACAAATTTTAATGCTCCCGTGACTCACTTCAAACACGATGGATTTCTTATTTGTAATTTTTTATTTATATAAAAGAGTATTAACAAAAAAAAAGAAAGACATTCGTGGGGGACGGAGTAAAAATTGCTGACAAATCTTATTCCCGTTCGTATGTAATAAAAATAAATCTAATTTTTGTATTACGAATATATATATATATATTAATTTTCAACAGTTATAAGAAACATCGGTGATGATAAAAAGAATTTTTGGTTTTGTTGCTTCTTTTTTTTTTTCTTTTTTTTCTTTCGACACAAATATTTTGAACAAAATAATATAATCGATCATTATTTTTGTTTGTCATTTTAATATATGTATAAAATAAATATGTGTTATTAAAATAATTTAGAACGGTGCCTAATGTTAACTCTCAGCAATAGTGTGGAATAAAGATCGGTGACGATAATATTACCCGTGGGAAAACTTCGTACCCCTTTAATAATAAGAGGGTAAACTAGTAAAGGGGTGCAAAGGGATACTACATAATACGAAGAATACGGAAGAAGAATAGAAAGGGAAAAATAAAAAGAAAAAGAAAAAAAGAAAAGAAAAGAAAAAGAAGAAGAAGAATAATAAGAATAAGAAGAAGAAGTACTCAAAAAAGGTAACCAGAATCTGGACCACACGTAGCGACGAATAATGGTTGATCACGAGTCGTACAAAAATAGTCGCGTGCCATCGCGTGATCCACATTTCTTTCTTTTTTTCTCTTTTTTTTTGCCAATTTCTCTTTCAAAGAAACGCGTGGCTCGTTTGACTAATTTCGCTTAATTCATGTTTTTATATAAACCCGTTCTATAAAACTAAAATAATTAAACATCCATTTTTAAAATATCGAATAACAAATAATATTACAATATTGATTATGAACTTTTTAATATCGCAACATTCAATCGTGGCTTCAACAATTTAGATCGAAAATCAATTGATTTACTAATCATTATATTAAACATTATTAAATGACAACAAAATCGTTCCTACTGTTAAATAATTAATGATATAAATGTTGTCTTACGTTTTGTGTGTGTGTATTTTAACGTATCAAAATGTTCCTCGTTCGAATAAATATCAAACAATAATTGTTCTTATTTCTACGTTGAAACTATATTCGTATGACTGACACTTAAATAAATCACGTAATCGATTTGGATATTTATTAAAAAAAAAAAAAAAATACGCAATTGTCCAAATTAATGAGCAAATGTTTTAAGCAATGACCTAGTAGATGATCGACAATGTATTTTATAATCACAACCGGTCGATCGTTACTGAAAAGTTAACAATACGATTAGTCAGCTTGGTTCCCAGGCACACGGTGGTAGCCAGCAATAATCGTGCGAGCGCGTGCTGCATACGATTCCTGTGTGAACTTTATCGTGATCGCACCCTCCCCACGGTTCACGATCACCTACTCTTCTCAAATCTCCCTCCTTTAACCCCCCGCACCCCTCACCATCGCCCTCACCCCCGTTCTTAACGCGTTACGATGTCCAGTACTTTGCGATAGGTCGGTCGTCCGTGTATTTATGTATGTATGTATGTGTGTGCGCGTGTATGTGTGTATGTGGATATTCGTCAATCCAAGACCCCAGAACTAGCTTTCGACGCGTGTATGCACGCGTCTAACTTGAAAGAAGGGTGAAGAGGAGGCAGGGGGTGGCCAGTGGGTGTGGGAGAGAGTGAGACCAATCTAGGGTGCCGTCCAAGTGATTTCATGGTGGCGCACGTATCAATTTAAGGGATCGACGAAGGGATAAAACTACTAAGATTCTCGACTTATCGCCTAGCGATATTTTGTCATTACTTAAACTTAACAAATCTTTATCTTTTAACTTTAACTCATTGGTATATATCGATTAACCCTTCTTTGCATGATTTTTTCTTTTCTTTTAAAATAAATCAGGGTGATGTAATTAATGCTCTAGATTAAAGGAAAAATATTTAAAAAAATCCTAGTGCTATTTTTTGACAACTGCGTTTTGTTGTACGCAATAGTCGCTTAAAAAGTTGCCAGCAACAACAAATATACAGTACAAGGGTTTTGAGTACCTTTTTTTGTTGACTAAATATTATGATTGAAATTTCCATCATCATGCAAAGAAGGGTTAAGTATTATTCAAAAAAAGATTTCAACTAATAATTTTTGTATATTTTTTAATAAAATTATTTATAAAAACGACACTTTTATATCTTTTTTATTTATATATTAGGACGATCAATAAATCCGCGTGTGTGTGTGTGTGCACTTTTTTTCTATACAAATAATATAGGAAAAAATCTCACGAACTTATCTGGTCAATCTAACTTTTCCAAAAATTATTCTTAGATAGCTCAAATGGACAGAACAGTCGCCCGAAAAGCGAAAGGTTCTAGATTCGTGTCCTGGTTTAAGACAACCGATGTTTCCTCTTTTAGGGGGAACATTTTTTTTAATAAAATAAATATTAGGTCTAATATATTTGTAAATCGTCAAGAGAACTATTCCTATGGGTAACCCAATAAATTTGTTGGACGAATACGTCGAATGATAATAGATAAGATAGATAATAGTTTCTAATCAAATAGAATAAGATAAATGATAAGAAAAGATGGATTCCCGAATAAAGAAAGGAAAAAATAGGATAGGTGGAATGGAGTGGGGTGGGGTGGATGGGGGGAGGGATATTTTTGATAGAAAAAAGTGTGCACACCGCGAGTAGAGGAAGCGCCACAGGCGTTCCCACGAAAATCGCCCCTTCCTGATCTCTCAGCTAGTTCTCCCCCTTCCCCCTTTCCCCCTCTCCGTCCTACCGAATGTTCATGTAAAAGTCCCTACTTCTTGTTTTCTCTCTTTCCTCTTCCCTGTTAAGTCTCGCCTTTGATCCATGGGGTCCCAGCTAAAGCTTTCACCTTGGAGGAAGAGAAGAAACCCATAGGTCCCCCCCACTCCAAAAATATATACAAGAGGAGTTCCCCCACTACTTGGCTTGAAACAGGGCACGCGGCTCGTGTGCCGTCCCTGGGTCCTCCCGCACACGACATACGTCCGCCGCCACGCGACTGATGCACACGCGTGCGGGAGCTAGCTAGTACTGGACAGCAACAGCAGCAGCAGCATCAGCACCATCAGGAGAAGAAGTAACATAACCGGCAACACGCATATTGTACTATATTCCTTCTATATTCCTTCGCGACAACGGGAATATAGTGCATCCGCGAAGAAGTTCCTCGCGGTTGCACCAACTTAACACCCAAATCCTGACACGCGACCTCAGGAAGCTGTGCCACGTGTGAACCTGATGATAAACAAGTGCTGCATTAGAAGTGTTTTTTTGATCGTTGTTAATCGTTTAAAACCTTGTCTCGTACAATTTTCCATCGTTTTATAATCATTTTTTTTTTTATTTTATTTTATTGATTTATCAATTATTAAAATAGTGTGACATTTTATATAAGTGTGATATCATCGGTATTATTGTCGAGCATGTCGATCGAAATAAATCGAAACACGGTGTATTACGGTGGTGAATTATTAATGAAGAATTAAATCCCGTTTATAAGCTCTACGTTTCGATTTACAACAACGATTGGTTATCAAGGACAAGGTTTAACGATCGGTGCACCCTTTGTTTGGTACCGCAATGCGACTAGTATGACACTTGATCCGTTTAACAGAAGCATCGTTATGGGATCGATATTATTCTATAACAGATAACACCTACTAGCCTGGAAAAGTTAACTTTTCTGATAATTGCGGAAACACTTCACTTGCCACTGTTTGAACTTTTAACGAAAACAACTGCCATTTAAGTCTTCCAATTTTCTATAGACATTATTGTTTCTTGATTATCTTCGATACAAATTTGTCATAAATAGTTGTTAACAAAAAACATCGTGAGAAAATGTGGCGAGTAGTAGTAGCATGCTCAGACGAGAACAGTACGCTCTTGTCATCGGACATTACTTCTGGTGCAGTACCACCAACGCATTTACCGTCAGGTCATCATTGGGGTTATCCACCACCACCTCATCACCATTACCAACCGCAACATCCTGACATGCGTCATCATCACGATATGAGACCACCACCTCCTGACCTTCGTCATGCACCACCACCACCACCACCACCACCGCCACCATCTTCAAACATCAACGATATCAGGAATCACGAAATGCAAAGACCTGATCTTAGGCATCAAGAAATGCAAAGACATCCGGAAGCACAAAGACATCATGATATGCATAGATCGGAGATTGTCAGGCATCAAGATATCCGACACAATGATGTCAGGCATCAGGACATGTCTGGTATGAGACCTGATATTACTGAAATGAGATCTAATCACGAATATTCTGATATGAAAATGGATGAAATGAGATCTCAAGATGCTAACCAACAACAGCAACAACAACAGCAGCAACAACAGCAACAACAAAATCAAGCCCATCAACAAAGGAATCTTAAAAGAGCTATGAGCGACTCGGATTGCGATGACGTTTTTTCCGAAGAAAGTGGCAAAGAACCGTAAGTATATTTTAATATCTATTTCAATGCAGTAATATTATAGGAATAACCTTGACTTTAGAAAATGACTGTTCGATCGATATACGTAATACATACGTACGGCTATAATTGGTCGCTATTTTCCATATATCCTATATATATATATATCATGCATCATCTAACTTACGAGAAACTTGAAACATAATCGATAAAATAATTTAATCGATTTTCTAAACAATAAGGGAAAAAAAACAATACAAATTCATTTCACTCAAAAAACGATCAAGAATTTGCGTATACATATATATTTCTTTGTTTATTTTTTCGTTCGTTCGTTTTAGATGCAACTCACCCGGAGGTGATTCTTGTCAGCACGCATCACGAAAACGTAGGAGAGGGATGATAGAAAAGAAACGTCGCGACAGAATAAACGCATCCCTCGGAGAACTGCGAAGATTGGTGCCTGCAGCAGCTCGAGACCCTCACAGTGCGAAATTGGAAAAGGCTGAAATACTTCAGCTTACCGTTGAACATTTGCGTACTCTTAGAAACAAGGGTAAGTATATATATATATATATATACACAACTTTTCTTTTTAGAAATAACCCTAACCTTTCCTGACTAATCCTTAAAAATATGTAATCGTAAGATTAGCACACACACACACACACACACACACACAACTAAAAACACTTGCCTCGAACATAAACGGTAAGGCTAACGGTTATCTGAAAACTATCAAAATCCGTTTGAAAATAAGATATATATGTGTATACGCAATAATGGATCTAACTGTTATTTCAAATAACGGAACTATTGAGAGCTGAGCAAGTTCTTCCACTTCCTTTTTTCTCAGTTTTCTGATTCACAGCTTGTCCTTAACCCTTTTTCGAGGGATATTGCACCCGGGTGTCCTTTAACAGTAAACCCAAAAAAAAGAAAAAAAAAGAAAAAGGCAACGAACAAAAGGTGCTACGTAATGATGATAATGATGTCCACAACGCAAAAAAAAACGATTAATCTATATTTTTATTCTTTTTTAAAGATCGATACTTTTTAATCTAGATAACAATTCTCGTTTTATCTCGTGTTGCTCAACCAAGCGCATACTTTATTACAAACGTATTCGCGGTTGATCGGACATAATCGATCAGTAGAAGTTTTAAAGTTACTTTCCAAGTCAAGGTCGATGCAAATCTCAATTTGCATTCTATTGCAGTAGTATAATCGTGTTTTCTTCCGTATCCAATCACTTCCTTCTGTTTCTCTCTCTCTCTCTCTCTCTCTCTCTCTCTCTCTTTTTCTCTCTTTCTGTTTCTTTTTACAGCCGTCATTTGCTGATTCTTTTTAAACCGGAAGACACCTGTTGACCGCGCTCTGAGAAACGGTAATTCCATAACCGAATGACCATCTGCCGTTTCGTATAGATTTTCCTCGTTAAAATGCATTCAAACGTTTAAAACAAAACAAAACAAAAAATAGACTCGATGTTGGTTGTATTAATTAAAACACTTTTTGTTTCTCGTATGTGTGAATAATATATAATCGTTATACCTCGTACAAGGGGAACACAATTTATAAAACAAAACAAAATTTTACTCCTCGGAAATGCAATACTCGATAAAGAAAAAAAAGAAAAATAAAATAAAAGGGGAAGAGAGGAATAGCTAACTGCAACATCCTGCGGATTCAATAAAGTTTATATTTATAGTAACGTCGATAAAAAAAAAATAACAGAAAGAAAAAAAAAAGAAACAAACGATCGGATGACAAATTTCGCGAAAGAATCGTTCGACCGTGAACACATTTCTATTTTAAAATAAATAAATAAATAGATAAGTAAATTAGAAAAAAATTTATTTAAAAAATCACATGTGATCTCTCCGAATCGCGTGTTTGATATTTAAAAAAAAGATTTTTTTTTTTTTTATTGTATTTTTATATATCCGCGTATATATCGATTTATCGAACAAACCTATAGAGAGAAACAAACAAACAAAAATTAGATCGTAAGATTCGAGGCAGGTTTTGCGATATTTCTTAACCAATCCATGAATCCTGTTGAATCCTTGTCATGAATCCCTCCTCCGAAGCAACAGCAGCAGCAGCAGCAGCAGGTGCTGAATCCAACTGGAAGATCCTGTGGGAAGCACAGGAAGTCAACGACTCTTCCTCGATGGCGTTCCCACGATTGGTGGCGGTACGATAAAGAGAGAAAGAAAGAGAGAGAGAGAAAAGAAGTTAGAATGTGTTAGCGTATACGTGTAGGGTGGGCTCGCACTAGCACCCCTCATGAAGAAGGCGCTGAGTTGCCAGCAGCGGACCGGGGCAGATGTCGAACTCTGTGGGAAACCAGCTACCGAGTTCTACACAAACTCACACATATACTCACAATCTTTCTATTGCAATTTGTGAACAATATTGAAAATATATCTATATCATCTTCTCTAGGTATTGGCCAATCTATAAAATAATATTTTTTGTTCCCAAAATTTTTATATCAAATTTGTGTTGCTATATGTTCTATATCAAATAATAATTATATTATTATTAAACGTTATTATATGCATGATACAAATAATATAATTAGAATAATTATAGAAAAGATTAAATATCAAATAATAATATAAGATATAATCTAATTTTTAATATATTAAAAATATTCATTTTTAATTTTATTGCAAATATAAATACGTGCCTATGTGTTTATATAAAAGGAATAAGATTCCTATAGAAATAGTAACTATCTAACACTACTAGAACTTACAACGTCGTGGGACAGAAGCTAGTATTTCGAATTGGCGTGCAAGCTCTTTGCATGTGGCTCCTCCAGTCTATGGGGGTCTAAACGGTTCCCACGCTACCTGTCCCATTGCCCCCACCCTATTATGATACAATACCCCTCTGACTGGCAAAGCCAAGGCTTTTAGTACATCTGAACACTCTCTTTCTCTAATACACTCTTCAGTAAGAAGGCATTGTGATGTCCTGACACGAAAACTTCTACGCATCTTACCTTACAATAATAATAAACCTATCGCAAAATTTCCCTTTTTCCTTTTCTATTCTTTTTCTACACATACATACTCTCTCTCACTCACACACACACATACATACAAATCATTGATCATTGATCATTCTTCTGTCGCAGGACCTGACGGATACGACAGTACAAAGTTAGCTATGGATTATCATGCTGTTGGTTGGAGCGAATGTGCCGCTGAAGTTGGACGTTATCTCGTCACCATGGAAGGTTTAGATGAAAGGGATCCATTAAGGTTACGACTCCTTTCACATCTTCAAAGTTTTCATCGAGAACATCCTGCCGGACCGCCATCTTCAACCGGTGTCCCTGGTTCTGCTGTACCTTCGGCAACAACATTAACGTCAACCTCAACAGCTAGCAACTATGAACCACCTAGTAGTGTACCCACTGGTATGCCACCAGGAACTGGTACTATGCCACCACTTATTGGTGGTGGTGCATTAGGTTGGAGCCAATATCCTACGCAATACGCACAACAACAAGGCAAACCTTACAGACCATGGGGTGCTGAACTTGCCTATTGAGGATATGATTATTTAGGAGAAACTATATCTTTTGATATTAATTTATAATTTATATATTTATTTTTTATTTTATTTTTTTTTTTTTTTTATATAGGTCAGGCTCATTTTATTCGTTTGTTAAGAAGATCTCTTGATGAATCGCATTAATGAGCCAATTTATTAATTTCTTGTAAATAAGTCATAGTTGTGGTATATTTTGTATAAAAACGATCTCAAAATGTATCTCAGGAATTTGATAAGGATGACTAAAATGTTAGGATTGTTTAGATAATACGACATCCTACAAGTGATACGATGATAGTCATAAATTTATATAGAAATATTATATATATTATATTATTTATACAAATTTTTTGCAAAAAAAATAATAAAAAAAAATTAAACGAACAAAAACAAAATAATAATAATAATAATAATTATTTATACAAATTTTTTGCAAAAAAAATAATAAAAAAAAATTAAACGAACAAAAACAAAATAATAATAATAATAATAATAACAATAATAATAATAATAATAATAATAATAATAATAATAATAATACGATAGAATGAAAATCTTGTACAGTGTAAATAATTGTATATTTATAAGTTTTTTGTTTCTTTTTTTTATTAATAATAACATTTGCAATGTGGATTGAATCTCTTATCGATAGTTGTAATGCAGTGTGAATTTTTTAATAATACGTTTTTTCTTTTTGTTAAAATTACATTCCAAAGAGAGAAACTTATGCGAAATTATGAAGAAGAAGAAGAAAAAGAAGGAGAAAAAAAATACGTGCCATTGTACGATTAACCGATTTTCAAACGCGCATGAATGATAGACAACGATATTTTTGCAATACGAATACGAATTTTTTTTAATAAAGAAGCAAATGCGAGAAAAAAAAACAACCGACGACTCCGTGGGAGAGTGTTCCTTTTTATTTTTTTTTTATTTTTTCCCTTTCATCTTTCCATCTTTTTGTATTCCTATAATATTAATTTTTACAAAGGTGGTGTAAAAATTGTACGAAGCTTATGGCGAGATGTTACAGACAGTGTATAGTCTTCTTTTCTTATGCAAACATTCTATTCGCAGCTTGCCCAACACACAAATCCATAAAATACTCGTATACATGCACACATATATTCAACACGCAAATCTACATTTTATGTATGAGTCCAAAGAACAGAAGAACTCTTGACACCCTCCCTTAGGCTTCCTTCTTTATACGCGAACCAGTTTTACTACGTCTCTCTTTCTCGTTAGTTTAGTTCTCGCAACGTAAAATATATATAATGTGAGATTTTTTTAAACAAAAAAAAAAAAAAAGAAACAAGGAATATAATTGCTACTAGGAATTGCATGGAACCCACCACCACCACCAACACCACCCTCTGGTGATTCTTCTCGTGCGAAAGCAATTTTCGAGAATCAGGAATATCGACTAACGACACGTGCCTATTGTTCATATTAAGCTTTGCAAATTTAAGAAGGCTCGTTACCCTCCCACAGTTTTTCTATCCTCAAAGGATTGCATCCCAGAACCACTACGAGTAATTGCTAAAACGTGCACGTGTTGAAACTATTATCATCGTTTCCCTTTAGTTCTTTCTTTTTCTTTTTTTTTTTTGTTTACTTTTTTCTTTTTTCTTCTTTTGCGAAACGTTGGAGAGAAATAATATGGTTCTTTTTTCTTTTTAAGGAACATTTTAAAAGCGAAATTTTATTTATGAATTGAACGATCAATAAATCCGATTTATTCATTGAAATTATTTCTTTTTTCTTATTATTATTATTATTATTACTACTACTATTATTTTCTATCGGATTTATCGAATGAGTTTGGAATATAAAAATTGTTGTCAAAGAAAAAAGGGATTAATTTGAAAGAGATTGACGGTAAAAATACATTTTTCAAAGAAATAATTCCAATAGACCAAAATGATTTTAAAACGATGTTAAGATAAAAATAAATTTTAACGAAATAATCCTGACCCAAATTAAAGCGACTATTTTAATAATAATCTAATTTGTCGGAAAGAAACAAAAAATATACTATAACAATTTGCATGAAATGTGAAATGGAATTACGATAAAAATAATATTCGACCAAATTGTGTGTCACGGATCGATGAAACCATTCCAGAAAAAGTAATTTAAAAAAGGGAAAGAACTTTTCTAATGGAAAAAAAAAAAGATAAAGAAAGTAAAGAAATAAAAGATATTTATCTATAAAATAACCTTTACTCGTAAATGGCACGAACAAATAAAAAGAACTTGTCCAACTACTATAGTATAGTAAACTATTGCAAGACTAAGAAAGTTCATGCATATTTGAAGACACGCTAGACGAACGAAAGGAAAGTAATACAAGTATACACACATATATATTTATATGTACACACATATATATAATAGTGAATAAGGTGTAAAATTTGCAATAATGTAAAATTCTGACTTCAGTGATCGCATTTTATTGATGACGCTAGCATCCCTTACAAAGTCACAGCCTTATCAACGTCTATCCATTCGTATATCTTTCACACATTCAAAATATGTCACACTTATGCCAAATACGTACACATTTACATATTACGTTACATATATGATATATATATATATATATTTTTTTTGTTTGTTTGTTACATCTATCCTTTTTAAATTTTAATATACGACATAGAAATCTTCATTAATCTAAACAAATATATTTCCGTTAATATCAATTTTCTTCTTACTTGTTTAATAAATTTATTTACAATTGTAATCGTAGGAAGAAGAATATAATATATATATATATATATATATATATATTTTTTTTATTAATGTTGAATATTATTTAATTAAATGGACGAAAAAGATTCGTTCGGATAGCGTTTATATGTGTATATGTGTGTGTGTGTGTGTATGCTTATTAGTGAAACGTTTAACATAAATTTGTGTATACACATATAATTTATCCCATTTGTTTTTTATAATTTACAATAATTAATTGTTTGAATTTATTAAAGTACACATACCAACATTTATATCGATTAAAGTATTAGATGAAATAAGTAATATTTTATGATATTGCAAGTATGTTACCTTGGACGTGAAATCGACTCAAACCAACTAGAAACGAACATTAACTTTATTTCTATTCTATTCTATTCTATACTATATTCTTGCACACACATAGGCATATATCCAATATGCGTTTGTACTATATTTGGTATTGCTGCACTATAAAAAAAAAGAAAAAAGAACTTATATCGAATAATATAGCAACAAGATTGTATCGTTTGCTAGAGAAACATTTTCTTTTTTTTTTTTTTTTAAATTAAAACAGATTCAATCAATCCAGTAGAAGCTTATTTTCTAAAAATTTATGCTAGAAATACACACACAGAGACGGAAATACAAATAATCTTAAGTTTATACATTTTTGTGGACGATGATAATTACAATTAAATTAAACGAGATCAAAATAATAATAATATTAATAATAATAATAATAGTGAGATTTGTTTAAAGATCTATTTCGGAAGACCATCATGTAAAAAATTTTCCATTGGTCTAACACAACATGCGCTTCGTCATATCTTTCTTTTAAATAAACATTTTTTCTTTTTTATTGCCAGCAATATTAGGAACGCGTGTAATAAATAATAAAAAAATATCTGTACAACGGAGAAATAGAAAAAGATAGATAAAGAAAAAAGTGTATAAATAATAAAAGAAATAAAATTAATTATATTTTACAATATAACGAACGTTAGATCGTCGTCATTTCGTTTTCAATGTTCTCGTTTCTCTGATTTTCTTCGTACTCGTCACAGCAATTACAACATCTCGATTCGCAATCGTCAATGTTCTCGATGACGTAAGTCATATAAGTGTCGATACTTTTCGCATCCAGGGATGGAAGAGACAAGGAAAGTGATACTGCATCAAAATCTCCTATACTTGATTGCCAACCATTTCCACCATTACCACCACCATTGGATTGTTGCGACCTTTTCAATTTTCGACTCCTCGTTGACAGCTTCTTGATCGCCTACGATTAAAATTAACGATATGTGTTTATGCCTGTTTGTTTTTTTTTTTTTCTATCTATTGAAAAAAAAATGTCAAAAAAACAATTTTCCTACTTTCCTAACTCTACCCCAATTCCCTATACATCAACTCACCCACCATCACCCTATATCACCCCAAACCCCTCCACCTCCCTCCCGCTTCTAACTACTACCCCTTCCTCATTCTTCCTGACTACAAACGAGACTCTCTGACGTAAAACACGCAAGCTAACAGATTACGTTACACGATAATATTCCTATCTTCATATGTAAGTAAGTGTACGTGTGTATATACACATATATGTGTGCGTTTATGTATCTCTAATGTTACAATAACACGTTTTCAATGCTTCCAGATAAAAACGATCAAGATTTATCATTTATCTATCCCATTTATCTATCACATTCGTAATACTTCTTGCTTTTTTACTCTTTACTCTAAATTAATTTCTTTTTCTTTTTGCTTTTCATAATTGATAAAAATATTAAAAAGCTCTCGGAAGTGGAATCGAACGGTCAAAAACGATGAGCAAGCCAATGCCCGGGTCACTCTCGGATGTCACGCTCGAAAATTAGGTCGTCGAGCTACGAACTTTACACACATATATACGTATGTACGTGTATGTCTCTCTCTCTCTGCACGTATACTTGTTTCTAACTAAACTTATGCACGTATTATACATCGTATGACGCATAACATTACGTATAATTATTTTCACGTATAATAATTAAAAAAAAAAACAACAACAACACCGTTGTATGTTTTCTTACCCGTAAAATTCTGCGCCCTGATTTGCTCAACAATTTTTTCAACATGATCACTTAAAAATATATCTTCTTCTTCCTTCTTCTTCTTCCTTCTTTTCCTATGGGGTGGTGGTATCCTTGTTGGTGGATGATGTCGAATATTTTGAAGGATTTTCTGTGACGTCACTAAACGTAAGCGTCCAAGTTAATCGTTCCAATTTTATCTCGATGATGTATATATTATTCTTTCCTTTTGTCTTTTTTTTCTTTTTATACTTAATTTTCAATTTCAATTTTTATATACGAGAAATAAAAAAATAGATGATAGAATGAAAATGCGTAATTTTCAAATGTCAGAGAATTACTTTCGTATTTTTTTCCTCTCTCTCTCTCTCTCTCTCTCTCTCTCTCTCTCTCTCTCTCCCCCTCTGTATGTGTATATATATATATATGAGTGTATTAGAGTAACGTAAAATACGATCGATGCGAACTGTACGCCGTCGCGAGACGAAATGCCGCTCCTGCAAGTTACCCTCTCCTATTTATTACCTCGGTCGGCCGCGACCTTATCACACATTATGAGAACCCCCCCCCCAGCCCCTTTCCCCTTTCTCCCCTTTCTCCCCATTCCCCTCTCCACCTCGACGTTTTTTTCTCTTTCCCTATAATTTTCTCTTTCTCCCTCTTTCTCTGGGGGTTTTCTCGTTTACCCTCACCCCTTGTAACTTTTGCAAGAAAGATTTTACGAGACAACCCCGTGGACGATTTTCCCCTAACACGCTTAAGACGAATCTTGTTGATATCATCTCGTGACATCTTCCCATTCTCCCACCGATCGTCATATCCTCCTACTACCTCTATACAAGATGATTCCTTTTTTATTTTTTTTTTTTTTTTTTTTATTATTATAATTTGTTTTGTATATTGTTCTATTAATTATTATTGAAAGATTGCTGATCAAAAAAGTATTGAAATAATTTTTCCGATTTTCTCGATGAATTTTCGATTACATTTTTTTCTCATTACTACACTAGGTTATAATATTTTCTTAGATAATATGTTTTCTTTTTCTTTCAATTTGTTTTTTATATTTTACTCATCGATCGAAAGATTTTGTTACAATGTTTTCCGTTTATGTATCAGGTTGCTCGGGAAAGTTGTTCGTACCGATTTATAAATATTAAAAGTGTTTTTCTTTCAAATTTTCTTTCCGGGTAATCTAATAATATGAAAAAGAATATATATGTTGTTTATTTATTTAAATGTGAAAAGGAAAATTTTAAACAAATTTTTATATAACTTACGGATTATTATTTTTATCATTAATGTTTTAATTATAAAATGTATCATTAGAATTACGAATAATTTCATGAGTATTACATTTTATGTGTATCTCGTTTATTTTTATTTTCATATTTTAACTTAATAAATATTTCGAATATTTATTGATGATAATTAATATATATATATATTACTTTTGTGTTCGTAATAATTATTAATTATAATCTTAATGATAAAATTAAATTGTTTTTTTTTTTTTTATATTGAACTAGTAATTATTTATAGAAATTTGCAATAATAATAAATTCTTGAAATCTTTACGATCGATACGAAACATTATAAATTTACTTTTTCTTTTGAATAAAAACAATAACACAATAATAATAATAATAATTATGATGAATATTAATGAAAAAATAATGCAACGATCGATTCAATTCTATTTGGTGTCCAGTGGGATCATGAAAGAGTGAGAGAGAATGAGAAGAAAATCGAATTGGATTAATGGCTCGATGATTGATGGCGAATTGTCAATAGAGTATACACTATCTCTGAACCATAGATATAATAGGATAAGTTAATTGATCGTAGATTCCACTCGATTGATTTTTCGTCCTTGCATTCTATTATTATTTGCATTTCCTATATATACCGATTAGATAGAATATTTTTGTTATCCATGGTCGATAAATTTCCACCACCACCACCACCACAACCACTACCACCCTCACCCTTAAAATAAATTATTTAAAATAAAATATTTGTTTTTTTTCATTTTCATATTAATTTATTATCTTTTTTTTCATTATTATTTAATATATCCCATATATGTAATATTCAAAGAACCGCAAATGAAATATATATATGAACACTTAAACGTAATTAAATGATCGATCCTAAGATCGAGAACCAACCTCGTTTCTGTGCACGTGCATCTCGAACGTGGACACGCGTCGATCGTACATCTCTGCGGTCAAAGAGAATTAAATCATCTACAATATTTGTAGAAAGATAAAGATAAAGGTAAAGATAAAAAGATCGACAAAAAACAACTCTTCCTTCCTTGCTGCACTTTTGTTTTTTTTTTTCCACGGGGGGGATCATTCGCATGCTTTTTTTTTTACAATTCGAAACGAAAAATATCGATCCGTCGTGCGATTCTTTCTTTCGATCAAAATTATAAAGAAAAAAAAAAAAATATATATATAAAAAAAATCACAGGCGCATAAATACGAATAAAAATGAATTTAATTCTCCGTTGAGAGATAATAAGATATACAAAAATTCGTGGAAATGATTCGACGCCTTTGGTATTTCCTTCTTCTTTTTTTTTTTTTTTACAAGTTAATTATAAATGGGATCAAGATGAAAAGACGATAATGTTTATAGCTCGCGTTAGCGTACTTTCAATAAAATGGTCGATCATGTGTGTCTGTGTATATGTGTATGTGTATGTATTAGTTACGTGTAGATGTGACGCGTGTGATCGAGGTAGTTCTCACGCGAGGGCACGTGCCCCATTCGTCGTACCCCTCGACGTACGACGTTCAAGCTAACAGCCACGTGCCGGCTCGGTGCTTCCACGAAAAACTCATAATTGTCATAACATTCGAGCATGGACGACGACGAAGAAGACTAAAGACAAAAAAAGAGTAAAAAAGACAAAGAGAGAAAGAAAGAGAGAGAGAGAGAGAGAGAGAAAGAGAGAGAGAGATCCTTCCATAGAATTGAATTCATAAGTGCCCTCCTTCGTTCTATGCTAAAATCTCTTTTGTGTTTTGCAAATCTCTTCTACTTTTCTTTCTTTTTTTTTTTATTATTATTATTTTTTTTGTATTGAAACGAACTTTTTTAACCGATCGTAAAGATCAATTTTTTTGAAATGACATAAAAAGAGAGGGAGAGAAAGAGAGTGAGATAGAAACCATAATCGATCATCGATAGTTAAACGAAATTATGGATATACGTGTGGAGATACACACGTACACGATACACAATCGAAAATATTAGTATAGTACAGTACTGTTATTTGATTTACTTTAATTGATTGTTAATAAATCGAAAGGAAATGTATATTGTAGTTTAAAAGCACCGAATATGAATATGGTGTGCCGTCATCTTTGCAATTCACCGTTAAACTGGACCTTGTTGTCCTCCGTGAAAGTTATTTTATTAATTTTTGTTCATACGATTTTCAAAAAAGTTGCGTATGTCTCTCTAACGGGAATAATATTCCTTATAAATAGAATTAAATATAATAAAACATTATGATTTAAGCATTCTTTCTATCTTTATATAATTGTTTAAACTAAAATATATTTGTTTTAACGTTCCCCTTTTTGCAATGATGACATCGTAGGTAAAATTTTCGTCTAAAAGAATATAAGATCGAAATTATGTAAAAGTACGTAAATATATGTATGTAATTTTTAAATCAATATATATGTATTTAAACAATCTTAAATATAAGAAAAGTATATTAGAATAATAAAATATAATTGTTAATTAATCGAAAGGAATGTATATTGTTACATAATAACACGGAGTATATGATCAGTGCACCGTCTTCCTCGAAATCCATCGTTAGACTGGCACGTTGTCCTCTGTGAAAGTTTTTTAATTAAATATTGTTTATATAACTTTTCGAAAAGTATTCCGATATATATACATATATATATATATATATATTCGTCATAAATAAAATCTATTCATCTGAAAGTCATATAAATAAGAATCAATAAAAGAAATTTAATCGACTTTCATGGAGGACAATGATTCAGTTTACTGTTGGATTTCGAAGGGGACACTACATCGAACTTATACTCGATGCTTTTAAACTACAATATACATTTCTTTTTATTTATTATCAATCATTTGATATATATCGAACATTCCGTGTGGATGTACTTTATTAATATTTTCGATTGTTCGAATTAAAATACATTTTTAGATTTTTTTTTTTTTTGTTTTCAAGTAAACCATCATTAAAAATATTTTTTTGTTTCTACAATCTCTCATCTTTCTTTCTTTATTTCTTCTTCGTAATTTACATTACAAAGAAGAGTTGAACGAGTTGATATATTTTAACAAAAACATATTATATTTCATGAAAATAGTTTGCTAACGTTAAACAAAAACGATTATTCCAAGAGAACGAGTTAATCTAATCCGTTTCCGTTGAAACGTAAATGAAACTTTGTATTTCAGTGATTTTCTGAACAAAACTCTGAGAGTCTCTTCTTGTGATTGATTAATCGGTACCAGGCTGTGCAAAGATAACACGAGAGACACTCCTTGATAACATTGTCAAATTTAACGATATTAAATGACGAGTTATTTGTCTCTTGTCAGCGAAACCAACAAGTTTACGTTTACGATATCTTGACGTATTCATTTACTGACGTCAATTCTGACCATATATTTTTATTTTATTTTATTATATTTTATTTTATTTATCACTCTCTCTCTCTCTCTCTCTCTCTCTCTCTCTCTCTCTCTCTCTTTCTTTCTTTCTTTCTTTATTTCTTTTATTTTACTTTTGTTATTCTTCCTCTTTCACTTAATTTCCTCGAATTAATAGTTCAACGATCGAATAAATAAAACGAACCGGCTAGATAATTTCCTTCGATTATTCCGAAACATTGTTTCCGCTTTAGAAATAAATGACGTCATATTCTTCTTACAAATAATTTATCTTAATATATATTTTCATTGTTATTTGTCTTTTTCCTCTTCTATAATATTCATTTTAAACGGATTAAAACTAAATCCCGTAGCACAGTGGCACGTGTCGAATATTGCACAGATGATCCCCAATCGTTAAGAAAGTTTAATCAAGTTTTCTATTTAATTGTACAATTGTATTCCTTTTTATATTAAAAATATATATTTGTCTATTATTAAAATCTAATATTAAACTTGTTGTTTATTATTTTTAATATTACGTAAATATTGTTGAATCGAGAGCAAATATTTTGTCTACGATTAGAATTCGATGACAGAAATGTTATATTTTTTTTTTTTTTTTTTTTTTTTCAACTATTTTTTTAAGATACACGATTCATAAACAAGATAATAAATTGACAAATTAAAAGTTAGATCAACGATATGGACCCAAGTTGGTAAATTTATTTACAATAGGAAGTTTTGAGTGACGTTAATAATTAGTTGAAAAATATTGAATGTGTGTGAGAATAATAAAATTAAAAAAGAAAGAAAAAATTCGATATAACGAAGTAAGTAAGAATGATGAAAGAAATAAGGTTCGCGGCTTGGTTGGTGCAAGCTAATCATTTTTAGGGGAAACAATTGCCATTGGCGATAGTGTAACGACCGACGCGTGCCATGTCACGTGGCTAAGAATGCACGTTCAAACATTGCATACGAGTGCACAGCAAAGGATAAAAAAAGAAAGGAAGAAAGAGAAAGAGAGAACGATAGAAAAATAAGTCTCGTCTAATTGCGACGGCCGTTCCATTAGAGATTAAACTTCAAACGGGGACCGAATGTTTCAACAAAATGTTCTTCAGTTAATTAATAATATCTCTCGTAACTCGAAGACAAAAGAATTAAACTCGTAATATCATCTAACAGATTGTAACAAAAGAAACCAAATTAAAATATATATTATAAAAATTACATATCGTTTTTCATAATACAAATTTGCAAAATATAATCGTAACGACCAACCATTTATCTGAAAGAAAATCCGAAAGATATAATAAAAGTATAAAGAAAATAAAGATAATGAGAAAAAATTATGATAATAAAATAGAATAATACAATTTGCACAAATCATTTCTCTTTCTCTTTTTCATTCTTCCTTTCTTTCTATCTTTCTTACTGTCCTCCTCTTATTAGACTTTGAATAAAGGTCAGAAGTTAATGGGAGCGAACACGTTAATTATACTGATGACGTATAACTCGAGAATTTTGTAAGACAGCACGTCCTCGAAAACGTCACGAATTACGTGACTGCGTTTACATTGATTTATCTCCAGCTGCAACTCGTAAATATTTGTAAAACCGTCGTTTACGATGTTGCAGTCACATCACACAAGATGATCGTTCATCGTCGATATTTCATTTACATCTGAATTAATATTATGAGAAATAAAAGGCAAACTTTTACATCGTTCTGATCAATTTCATTCGTGAAATAAACTGATTGTGACAGATTCTTTTTTTGAAATATTTTTTTAATTATAAACATAGCTAAATTGAAATATATATCTTTCGTAATTGTATTTATACCCTAACGGGTTGCAGTTATCAACAGCGTTTATATTCAAATACTACGTGGGAAGAGAATGGATTGATGCCTCTCACACGTTAGTCATATGATTAGTATAAGGCATGTACGTAGATATATTATATAAAACGATGCATTTATTCATAAAAGTGCATTTCCTGAGACCAAACATCTAGTGGTAAGGTGGAGCAAAGTAGAATCGGTTGGTAGTGTAGTAAACGAGCATCAGTAGGTAAGATAACACTAGAGTATCAGTTAGAAAGACAATACTACATAATCTTAGTCGATAGAATAGAACAAAACAGTATCGGTCGTTAAAGTAGTATTAAAGAATACAGACCTACATAAAAGCTCCCAAGGCATCTCTTTCATCTATCTAGATTCATTTAAGTTGCTACTGGGACTATCAGTGAGCGATGGTAAGTACTAATTGTACTAATACAATAGTATTGTACCCTCATCGCTCACTGATAGTCCCAGTAGCAACTTAAATAAATCTGAATAGATAAAAAAGGGACTTGTGAGTTTCTATATACTTCACCACAAAAAAGTTGGCATATATAAAATATTTTTTCAATTATTAATATCTAATTATATAATTAAATCATAAAGTGTGCAATTATATATTGCAAATGTGCAACTAGTGAGCACTTAAAAGAATACTTATTTATTTTTTCTGCTGTTTAGTTTCTATGCTAACTTTTCTACAGTTATCAAAGTATACTGTATTCTTTGATTGTATTGTAGCATCATCACGTTAAGTACTTACTATCGCCCACTGGTTGTCTCGGTAGCAACTAAGATGAATCTGGTTAGGTAAAAAAGAAGACTTATGAGCTTCTATGTTCTTCTGTATTTATTGGTAATGTTAAAATTAGTCATCAATTTCAATATGTTCATTCCTATTTATAAGAATTCAAAAACATGCACTCTAAACAGATATTAATCGTTAAAGATTGGCTATTAGTATGGTATAAATACTCTTGTGAGCGATGATACTAAATGTACACTATTTATAAAATTCTGCATCTAGCACTACGTGAGCGCTCGTAGTTCCATTATCAAGAACTTGATGTATAAACAGATTCTAACCTATCAAAAATTTTAACGTATCTAAGAAAGAACTTTCTGTGTGTAATTTTCAACAAGTAAACGAATAATTTAATAATAATATATTTGCAATTATTGAATATAACTGTGAATGATGAAAGAACAGCAACAATTATTACAACACTTAGAACAAGTTGAAGCCAAAGCTGGAGAAATTCTTACGGATAGACAAGAAATAGTTTCACTTGATAAACGAAGAAACGATGACAGAGTTGGTATGAGAGCACTGCAAAAAACGAATTGTAATAAAACATGGATTGTGGTAGGTCCTATGCTGCTAAAAATGCCAAATGAAACTGCTGAAGGATTACTTTTGAAAGGTAACTTTTGATTTTATAGACTATAATTCTATTCGATAAATTATAACGAAATTTTATTATATAGATCAAAAACAATGCGACGTTGAAGTAAATAAATTACGAAGTGATTTAAAAGTTAAAGTAAATGAACTGAGAGATTTAGAATTAAGTCCACCTGTACCTGGAATAATGTTGAAACCTATGTCCAATAAAGAGATGTCTGTAATGAATCAAGTTTTAGGAAAAAATTCTTAGTACAAGTAAGATTTTAATTTAAGTATTGACTGCTATACACTGATATTTAATATATACATAATTTGGATAATCACAAATTGGCTTAGTGGAAATCAAACTAGTCAAATAATCAGTAATAAATAGAAATGGTCGATAATTAATTATTATAAAAGTAGGTATATATGTATATAACAATCAATAACAAATGAATTTTTATATATGAAAAGATGTTACAACAAAGTAGAACTAAAAAAGGTTAAATAAAACAAAAGACACAGATATTATTACTCGTTCAATCGTGCCTTATCTCACACATTTTATGTTTTGATATCCTCTCGAACTTTATTATGGTGCAATCCTCGTTTCATGGAACACTTTCCTACATTTATTAAAAAATCTTACTCACCTTCCGATTACGTTGTGAGTAATTATTGACATTCTAGACGATTAAGATTTCTTATTAATTCGCTCAATCTATTCTTTCTTTCAACAATAAATTCAAGTTTACAAAGATTGCAAAAAGCAACAAGGAACAATCCTTCATTAATAAAATGTCAAAAATAGAGTTTACAGTAATAATTACTCTAGTTATAATTTTTGACCTATTTTGACGAACAATATATCATATTAAAGAGAAAAGTGTAAACTATAAAATACTTTGCTTTAATTGTAATAAACAAAATGTATTCCCTATGAAAATTTTCATATAAAACATTGTTGTATTTGAGTATTTGTACGCATACATGTTGGTAGTTTAAGTATTAAAAATACCAGCATGTTTTGCTTCGTCTTAAATGGGGTTGGGATTGTGGCTGGAAAAAATAAAGAAAGAAAGAGAGAGGCGAGGGGAAAAGGAAGAAAGAAAGAGAAAGTTAGAATTCTCTTTGTCGTTAAAAGTATTAAATTATTGCCGGAAAGTTGTTTGCATACAATGGCTCGGTGGCCTAAACGAATGTACTTCTATATTAGTATACACGTATATAAGAAAAAGAAAGAGAGAAAAGGGAAGGAAAAAGATACACAAAGGGATTGGATACCAAACCAAGTATTCCCTTATTTTCGTTCTTTTAGCTGCGAGGAGGAGTCAAACTAACAGAACTTCAATGCGACAACTTAAATTTATAATTCCATGCACAGCTCGTCTACGCCCACTTCATTCAAAGATATTGTTTTTGTTGGCACGTGTGTATTTTGTGTAGATTAATATTTATTTACTACGGTCAATAAATACTTTCTTATATTACAAAAAATATATATTCATTGGTTAATAAATAATTTAGAGAAATTTGCATTTTTTTTTTTATATTTAAATAAATAATATAAATTTCTACTGTTTATATACAATAAAAGTAAAAATAAAATGAAGAAGAGGTACTGATATTTAGATATATTTTTATATAAATGTTATATTGCGGATAGTTATATTGTTAAAAAGCAAGAACAAGTTTCATAATAAGAAGAATTTTAACGACCTTCGATCGATGCATTCCTAGAGACTCTTTCCAAGGAATCATATTCTCAGGCACGAACAACGGCTTTGTGTTTCTTAACTTTTCCTCTTAAAGTATCTAAAGCGTTTACTATATTTCTATAACAGTGCTCTTTCTTCAATCCCGTAATTAGATCTACAAAGAATTATGATATCGTTGTAAAATTTTTTATACAAGAATAAAAACAAAGAAACAACTCTTGGCCATAAATTAAACAAATTTATTCATTTTCTTATAAAATATATTCATCTTATTTTCATCACTTATATTTTCTTGTTTTTTTTTTCTCTAAGAGGAAATGGACGTAGACGATTCTATTTATAAAACAAAATTAGATATTTAATATAAAAAATGGTATATAAAAAAAAAAACTAAATATATAAAATAAAAAACAAAGTACACAATTGCATTAAATTAAATCATTCTCTCATTCCTTCTCTTTCTTTTTCTTTCTCATAAAACAAAAATACAAAGAACGAGAGCTAATAAGAATCGAGTGCATTAATAAAAGAAAAAAAAAAAAATCGTATGCATGTGATATCAACGACTCGCGTATTGTCTATCTCCACCATTTTAACGAGCTTGCTGCGAGCAAGCAACGAGCTGAAACGCACGTGCTGTTTTCGCGCCATGTAAAAGATAGAAAAAGAAGAAAGAAAAAAAAAAAAAGGAAGAAAAGAAATACATGAACAAGAAATAAAGAGTGAGAGAGACAAGAGGGAGGAAACGTTGACTCATTTCGTGCAACTTCCACTCGCGTGTTCTTGTCTCTCTTTTCGCAGCTGCGAATAAGAGCAGAGTCCAACACAACAAGGCTTCGTTCGATTTCCTTCTTCGCATTATTCGCGAATCCTGCTAGCTAGCTAGCTAGCTTTTGCGTTTCACATTTCACACCAGTGTGGATCCGAACCACCGACCCTTTACTTTACTTTCCATTTAGATTTTCTTTGTCTTTTCTCACGGGAAATATTCTCACACTTAATTCAACGCAACACGCACGTGCTGGAACATTATCAACCATTCCCTTCTTCATCTTTCAAAACAGATAAACAAAGGAAAAATCTTTCATTTTTCTTTTCTCTCTTTCTGTTTGTTTTATTTTTCAAAATGGTATGAACAATTTTTGTTATTAAATAAATTTTTCATCATAGAACGATAGATTTTCTATGTTTTTTTTTCACGATTAATTATCATCACCTATCGCGAATGATTTTTTTTTAATACTTTATATATTGTTACAAATATAACCGATAACAGACTGCAATAGTGTTTAAGGTTTTTTTTATTTAAAAATCCTACGACATTGTTTTCCTACATATCTCGTATAACATAATAGCTAAAGTTACTTGACCAGATGTTTATTAAAACAATCTCTCAAAGTTTGATTTCATTTGAAACACAGCGAAATTCTAATGCGCTTTGTTGACAAAAGCGAAATTTGAGAGAGAAAAACGGCCGAGGGAGAAAGAGAGAGAGAGAGAGAGAAATAATAATAATAATAATTATGAATATTATTATTATTATTATAATGCAGTATATAGAAGCAGAGTGATCAGTTTTATCTCTGTAAAACGTCATCGATAAGATACGACGAGAATCACGTTGTGTTCAGTTATTGAATGTGAATGTCACATTAAATGTATTTTATAACTATTCCTATTTAAAAATACCATCGTATAATTTTATTGTTGATTGATTTTGGAAGTAGAAACATTTTATTGTTCTTTAAGATAGAAACATCGAAAACCGTATTATCAATTAGTAAACAAAAGTATTGATTTATTTCTTTAAATACAAAAATAAAGTATTTACGTGTATATATTTTAAAAGATAGACTATAAATATATTGAAGATATACTAATTTGTAATCAAGATAGAGATAAACAGATATAGATAATTACGCGTTAATTTATAAATATATTATATAAAACATAGAGTACTTTCTCCGTAATTTAAACAAGCTGAAGGATAAGTAGAGATAGTAAAAAGAATCAATAAATTTTCCTATCAACTGACAACTAAAAAATATCAATGTTATCTATATATGGTCTACAAATGTTTCTCAATCTTCTTTAATCAATCAATAGAGCAGATAAATGTCCTAATCTTGAGACTTTTGACTTAGTTTGGTAAAGTTCGTGTTAGTTTACAAAAAAGTATTTTAATGAGGGTAGTACTGTTAAGTATCACAAGTACATTTGTATTGTTAATAAGATTGTAAGGAATGTTACTTGTATTTTAAAATGTGTTTTACCTAACAATTGATAAAAGTTTGAAAAAATTTGAAGAAAAGAAAGAGAAAGGCATATCGTTGAATAAAAAAGTAAAGATAAGATTCTCATCGATTTTATTGTTATCGAATTATCGATCTATGTTACAACATGATCATAAAGCACCTTCATAGATCAGAATCATCGGCTATGATAAAATAAGAAGAATAAGATAAAGAAGAAGAAGAAGAAGAAGAAGAAGAAAAAGAAGAAAGGTAAAGTGCGTTGTAATTGTCCTATCATGAAACGCATCGCGGATTCAATTGGATTCGAACGGCAATGACATTCCGTAACGTCGTCATTTTTCTAATCGTTAAACGCATTCAAATATGGCAATCTGAAGCCTGAGGTCCTTGGCTATATAGGCAGAAAAGTTAGCTCAAGGACAACAACCACACTCGTCTATTCGAATTTCATCATGGATGCGAAGCTGCTAACCGGGTGAATGTCACTGGTATTTGCGATTAAGATTCGTTTAATCTTACTCGTGTTCTTGTGTGCCTTTTTCACGAATCAACAGGGAAAATTTTAAAATCGATGATGGCAGAGAGAGAGAGAGAGAGAGAGAGAGAGAGAGAGAGAGCATAGAAATAATTTTACTTCTATCGACTCTACTCGACAATATTTTCTTAAGTTGATCCTTTTTTTTATTTTTTTTTTATAAAGGTTTATCTGCATTAAGCGGATCACAATTTAAAATTAAATTGAGTGATCCGCTTAAAAATAATCTAAAAGCGACGCTATATATATATACTTGAAATATTATTTTATTTTTCAAACAAGATACATGCCAGGTACTATGTTACCACCTACGAGTTCCGTTAGTAGAGAAAAGAAGGTAAAGAAAAGAAAAGAAAAGAAGCGAGGGTAAAAAAGAGGGTCGGTGAGAGCATAAAAAGGTTCTAGGGACGTCATTCAGTCGTAGCCCAAGTAAAATTCTACTAGAAAAAATAAAAAAGAGCAAAAGAAAAAAAAAAAAAAGCGGAGAATGATATATAGCAGTGTTGGACACACAAGGTCTGAAGTTCAAAGATGCGCGACGCGTAAGCCTTTTTGTTCATGATCTCGCAAAGTTATTTTTCACGAAATATTTTTCCTTTATAAAATCTGGATTCAACAATAATTTTGTTGTTTATAACTAAATTTAGATAGTAGTGATGTTCATAAGTGAAATAAATATGTTGTGGCCTACCAAAAAGATCGTTGTTCGGTTCTCGTGCTAAGAGATATGTCGGGCACTCGGCTACAGGTGCCACCTGCAAGTTCCGTAAGCGGGAGGGGAACGGTAAGAAAAAGGAGAAAAGAGAAGGGAGAGAGAGAAAGGAGGATAGACGAGGGGTCGTGTGGGGAAGAGAAAAGGGAAGGCTCGAGAAACGTCGTCTAGTCGTAGCCGGTGGCGGCAGGTTAAGGCGCGAATATCCAACATATCAGATCGGTGAGTCACTATGGCTCTTGTTCGATGCGTTCCGGCTACCCCATTCGCCGCCCACGCGACAACCCAGCTCTGACTCATCCACATTTCTTGGAAACGGTGCGCGTGTCTCATTTGAAATTTTCGGCTTGCGAGGGATCCAACGATGCTGTTCCTCCTACTGCGGCTGCTGCTGCTGCTGCTGCTGATGATGATATTACTATTGCTGATACTGCTGTTGTTACTGCTGCAAGCTCCCGTTATCATCGTTACTTCTTCTTCTTCTTCTTCTTTTTCGATTCTCTGCATTACTCTGATTGCTTGGAAAAACAAAGTTTCTTGATTAGTTTCCAAGTTAAATCGGTTCCCTTTTCGAAGAAACCATTGCATTTAAGTAGCATATACACTTCCCTCTCAAATCGATAACGCTGTAGTACATTTCGTGCAACCCCTCTGGAAGAGGGTTGAGATAGGGTCACGCTCCGATGCATCTTCCCCTTCACTTGCACCCTTATTCTTTTCTTACTTAGGTGATAACATCGTTTAACAAAGTATTTACTTATTCGTGCGTTAAAATCTATATATATATGCACATAAATATATATTGTTCGCAATTAAAATAATTGCTATCATTTTATTTGAACAAATCGAATCTTTAATAACAATCGAATGTTAACATAAAAATAAATAAATTTAATCTTAGGTAAATTCCATTAGTTTTTTAATATTACAAACTGTCCTCCTTTCGAGAAACGTTAAACGTTCCTCGTTAAAATTTGATTACGTGCGATGAGAAAGATATTATAATCCAACCGACCAACGTTCTTATTCAGATAGTCACGGGATCCCTAAAATAATATCATATTCCATTCTCTCTCAAAAAAAACCCATGCAAACCATTAAACTGGTATTATTAATAAAAACAATTAATCCTCCATTTATCGTCGTATAATTTCTCATTTAAAAATTCGCGTGATTAATAAAAAAGCATTTGAATAAGAATAATTAGTAGTCTCTTAAAATACCCGCGCAAACCATCCAATCATACATCCCTGGTTAGCGCGTTCACAGCTTCGATGTAGCGCCATTGGTTGAGTTGGAATAGCCAATGACGTCATCTTCTCTGCGTAGCGTCGGCGTAGAGTGGTTGGACGAAGGTAGCCGAACTCGGCCGAGGATAGGTCCGAACTTAAACGAATCTTCGGAGGTATTCCCCCGCGGTATGAGTCATCGTGCTGTTAGTTTCGCACGGTTTCGAGTAAAGGAGGCCTGCTGCCGCTGCTGCACGATAGACGACGTGCGCACACCTCGGTCAGCCGCTGTTTTTTAAACGTGTTCCTAAGAAAAAAGAAATAAGAGGAGGAGGAGGAGGAGGAGAAGTTGTGGAAAGGAGGGAAGGGGAACAGAGGAAGAGAAACAAAGAGAGAGAGAGAGTGAGTGAAAAAAGAAGAAGAAGAAGAATAACGGGGGAGGATTCTTTTCGAATCGAATTCTTTCGGAGCCGAACCAAGTGTACCTTCGTGTGCCTTTTGAGTGTTTCTTTCTATTTCTATTTCTCTCTCTCTCTCTCTCTCTCTCCCTCTCTCTTTTACTTTTTTAATAGAAATATTTATATATATATATATATATATATATTTTTTTTTCTTGTGCTTACGTGCGCGCGTATAAGAAAAGAAGAATTGACGCGTGTTAATGATAATACAATAAACATTAATATCGAAGAGTAATAAGAAAATAATCAAAGATGAAGTTGGACGTGTCTGATGCATTGTACGACAGCTCGAGTATTTCCAGCGACAGTGGGACATCGCAGAGTTCCCGAGTCAGCCATGATTTTCTCTTCACCATTGCTGCTAACTCTGCTACCTTACCGGGCAATGTAAGAATTACAGAATATAATTGCTTATTCGTATGTTTTTTTAATATTTGTTTGATTTTTTTTTTTTTTTTTTTCTAAAATGTAATTTAAATTGCTTATGTTTCTTTTTTTTTTGGGGTCAAGATTGTCAAAGTATTTTGTTTTGATTATTCTTTTTTTTACGTGTCCATTTATTTCCGTACAAATGTATTGGATGTCATTGAGTTTGTAAGGTTTCTTCTTTCTCCCCCTCTCTCTCTCTTTTTCTATCCTTGTATTTAATGTACACGTGCTTTAGAACGCACGCGTACTATTACTAGTAATACTAATTCTAAAACTATAATGGTAATACTCTACTGTAAAATTCTATTGTCGAGAAAAATAATTCCCATTTCCGTTTCTTTTCAATGAGGGGGTGAGGGGGTTAATTTGTTTTCGATGCATAACCTAGGAGGTTCGGTTATGTAATCCCTAACGCAAGCGAGAACAGTATTCAACGGGTTAAACGAGTGTCATGTTTTTTTTTTCGATGTTTCTTTCTCTTCGTAGAAAAAGGTAGACGATTGTATTGTATAGAAAAGAGAGAGCGAGTAGGAGTTTAAAAGTGTGTGAAAGAGAAAGAGAGAGAATGGTGGGCGGTGGAGATGAAGGGCAGGGGGAGAAGGATTACCAACTTACCAGAAAAGGGGCACCCTTCTTCTACGATACACGTTATAAAAACGAAAAGCAATTGAGACTTGTTTTAGTTAATTTTGTATTTTTTAATCGTTGATATTGTTTTTCTTTTTTTTTTTTTTTTTTCATATTTTTATAGATTAGCTTTTTAAATTTCCAACGATAATAATTATTAAATATTTGTTTCTAATTTGTTTTCAAATAATAATAAATTGGTACACGATGGAAAACATGAAAAAAGGATTACTCTCGTTGAAAGAGAGAACTTAGAAAGAAAGAGACAGAGAGAGAGAAAGAGAGAAAGAGAATTAAGTGTCCCTCTTGTTGAGAGCATGCTTTCTAAGTGTTCCGTTATCCGTGAATATTGGACGCAGTAGCGATGCTAATTTTACAAACTGCCTAACGTCATCGCTATAAACCGATCTCTCTTTCTCTCCCTCTCTATCTTTCTTTATTTTACATTTTCTTTTTTTGTCTCCTTTTAACAGCTCTCCCGATTTAAGTATCGAATCTTGAAAAGATTTACTTTGTTTTCATTGACCTATGACTTACACCTGTTCCTGTGTATATAGATCAACGATTACAAGAAACTGATTAGATTGTGTCGAATATAATTGGACGATCATTGACTCAACGCTTTGTAGACTCACTTTTTATTTGAGTTTAATACGATAATCATTGACTAGCATTTTTGTCAGATTTTTATAGACTCTCTTCTTTAACATTGATTCAAAACATCGTAGACTCTCGTGTCTAGTGTGTGGAATAAAAAATAATTTTTTTATTATATTTTTTTGTAGATCTTTTCATATATTAATTAAACATTACGTAGACTCATTTTCATTGTCATATTTGATGTATTTTTTTGTATATATTCTTATCGTTAGATTCGTACGTTGAGCGTACACTTCGGTAGACTCGCGTTTAATGTCGCCTGATCGTTGACAAAATTTTTCCTAGATACGTACAAATTTTTTTAATGTTTTTTTTTTATTTTTTTCTTTATAAAAAAAACCTTGATAACTTGATACACCATTGCATAGATTCTCTCTTTTATCGTTTAAATTAATTTTGGATTTATATTTGTAATTCAATTTTACGTGGTTTTCGTAAATTTGCATTGGCTAATATCTTTTCGTGTGAATGTTTGTTTTCTTTTCTTTTTTTTATAAATTTTTAAAAATATAAGAATTCAATTTATGAAGATTAAAATGATAACAAAAATATAATTACAAAACGTGAAACGTTTAGGTACTAATATATATATTAATACTATACAAGAGGTTTCGTCATCTAGGAAAGGTTTATTGTGTTGCGAAGATAATACAATGGCGAGATCGCGTTTTATCCAACGAACGAACGCCGACTTTCATTCCGGTCACGCTCTTCTGGGTGCCCATTTAAGGTGCACACACCATGTGCACGAGTATTGCCAATAAATAGCTAAGTTACAAACGACGAGAACCAATCAGGGACATCGTTTTATTGGAAAGATTATTGCTAACTGAATATATTTTCTTGTTTCTTAGATTTCCACATATATATATAATAATAATCTTTACTTATTTATTTATATTATTTATTTTTTAATACGAATCATTGTATTATATATGTATGTATGTATATATACTAAAAGAAAAAAAAAAAATAATAAAAATAAGACCATCGTTACAAGTATTTTAGGAATTGCATAGAAACAAAACATTTCCTTGCATTCTCCGAGATTTTCATGTTTATGGCTTACACTTTGTACTTTTTTTTGTATTTAAACAATCTTAATAAATTTTATGCACTTTGGATTATTTTATGGTATGCATTTACTGTAAAAGAATATTTTTTTTTTTTGTTCTTTTCAAATATATAAGACCATTGATCCGTGTGTTAGAATTGTAAAAACATTACTAAAACGAGTCGAATAAATTCATTTGACTATTTCACGAACGTCGAACCGTGCTTAAATGATAAATCTTTTTCCACCAAGCTCCTCGTTTTATTTCTATGACGCAAATTGTTATTTATAGCATTGGATTACACGTTAGCAACATTTTTCCTCGAGTCATACGTATATTACGAGTGTGTACGAGGATTATAATGATCCTATTCGATTAATGATAGCTTTATTATATGCCTTCCTTTTTCCTTATAGTTTTCTTTTTTTTTAATTAGATTGATCATTTCTTCCCTCGCGTCGTTGTCTTGTTTGACTTATTTTTTTTCTTTCTCGCTTCGAAGCAAATCGGTTTGACACTCGCAATTCATCAATATTTCATTAACTGGCACAATAGTTGATTAATTAGAGTAGCTTTTATAAAAATTTGATATAAAAGAGAAACACGCGTTATATTTGCGTGTTTTAAAATTAATATTAATTATTTTACGAACGGGGTTAATATAAATAAAAATTCTACATTCAAGGTTCTCCTTTTTTCTTTTTTATTTTTTTTTTATTTTAATTTCTCCTTCGTCCGATTGTATGATAATTTTCATTTGAATTATTTAAAAGTATTTTAAATAAAATTGTTTTTAATTTCGATTAAGTTCCCCACCGTCCGTAATATATAATTATTAAATATAAATTGTAGGAAAAATTAACAAGGTATATGTGCCGATAATTATAAAAGCGGTCTAAAAGTCAAGATTTAAAAAGATACGACTTTATCAGTTATATTTCACACCACATTATATTAAACTAAATTAATTCAATGTAATTTTCACGATATATTATTAAAAATAAACTGTTAAATAGTGTTTGTTATTTCAATATTATATATATAGAATTCATTTATTATTCAAATGTAATTTTTTAAATATCTCGAAACATGAAATACATGACTTATCTTAGAAGACCACTTTAATAATTATGGGCACATATACAAGGAAGGATATCAGTTTTATGGGTGTAAACTCCCCACGACGAAGGGTTTTCTCTTTTGGCTTCGTTTTGGGATTGGTTCACCCCCTATCTCTAGTAGTTTCTCTACCCCTCTAGTTTTACGTTTCTTCAATGTGTATTATACACGTATCTTACATGTATGTAAAAGCACGCACACACATATATACATAAGCTACTAGGCAGCCGATAGTATTGATTCACTCGTTTTGGCTGGCATGGCTTCTGCTGTCCCCAACAGCTGTTTTATAAAGAACCCGTACACGGTCACCTCGTGACAGTACTACGGCCATTTAAAACAAACCGATCGAAGAATATATCTATGCATATAAGTGTACGTATATATGTATGTGTGTTCATGTATATCCATATTCAACATTTAAGCTGTTATTTTACGTATATGTAACTCATGTGTGTATATATCTCATATATATTCTGTTGTGTGTGTGGGGAGGGGGAGGGGGGGGTGTATGTAAAACGAGTGAAGTAAATAAGAATTAACATTGTATATATCCGGTTATGGCAGATGTCGTTTAATTATTCTTCTTACGGTGTTAATTGACTAGGGTCGAAATTGAGATAGAGAAGAAGAGAGAGAAAGATCAAGATTAAACGTATAATAAAAAATTATTATTATTATTATTGTTATTATAGTAGAGAAATCTGAAAAGAAGAAAGAGAGAATCGGTGAAATAATAATTTACTTCGTATTTGAATGTAATAGTGAAAATAAATTTTATTCATAATAATGTATCTAATCTTTTTCCAAATGGAAGTTTTCACAATTGTTTTCTTTATGCTAGGGTGTTTAATTTCGTTATCGATTTTCTGACTGCTAATGTGGTGCCTGTCTTGCTTAATGCTTTTCTATCATTTTATTATAAAGGTGCATCTTTTTGACATTTCAAATGTTTCTAAATAGTAAATTTCCAAATCAGTATTGTACCACATCACGAATGTTTTTTACCAACTTGAATTGCATTCTTTAATATTTTCGAACAATGTTTTTTTTTTTTTTT
>NW_014569551.1:1925295-1928587 GCF_001313835.1 Polistes canadensis
TTTTTATTTTTTATTTAAATCGAAGAAGGTCGATCATGTTCATGACTACGTCGTGATCACCGCGGCATTTATATTTATGTTAATGTTAATGCATTTAGGTAAACACGCTTTTATAAACAGATGTTCCTTTTTGTTTTTTTTCTTTTCTTTTTTTCTTTTTTTTTCGTTTAATTATATGCAACTTCGAATAAAAGATATATATTAGGCATATATAATATATTTAATTTATTTAAATATTTATATTTGACATTGTGATTTATTATTTTATTCAATTATTTGTTGTTTTCTTTTTATTTTTAATATAAAATCTATATGTATATCGCGTATCGATAATTTATTCGACAATATTAATTGATTTGCCAAAATTATGACGTTCAAATATTATTTTAAAACAAATATGTTCAAATGTATAATCATTCTCGTGTATAGGATTTATTTTAATGGTACTCAATCATGGTGTTACGAATATCACTTATGTTATTCTACTACGATTCTATAAAATTATATAATTCTTATAAAATTATTTTTTTTGTTTTGGAAACACTTATCGATATTTGGATATAATAATTTATAAATCGTTTTTTAAATGTTAATCGATAATTAATCGAAAAGAATGTCAATATGTTTTAATGAGCGATAGATTTTTATCGGATTCCATTAGATTCTTCTATTATGGTTGCTTCACGTCCGAAAATAAATAATTAAGGTATCGTACGGAAGTAAGTTAAGTATATATATATATATTTAACTACCTACGTCAATTTGACAAGCACCTGAGTTAATAAGGTCGCATTTCTAAGAAATGTAGTCTTTGCTTATCGCAATGTGTTCATTCGAAAATGAACGTTCGTAACAGAGAAGCTTATAAAGAATAAACGTTTCAAATTATTATCCTGACGGGATTAATTAAGATTTTCCTTAAAATTCTCGTCATAAAAGGAAAAAAAAGGGATAAATACACTTTTGAGTATATGTACAATTGAACATTTTTTGAAATGGTATCTATCTTTTTCTTTTCTTTTTTTTTTTTTTTCTATTTTATTTCTTAATAGATCTCGGTTATCCTTAAAGAGGATAGATTTAAGAAAGTTTTTGTGGAACCTAAAATGATAAAAAGTTTCGAGATTTTGGAAAAAAGAAATCGCTCGTAAATCGTTCAACCTTTTAATGGGAATTGTTGTTGATCTTTTTCCTATTATATGTTTTTCTTATGGATATATTTTATTTTTTTTCTTTTTTTTTTTTTTTGAGGTTAAACCAAACCTTTTCTTTTTTTGATGTTCTTCGAACCGGAATAATCTGTTAAAAGTTTTATGGGCTTTTATACCTTGTTATCTTTTATTGTCCTGCCACCGTTGAAGATTTTCGTAACCATTAGTAAACCAATCTTTTTAGTATATTAGTTTTAAGTAGACTTACACAAAAAAAAAAATTAATATTTTGTTTTCTTTTTGTGTACATTTTCTGTCACGACAGAGTTAGGATCATTTTAAAATCATTTATAATTTATTTTTACGGTATTATTGCAATCGCATTCTTAGAATTTTGTTCATTGATTTATACGAATATTGTATTTATAATCGAGAAATTACTTGGTTTTCTTTTTTTTTTTCGATGTCATCGTTTGCTATTAATAAAGAAAAATAATCTAATTTTTTTTTATGATTTCTCTTACAACGTTTTAAAATACGACGAAAAATGTTTCGAAGGATTTCAACGTTAAACTCGCGCATTTGTCCTTCCTGATAAGATATCAGTTTCGTTTCGAGCGAGTAACTACGAGTAACGACGTGTGCAGTTTAAATATGTGTATGTATATATGCATGCGTAACGTAGTTTCAAATAAAAATTCAACGGGTTAGACGAGTCGGATATAAATGTTCAACTTTTATTTGTTTTTTTTTTTTTTGTCTTAAACTCTAATGCAATTTCAGGTCTTCTTTGCACAATGCGAATTACGATGTTCGTTGTTGTTGTTGTTGTTGTTGTTGGTAAGGTAACGGTGTTAGTGTTTTTTGTTCTTAGTTAAAAATTAGAAAATGTTCCTTTGAACAAAGAAAGCCCAACACACACGCTTAGTTTTACCCTCTCTTTTCTTCTTTTTCTTGACTTCCTCGTGCGTTGCACCGAATGAACGTGCGTTCACCTCGGAGTTCGTTGCACGTTTCCGAACGTGTTGAAGAAAGAAAGAAAGAAAGAAAGAAAGAAATAATGAATGAATGAATGAACGAAAGAAAAACAACATAAAATAAAGAAAAAAGGGGTAGAAGGAAAACGAAATTAATTTCGCGATTATTATTTGAATTATTTGCAAGTTAAAAATAAAATTCGTCCTACTCCAAAGTTTCCTTTTTAAAAAAAAAAGAAAAAAATTAAAATTATATTATTGTCTACCTTATATATACTGTATGGATGTATATGAATTTTCAAATATTCATGACAGATTATAATGATAATATTTGCTTTATTTTTTTTATACATTTCATTATCCTTGCTCTCTTTGTGTCAGCACTAAGAGAAAGGAAAAACTTTTTAGTGGGCGAAGTTCAGCGTTCCCTCCGATTCTCTCCCCCGTTTGTTTCAACTCTACTACGTCAGAGAGGAAAAAGAGTAAAAAAGAGAGAAAGAGATATATATATATATATATAAAATAAAATAAAAAAAAGAAATAAAGAAATAACAACACAATGTGAGAGTAGTATAGGAGAGAATATCGAGTTTCCGAGGAGACTCGGTCACGTGCCAAATTGGTAATGATTTTACCTTGACATTATTTGTCAACGCGATTGCCTTTATAATGCATCGCATCATCATCATCATCCTTCTTCGTTTTCTTATTAGCCTAAACGTTATTCTTCTTCTTCTTACCATTTCAATTTTATTTTATTCTTTCTATCCCATTTTATTCCTATCACCGATAATCACGCTAGATGATTACGATTTAATCCTAATTAATTAATTCAACAATAAGAACACAATTAAAATATCATTAATTTCGTAAAAGCATCGAGAATATTGTTGCGTATTAAACGTTACATAAAAATGAGGGACGGTGGGGGTGAAAAAGAAATCATTTTCGGTCATCTACGTAATAAGATATTTAAAAAAAATATATATATATATAAAAGAAATAAAAAAAAAGAAAAAAACAATAAAATACGAGTCGTACGCGCGAAATCGTAAACTTCCGTACTGTTCGATCGATTTAATAATCTAGTAGCATATCTCGTTCTACCTGGAAAAAAAAAGCTGTGATGGCGGGGAGGTTGTTTCGGGGGGCGGGAGGGGGTGG
>NW_014569551.1:1930422-1932204 GCF_001313835.1 Polistes canadensis
TTTTTTTTTTTTTTTTTAAATCGAATATACTTTCCGAGTAACCTCAATAATTTAGAAACATAATCGAAAAAAATTGGTCACTTTCTAATCGACGTCGCATTTATGTCATAAATTTATATTGCAAACATTTTATTCGATTCTTTTTCATTTTTTTTTTCTTTTTCATTTTTTTCTGGGTCTATACGTAACTCTAAGGATAAATTAAAAAAAAAAAAAGAAAAAAAAAAGAAGAAGAAAAAAAAGAAAAAGAAATTAATCATTCTTACGTTAGATGTTAGATGAAGTTAGAAAAAGGACTTAAAAGAAACTCAACAGTGTAAATGTGTGTGTTAGTGAGCGCGAATGAGTTTGTTGGTGAATGTTTGAGTGAACGAGTGAGAGAGAGAGAGAGAGGGAGAGAAAAAGATAGAACATTACATAATGATAACTTACAATTAAGCTAATAATTGAGGTCGTGCTATAGTGGATGACGTGTTTGCTTGATATTTCTCAGAAATTCGTTCCTATCGCATTTGATTTTTGAAGAATCATCATTCTCATGAACCAGTTGATCAAAATTCGGTTGAATATCTTTTCCTCTTTTTCGTATGATTTTTCAACAATTTCAAACGTTGTCCGATATAATAATTTAATCCGTAAAAAAAAAAGCAAAAAAACATTTGCGTTCTCGCGTTGAGAAAATTACAATTTTATTTTACGATTATATTTAATATGATTGTTTTTTCATTTTTCATTAATATCGCATTTCGATTGTTTCCGATCGCGTGTATTTTTTTATTTGGAATTTTCTGACATTCTTTTGAGCAACAAAATGTTGTTTTTTTTTTTAAACATCGATACTAACGATTGCTGTATCAATTAATTTGTAAAAATATTTCTAAAATAATATTTTTAAAATATGTTTTATCTATACGAGTTATGCAAAAGAATTTGGCAATGAAAAATTGTATGATAAGAAAAAATTCGGAACAAATAAAAAAGATTTCTAAAGTGATAATAATTCGAAGGTTCGATAATATTGCATGTTTAGTTTGATATAATGAAAATATCATTTGTGTTATGATCGTTAAAGTGTTGTTGTTTATAATATAAAGAGAAAATTGAATTTCGATTTAAATGATCTATCTATTGACTTACGTGAAAAGTTACAATCAATCGATTGTTTCGATTAATATACACTATTGTTTTGTTCTTTTAATTTGCATGAATTTTTCTCGTTAAAATGTACATGCCGATTTTTTAATCAAAACAATGAATTGTCTGAACCTTTTATGCAATTCGATAAACGATGTTTGCCTTTACAGTAATATAAGGTAAAAAAAAAAAAAAAAAGGAAATAAACTAAAAAATATATAAACATTTTTGTGCATTTATGCTTATAATAAAAATCGCAGAAATTTATTGACATGGTCAAAAAAACGAAAGAAAACAGTTAAATCTGACAGGAAGTCGGGAGTTAACGCTCGTTAACCCGTCAATTAGAGAGTTTAGTTAAAGGGACTTAAGTTTACTGAGAGAGAGAGAGAGAGAGAGAAAAGAGAGAAAAGGAGAGAGTAGTATGAACGGGTCATAAGGCAAGAGGTATCATCCTGTCTTGGGTCTGTCTTTACGAACTAACCAAGAATGAGGGACGTGAAAGATAAAGAACAAACAAAACAACAATAAAAAAAAAAAAAATAACTCTGAGAGAAACCCACACAATTGAAAGGGATCCTTAAAACAACGAACATTTAATTCATCCTTTGTAATTTTCAATTATATTTCATTTACATTATTATTATA
>NW_014569551.1:1933024-1935925 GCF_001313835.1 Polistes canadensis
AGAAATTACATAGACGATGACTGAACAACGGATCGGTATAACGTAATCCTCTATTTTTAATTTTTTCTTTTTTTTTCTTTTTTTTTTTTTTTTTTGTATTTTTTCCTTTCAATTTTACTACACCTGCATACGACGAAAGATAATAAAAAAATAAGAAGAAAAAAACAAAACAAAAAAATGAGGCACACACTTATACACCACGCAACAACACCTTTTATTCGTTTCATACTAACTTTACTTTTACAATCAGTTTTGACTCTGAAAGACGTGTTAGTTGTCGTCGGTTCTTCTCGTGTGAGTCATCGCGAATCATTCATCGAACAAGACAACTACTACGATTTATGAATGAAAATCTACGCACGTGTTACTTACTCACGCTATTTCTAATACTATCAATTATACAAACGTATTAATGGAATATACATTGACGTATACGAATAATAAACGCGTATTATTAAAAAGAATATTCTTAGAAATGCATAATGTGTGTGTATGTGTGTTTAAAATAAACTCATAGAAAATATAAATCACTAATATTTATTAATCATAATGAAAAATATAAAACATGTGGTATGTATTACGTATCAAATTAATATACAAAAATTAACACATAATATTATTTCAACATAAGTAGAAGAAAAATCTACAAATGCATAATAAATGCAATATACAATAATATCATAGAAATAAATATACAAAACGTAGGATGATATTTCATAATTAGGTGATTATTATTCGCGACAACCGAGGCACGTAATCACACTTTTAGATTACTATGATGTTTTTTCTACCTTTTCTTTCTTATATCTTAACTAATATATATGTAAGAAACACGTATAGTTCTACTAAGAAAATGCATTTGCGTGCTTGTTAAGAACAACGATGACGGTAGGATAATTGCTTTGGCAAAGTAGTAGTAGTAGTAGTAGTTCACTCTTATTCTCCTCTTTCTTTCTTTGACCTGTTATACTGCGAAGCGGAAGCATACCAGCTACCTGGAAGAAGACAAGGTCCAAGGTTGCACCGTGACGTTAAATCTTCGATCGCTTTCCTCGTACCTTACTTACAAAACGCACCTTTCGTAAGAATGTCTAACATTTCAAGGAATTAAGAATTTCTAGGAATATCCTTTTTTATTTTTCTTCTTCTGTCAAACTTTCCTGGCGATTTAACAATTTATATATATATATATTTTATAATTTAATATTTATTTATTATTTTATAATTTAATATTATATATTTTTAATTTTTATTATTTATTAATAATAATAATAATAAAAAAGGAAAAAAGATCTAATCTGTATAACAAAGTGAAACTTTCATCCTAGAAATCTTTTTTTTTTTTTAGTTTCCCCATTTGATTTCTTTTCATTTGATGTAGAAATTGGTTGTGTAAAAGATTCAATATTCTTATTATATTTTTCTTTTTTAATTCTTATTTCTTTTTTTCTTCTTCTTCTTCTTCTCAATACACGGACGATCAGTTTTATGAGAAAGCATAAAAAGATTGAGAAATTAATGTATATATATGTAATACAATGTTAACTGGTTCTCCTTTGGAAATAGTAGTTTTCAAGAACTGATAGTGCGGTCTGCTTGATTTTCTTCTACGCTGAGTAGCAGCAAACAGAGTAGTATAATCCGGTGTGGTCGACCTCGAAAGGAGGTCGATTCCACGGAAAGATATCTTGCGTACGAGTGACGTCAATAGGTTTTAACACTTTCCCCTGGAGAATGCTTCGAACCACTGGAGTATGTATATGTGTGTTTTTTGTTCTCATCGAAACTCAAAATTTCTTTTGCAACTCTATCTTTTTTCACATCACTTAATTTATTTATTATATTTATTTTATTTAATTATTATTTTTTTTTTGTCTGTTTTTTAATTAGAAATTAATATAATGATATAGGCGTAGAATTTGGTATAGTAAAGAATAGGATAAATCAAACGGAAAAATAAATATCTAACTTTCAGTCACTTTTTGCAAATTTTCAGAATTAGAATTGTAAAATGAGATTTGTTTTTTTTTTTTTTGTATTTTTGGGGATTATTTTTGATTAGAAATATTGTATTATTATTATTATATGTAGAGATTGTTTTATTCATTATTTAGGATAATAATTAATATTGAATATTATTTGGAAATAATTTAATTGTGTAAATATAATGTAAATGTAATTTACTTTTGCTACAATATTGTGTTAGAATATAATATTAAATATTAAATAGGATTTAATTGATAATAATATAATATCTAATTGAATCTAATTAAATATTATTTACATTTAATGAGAAAAAAGAAATACAATATTTAAAAAGAAAATATATTATAAAAATAAATGCGATTTTTTTTTCTTTCTTCTTATTTAGCTTTCACATCGATTGCATTTGAAAAAATTGAATTTTTAATTTAAAAAAAGACAAATAAAACCATCACGAACTTTCACACATACGTTTATACGAATATATAACATAACATGTGTTAATATTAAAAAATATATACTACAGTTTGTAGGTATGTTTAAAAGAAGGATAAGAAAAAAAGGGAGGGTAAAGGGGGAGGATAGCATACGAAGGAAAAACATATTTTATCAACGTGTCCTCGCGTTTGCCTTATCGATGCTCACGTAATGCAATGGGTATATTTTTTGTCCTCTCTTTTCTTTTTGTCTAGTGACCTTCTCTAATAACTCCTCTTTTGTAAATAGTTTTTTTTTCTTTTTTATCGTCGACACGGTCACCTGTTGTTACATATAAATAAATCTTTTTCTTATTCTTTTTTTTTTTTTTTTTTTTTTAAATTGATTTTTAGAAAATTCCTTCTTTTTCTTCTCTCTGATCGTGCATTAATTTAATATTTTCGAATTAAATTAAATCTTGCAATTAGTTTAACGTTTTGA
>NW_014569551.1:1936995-1938215 GCF_001313835.1 Polistes canadensis
TATATATATATATATATATATATATATATATATATATCTATACGCATCTCTAAAAACATGCGTGATTCCACGTAATGACGTCTTCTATCTTCCTGTTTGATGAATACTAAAACTCGTTTTGGTTAGTAACACGAGTATATATATGTAAACGTATATATTTCTACGTGTGCGTGTTTACGCGTGTGTGTGTGTGTGTTGGTATTAATTCTTAACTGCATTTTAAAAAAGTTAGATCGTCGTAGTAGTAGTTTAACACGATTTTTACGTAATTGTTTATTACGCGATTTACAAACCTGAATTTTGTAAGCAAATGTATATATATATATATAATACAAAAATTAAATTCAATATAATGATGGGTCTCAGAAGTGTTTTTCTTTTTTTTTTTTTTTTTTTTTTTTTTAAATTTTTTTTTAGAAAATTCCTTCTTTTTCTTCTCTCTGATCGTGCATTAATTTAATATTTTCGAATTAAATTAAATCTTGCAATTAGTTTAACGTTTTGATCGTTTATCAATTATCGTATAAATAATTCTTACATTCGATACGAAGAAGAAGAAAAAAAAAGTAGGAAGGAAGAAGAATAATTAAAGATATTCTGAAAATCGTTTTAACCGCGTATCTTTCAATTTTCCTCCTTACTAGCATAATCGATACGTTAACGACTTTGTTTACGAAACTCGTGTAAAAAAAAGAAAGAAAAAAAAAGAGAGAGAAAAAAAATGCAGCCAAGAAAGAAAAGAAAAGAAAAAAACAAGAACTAAAGAAAGACAGAGGTGGATACGAAGGATTCGTAAACGGAAGTTTAGTGGTTTTTACTCTTTTTTTTTTTTTTCCCCCTCTTTTTTTCGTATATATGCAGACATGTGTTTTTTCGTTGTGCTTTGTCTGTTCGATTTGACTGGAATTATCATCGCCAACGAAACTAACTTCCGTAGTTAGAAGGTCATTACGAACGTTGATAATAATGAATGTTGGACTGAGTGTCGTGTGATAATTCATATCTATAAGTCTGGTATTAAAATGATTAGATGTGTAACAAATCAGTATAGTTAAGGGTACATTACCCTTTTTTAATATTCAATTGTTATTATTTTATATAATCAAAAATGTAATTAATTTCAATGAACAAAAGTGTCGTATATAATACAAAAATATAGATTATATTTTTACAATAATTTTATTTGATTACGTGATATATATTATAATATATTTTGTTAT
>NW_014569551.1:1938985-1948137 GCF_001313835.1 Polistes canadensis
TTTTAATCTTTTAAATGGTTTCATTCAATGTCAACGTGTTAGAACGATGAAAATATTGTACAAAGAAAAATAATTATTAGCATATTAACAATACATTGCATATTTATATTCGAGGCAACAACCAATGGAAAAAAAAAAAAAGAATTAGGTAATAGTCTTCGTTTGTTTAGTGCTAATCGATGATAATTAATGTTTTATCTATTTTTTGTTTAACCGATCAAAATAATATATTCATTTTAAAATAAAATATAGAATTAAGATAAAAGAAAAGAAAACAATTTTTCTATTTTAGTTTTTAATTCGACGTTTGTTCAGAATAATTATAGTATTCGAAAAATATAAAAAATATAAAATAAATATATATATATATAAAATATTATGCATATTCATTCTCGACAAAAAAAAAAAAAGCAACCAAAATGTAGACTCCTCGAAGAGTTTTAGCAAGTCATCATGCGTGTGTGTTAACTGCTCGTATTGGTGGATAGTAGTTCCACTTTTAATATTCTCAAGAAAAAAAAAAACAAAAAAAAATTCAACGTTATCTTCGAACGAGGAATGAATTCCTTTAGGAACTTTTCGTGCTTCTCTTTGCCTTTTTTTTTTTTTTCTTTTTTAAAGGGCCAACGAGTACTTTAAGGTTCGTAAAGAAGAAAAGAATATGTGTGTCACTTCATCCTAACGATGAGAAAGAAAGAAAAAAATAATAAGAAGAAGAATAAGGTGTGCACTTACTCAATAGTTGTGTACAATGGAAAAATAGTAAAATAAAATAAAATAAAATAAAACGAAAATAAAAATAGTTTAACGGTTGGGAGGGGGAGGAGAGGGAATAATATGAGGGTGATTATAATTCAAAAAAGGGAAGAAACGATGCCCTTCTTTGAGAATGATAGAATGAATGATAAACTGTCCCTTAACTTATTCACGATCTTTTCCCCCTCTCCCCCTCCCCTTGCCACCCCAAACCCTCGTTTTAACTTTCCTTCCACGTTGACGACTTCCTAAAAGGGAGTTTTAATTTAAGAGGTCATAGAACCCTAACTAACATCATAGTTGGTTCCTTTTAGAAATAGGCATATGACACGTTTGTGTGTTTATGAATAGATGCACCAAAGTCGTATCGAATTGCTTGAAATTATTATAGTTGATTTGGTACAATGAATTTCTTTGAACGTTTTAAAAAGAAAAAGAAAAAAAAATCTATGTGCTTAATTGGTAATTTAATACTCGAATAACAAATGTTAATTTAACACAATCATACTATTGTTGTTTTTTGTTTCTTTCAATTGTATCAATCAATATTCTTAAATGAATTGATTAGTTATTTATGTTATAATGAAGGTATTTGTTTTTTATGTTTATTAAATGATTATATTTAGAAATATATTGTATATAAGTATGCGTACAAATTATATAAGGATGATAGTTTTGTAATGAAAGGTTTATTAAACTTATCAACGAATAATATATACAAAAGTTATTAATTATTAATTATATTATTCTATATTACTTAATTATATTAAATCAATTAGATGAAATCACAAATTATAGGTATGATATATTTGTAATAAAAGATTCATGAAATTTTTCAACTAATATAATATTTAGAAATAAATGTTACACGCATATTTTCATGTTCATTAATTTTGGTAAAGTATACTTTATAATGAGGGGTTGTTGCAATTATTGCATCGTGTTACAAGAAGCGTCTTGATTATAAGTTCATAGAGTTCAACAATAATTTAAGCCAACCATTGAATTAGAAATTGGATTATGTAATTTGCTAGAATTAAAGGGAAAAAAAGGGGGAGAATGTAATTTATAACAAACCAACAAAAAATCCATTTAAATTCCCCCATGTGAATGATCAATCAATTCAAATTACACGTATACACACTTACAATATATTTACGTGCTCATTAAATTAGATTAATTAAAACAAAACCAGCCCACTGTCTCCCATATGAATTTTTTTTTTTTCTTTTTTAAAATTATACATAGTCGTAAACAAAAAAAATGATATATACAAATACATAATAATAATATTACGAATAAGTAAGAATAACTGTACCACCATGAATTATTATTGAATAACAATTTAGCTACATTTGATTTTATAACGACGAGTGTGTGTGTTGTTGAGTCAGAACAAATTGGGGTTGAGGAAAAAAGAAAGAAAGAAAGAAAGTAAGTAAGAAAGAAAAAAAAAAAAGAGATCACTAAATTCTCCGACGAATTATGTACGCAATTATGCAGGTATTCCCATCTAAAAGAGCTTGTCGAAGTGCAACCAGTCGGAAATACCTTAACGGTTGCGTCACTTCTCAGGAATTCACGCACCGTTGTGCCCTCGGAGCGTTTTCTCCTTCTACGTTTCTGATCCTTTTTATTTTTTTTTTCTTCTTTTTTTTTTTTTTTTCTTTACCTCTCTTCCTCTTCATCCTTTTCTCTCACTCTTTTTTTTCTATCTTTTTCTCTCATTTTTATCTCATTTTTATCTGATTTTTATCTCATCTTTATTTCATCCCATCCTTCTTCGTCCTTAAACGTCATTGGAAATATTCTTTCGAAGGTTATTCCTTCTCGAACCTCTTTCTTTCTTTCTTTCTTTCTTTCTTAATCCTCGTCATCATCTTCTTCTTCTTCTTCTTCTTCATTTCCCTTCAAATTAATCTCTACCAATGATGAAATCCATAAAATACGTGGAATCGTTGACATTTTTTTTTTTTTATATAAAAGTAGTAGCACTGGTAGTGGTGGTTGGTTGGTGGTTTATTGTTTGCCTTTTATGGTATTACAAAGAATACAATTTATCACGGATCGTTATACAAAGAATAAAAAAAAAATATATATATATATATCCATTTAAAAAAGTAAATAATATTAGAATTTTAAATGAATAAAAAAATAAATTTGGTTAGGAGTAATAGTATAATATAGTATATTCTAATATCTTCAAAATAAACTCGGATTAACGTTTTCGAGGACACCAAGAACATACCTGTACAATTATTTATTTTTTCAATTTAAATTATTTCGAAATTATAATTGAACGAAAAAAAAAAAAAAGAATATAATTATTAAATAATAATTATAATTAAATATTGTGAAGAATTAATATTCACACAAAAATTTAGAAAAGTGTTTAAAGCAACAAAAAAAAAAAAAAAAGAAAGAAAGAAAGATGGCCGTTTGTATAAAAAATATATATAATCGTAAGAAAAAATGTCTTGCATATGAATATTGTATTACACATTCTAAAAAGATAATCAGCATTGAATGTTCTTCTTTCCCACGAATGGATAACTCGAATATCTTATATTATTTAACCTTGAAGAAGTAGCGGATGAATTTTTTCGAGGTCGTACGATATATTACATGTAACAATTTCCCATTGTTTGTTATTCTGCTTCTACTACATTCCCCTCCCCCTTGCCACCACCACCCAACCCTCCATTATGCAAGATAACGTAATGCAATGCAATGCAATGGAATGGAATGGAATTGGATAAATGATAATATGTCAATGTTGTCGTCTTCGCGTCATCGAAAAAGAAATCGTTTTAATAATTCTTATCTCTTGTCTAAATAATAATAACAATAATAAAAAAAATGAAAAAAAAAAAAAAAAAACAAACAAATACAGGAGTCAATTTTTCGAACATCGAAGTTGTTTTTGAATTGACGTGGTTTTGTTTTTTTTTTTCTCTTTTACGAACGTATCGATAACGATCAATTCGAAAATTCGAGAATTAAAATTGTTTCCAAGGGATTTATAAATCTTTATTTGCAATGCAAATTAATATCGTCAAAACCACGTGACCGACGTATCGAACACGTGTTTACGGTATTTAATATTAATTTATTAATGGTTGCGTTTGTGTGTATGTAATCGAGTGATTCCAAAGGGGAAAAATAAAAAATAAGAAAAAAAGAAAAAAAAAAAATAAAAAGAGAAAGAAAAGAAAAAGAAAAAGAACAAATCAGAAAGTTTCTATCATCATCTCTCGTAGGGATTTAAAAGATCGATGATATTATAGTTACAACACATCACGTCTCATGATCCGCCAATTGTACGTGAACGTTGTAAATAAAGAGTTACGTTCTATGTATGTATATATGTATGTATATATGTATGTATGTATTTATGTATGTATTTATGTAGTATGCTCGTTGAAGCTAATCGATCATCCGACCGGTGAAAACTAGGCGATTATGTGGCCTTGAAGTGTAAAGTGAACATCGATTTCGTCAGACTATCCTCCTCCTCCTCCTCCTCCTCTTCCCCCTTCTCCACCTCCTCTACGTCACAAAAGATCGATCGATAAGATCGATCTGTTGATCGCGATCCTATAATTAGCGTGAATTATACTTATTCAATGTGATTTCACATGTGAATTATTTTTATTTGTTTGTTTGTTTGTTTTTCAAGCGAATATGTGATAATGCACTCGTTTATATTAGACTTTTTATTTTGTTATAATTATTTCATAATTATTAATTTTATAATAAATAATATTTCTTTCTTTTTTTTTTTTTTTTCAATACTAATTTCAACGATATTATTTCAATTAAGTATATATATATTTATTTTAACATATAACGAGTAAAAAAAAAAAGTAATAATGATAATAATAAAGTCATCATTCACAAAATTTTCATTTAATTTCTGTTCAGTCATATTATATTATATAATAATTATTTAAATAGCAATTATAATAATTATTATTATCATTCCCCTCCACCTTTCCACCCCTCTCAAACAAATCCTGATATTTTGTTCTCAACGATCAAAATTCGTAATATTAAAGTGATACGCGCGTTTATTAAACGTAATTAATTAATAAAAAAGGAAAGACAATTTATAGAGATTTATCGAGACGCGTGTGAATTTCAATGAAAAACAAGATGAGAGAGGAAGTTTTATGAAATAATAGAAAATAAACGTCGAATAATGGTATTTTAAATGCGTCAGAAAAATGACACGGAACATGTTCATCTGCTGACGTACGTATACAATGCATACACGTGTATAAACAAAAAGAAAAAAAAAAAAAAACAAGAAAAGATACTATTAGAAATTTCGTACGAATCTTTTATGATAATTACGTTAAAAATATTATCGTAATCGCTAACGTTCATATATATTACGAAATATACATATACACATACATACATACATACGTGAGGAGGTCATACGTTGTGTTAGTAATCGTCGTGTTTTTTAAAGGTCAACTTCGAAGAAAACGCATATGCTTTTTCTCACACGAATTTGTCCTTGGACCGAGAAAGAAACCTTGGTTCAATGTCCTATATTATATTCTCCCTCCGATTCGAACAAAGGACAGAGACAACGAGCTACTGACGTGGCCCTCGAAATTTCCCAAATTACATGTGCGTACTACTTAAAAAAAAAAGAAAGAGAAGAGTAGAGAAGTGAGGTGAAGTGAAGTAAAAAAGAAAAAAAAAAAAAAATAAGAAGAAGAAAAAATAATCTTCAGAAGGGTTCAAAGAAGAAGATGTCGTCGTCTAAACGTATGACCGAAAATACAATTAAATCGTAAATTGATGGAACATTCAAAAAATCGTTTAATTCATTTCTTTCATTTTGTTGAAATTAAGCAAATTTTAATATTGCGTTTGTAACGTTGCAAATATTGCATCGCGTGTTGCAACGTATAAACAAAATTACGTTTAGCTTATGTTAGATTATTTTATTTTAAATATGTGAAACGGGTTATATACAATTAAATTGCAAACTGAAGCATTACAAAAAATTTTATTCATATTTTAATTTCGTTAAAATTAATCGAGATTAAATATTACGTTTGTAAATATTATATCGTATAATGTAGAAACAAAATTACGTAAGCGTAGATTATTTTATTTATTGTTATCTATTTTGTCTTTTTAAATGTGTCTTAAGGGTTGAGGCTGAATATTGGATACTTCTCTGGGGGCGAATGGGGTGGAGGGAGGGGAGGGGTGGGGAGAGGGAGTAAAATAAAAGAGAAAATAAGGAGGAGAGGGAAAGAATCGTGTGGTATCTTGTTGGTAGTTAAAGCTTTTAGTGTCGTTCACCTCTCTTTCGTATATCGTGACTCTACAGCATCTCGTGTTGGCCTTTGTTCTCGCTTCGGTGCTAAAAACGGCCAACCAAAGAGAACGAACACCATTTTCCTTCTTTCTCTTTCTCTTTATCCTTGTTGTTATCGTCAAACCGTTTATCGACCACTTCCACGGATAATTTTTAAAGTATACTAATGTTTTTTTTTTTTTTTTTTTCGTCTTTTTATATCTTTTTTACACATTCTTATTTTTATTTTTATTTTTATTTTTTGAACTAAACAATCAGATCTCGTAAAAGACACGAAACTGAAGTGTACAGTTATATAGTTTCGTCAAATATTCACAGCAATGGGATTGTAATTTTAGTTTTATTTATTTATTTATTTATTTGGTTAAATTCCTCGAATATTTTGTTACATACATATTTTCTTCTTTTTTAAATTCATTTTAACGAAATATATTTCAACGAGATATCGCTGTAAAACAATCAATTTTTATATTGAAAATAAAATATTTCAAATGCAAACGAGTTAAAATACATCATCTCCATCTCGAATAAAAGATAAAATTATTGCAAAATCGAATACAAAGAGAGAGAAAACAAATTGAATGAATTACTTGAGATAAGATGTAGATAAACGAAAGTACGGTCGACAAGTTTATTGACCAGTGAAAGTCTGAGATTTTTATTAAATTTATTAAAAATAATACAAAAATAAGAAGAAAAAAACAAAAGTAATTTGTTTAACAAATCTGTAAAAGTGTCGTGAGTATTATTGTTCGAGTTACATACACGAGGTTACTCTTTCAGATCTCATTTAAATCATTTGCTCGTGTTAGCCTCCTCAAAGTATGTGTTATACATATACGTATATATATACACACACACATGTATATATACAGCTCTTAATTGGAGTCTGGCCTTTCCCGAGGCTCGATTAACGATTATCACTGTGAACAGTGCACCGTTGTCGGTCGCACGCCATCTTTTTTTAACACATTACCTACAAAAAAGTATTTAAAAGTTTTTCTTTTTTCTTTTTTTTTTTTTTTTTTTTTTTTTTTTTTTTTTTCTTTCGTTTTTATTTTCCTCCTTCAAGATAATAGGATCGTTCCGTTCAAACAGTAAATAAAACCAACATCACTAAAACATCTTAATTAAATTTCCTTGTCGGTAAAAAAGAAAAACAAAAGAAAAAATAATGAAAAAACATCTGCAGTGTTAATTGCACGTAATTTGACTTGCTTAATTGAATTTCGTGTTTACATTGTTTTATTTTTTTTTTTTTTTTTAAATTTCTTTCTACCAATCTCTTGTGTAGAACGTCGTTTTCGTGATTCTGCATAAAATTTGATATGAAAATAATTTTATCGAGATATTTATATTTATTCGAATAAAACAATGTGTGTAAAAAAAAAAAAGTAGTCGTAATACTAGAGAAAGAGAGAGAGAGAAAGAGAGAATGAAAGAAATAAGAGGAGATAAACAAATTTCTTAGAATAATTTTGTAATCCGGTTCATATCCGGTTGTTTCCTGTCCCATTACCGTGTACTCATACATTAATAGGAATTATTAGAAATCTCGTGTGATCTATTCGATAGAAATTCGTAAGAACTTACGTTAAAATACTATTTCTCTTTCAATTATTTTTGTATTTTCTCGTTAAATCCCACTCACCATATTATTTCTTTTTCGCGTAGAATTTCATTCAGGAAAAAGGAACTTGTACAGACATTTATATGACGTAACCAAACCACCACCGTCACCCACCCATCCCCCTTTCCACTCCCTCCTGTTTTAACAACACGCATACTAGACTTTGATTTTTTCCACTTACCACGATTCCATGATTCCCGCGAATGAGTCATCATTATCATTATCATTATGATCATCATCTTCATCAGCATCATCGATCATTGGCGTTTCTTTTTCATGATCTTTTTTCAAACATACCATATATGTTCAAAAGTTTGCATATTTCTTTTTTCTTTTTTCCGTTTCTTTTTTTTAATTACTTACGTCGGTGTCGGTGAAACTCGTTGTCGTCGTCGTGTGGTGGTAGTAGTAGTAGTAGTAGTAGTAAACGAATCGTGCCAAGGATCGAATGGATTCTTGCTTACGAAATTTTTGTCTCCTTCGAATATTATTTAGCTCTCGGTTATTATACTGGGTTACGCGATTTCACGGTTACAGCCTACTGCGTCCGGTTTATATTTCAATTAGAGAAAGTTTCAACTGGGCATTATATACCCTCCTCCTCCCCCCCCCCACCCTCCTACCCCTTTTTTCAATTTCTTCTCTTTTTTCTTTCTTTTTTGGATTTAAATATTCATTCGAAAGAGATCTGCGTGTTTGAATTTTTATCATGATTATTTATATTTTTATCCGATCGTAATTGTTTCGTTTAATATTCTTCTTCTTTTTCTTTCTTAATTTTTTTTTTGTTAACGATCCTTAATGATTATATTCATAATTATGATTAATATTATGTGTATCTAAACAGGATACAGGATGAAGGAAAGAAAATATTGATTCTTATTAGAAATGCATTTGAAATTAATTGAAACAAATTTCTATCCTGCAACAAGTAGGGTATATAAGTTTTTAAAGATTAAATCTTTTTTATATTAATAATAATAATAATTGACTCTGTAAGTTTTATTTTGAGAATAAAAGAGAAATAATAAATTTGATGTCGAAAGATTATCAAGAATTTCCACAAATAAATTCTCAACTTTAAGATTACATCAGTCGAGATTAAAAAATTCCATAGTTAATTAAATTAATTATTCTTAATTAGATACAAAATTATGTGCACTTAGTCCATTATTTTTATTGTTGTTTTTCATTTCGACAAAAATTTCGAATATTCTTATCTCTCTATCCCTTGTTTGTTTATGTTTCCTTTCTTTCTCTTTCTTTATTAAATTAATTAAATCTTAATTAAACATATAAAATTAAGTGCACTGAAAGTCCACCATTTGATTGTTTTTTTTTTTTTTTTCGTCTTTTTATATCTTTTTTACACATTCTTATTTTTATTTTTATTTTTATTTTTTGAACTAAACAATCAGATCT
>NW_014569551.1:1950082-1952455 GCF_001313835.1 Polistes canadensis
TGTTTGTTTATGTTTCCTTTCTTTCTCTTTCTTTATTAAATTAATTAAATCTTAATTAAACATATAAAATTAAGTGCACTGAAAGTCCACCATTTTATTTTTTTTTTTTTTTTTTTTTTGTGAAAAAAGTTTCGAATATTCTTATCTCCCTATCATCCCTATTTATGTTATTTTCTTTTTCTTTATATCTGTGTTAGAGATTCGAATGAAGTCATCCATTATCCCTCGTCTTCGTCTCCTCCCCCATTGCCCCCACCATCAGAAGTTCCTTCAACACCTTGTTCTTTTTCTCGACGAATGTATTTCTATAGTCCATCCCACCTCCCACCATTCACACACACCCTTTCCCCCTACCCTAAGATCCTCGGGTGTAACGTCAGACGCTAGAAAATGCGCGCGCGCGCGCTCACGCAACACACACACACACGCGCACACAAAGAGAGACAGATACCAACCTACCCCCTTCCTCCCACCTCCACCACTACCACCACCAGCACCATCACCCATTCGCTGTTTGCCTGCCGCCGTTGTCACGAAAGTTCTCTCGAGAAAGGAAAATCCGAAATAATCCGAGTATTGTCGAAGACAGCCGAGAACACGAGACCATGTGGTTGATAGCGGGATGATGACAGAACGCTGTCAGTGTCAGTCCGACTATCGTCGAGTACGGTTCACGTTAATTCAACGAATTTTTCATTCGTATTATATTGATATGTTTTTTATTTCGTTTTTTTTTTTTCTTCTTAGAATTATTTAACTAAACGCACACGTATCGCGAATATTCATATTATTAATTAACTTTTTATATATTACACAAAAGATTTATTATTTTAATATATAATTTTATATTTTATTTCTTTTATATATATATATATATATTTATACATAATCGAGAGATCGATCGGAGAACTATCGAGTGATAGAAGAAGGTAATACAAGTTTCTATAATTTTTTTTTCCTTTTTTTTTTTTTTTGGTTCTTAACAAAATTATTATTAGTTCGACGAAATTTTGTGTAATAGTTTTTTCGAAGAGGAACAGCAGAAGTATTAGCAGGAGGAGGGGGAGGAGATAGAGAAGGAGGAGGAGGAGGAGGAGGAGAAAGGGGGCTGGATTTTTTTTTATATCTAAAACAGTTCGTAGCGGTACGAGATTAGAAGATCCGTTCAAGGTTACGAATCATCGTTTAACAAATACGTCGTTTTGCTTCTTAACCGATACGAGGTCAACGTGAAACTTACTACCACTGCTGTGCATTTTTCTGTCCGTCTGTCCGTCTGTCTGCACGGCTATTTATCTCTTCTTTTCTCTCTCTCTCTCTCTCTCTCTCTCTCTCTCTCTCTCTCTCTCTCTCTCATTTTCTTCCTCACACACGAACGTACACGAACACAAGCATAAACAACGTTTTATACTTTCGAGGTGAGTCGGTTTAATTCAAAAACGTTTCCATTTTTGGAAAGAAACATCTCGTTTACGAATGAAACGAAAAAAATGTAAGCCAAGTTTTACACGACACGATCACCAGCAACAGCAACAGCATCAGCAGTATTTTACTTGAATTGATTTTTTTTCTTCTTTTTTCTTTTTAAATATAATATGCGATTAATATATCCCCAATCAAATGATTATTACGTTTTTCTTTCAGCGTATAATAGTTGTCCATTTTTCTTTTTCTTTTTTTTTTGCTCTTAAAAAGTTGATCTTTCGACGAACGCACTACGGCGAACGTTTTTCCTCGACCTGGTTTTCCCATACCGCATATATCAAGAAAACGACGATTAGATGCGATATTTGATTAGTATGACGTGCGCCAGCGCGCATATACGCGCGTATCTAAAAACATGTTGTGTGTTTTTGTTAACTTTATAACGTCGTGTATAATAATATAAAAATGTTTCGCGAGAAAAAGAGTTTCGTTTGAAAAATATTTTCGTTCACGAATTCTCTATCGCGTATTTTACGAATTTCCAGACGTCCTCCTCCTCCTCCTTCCCCCTTTGTATTCTCCATCTCCTACCCCCATCTCCCTCCACCACTGCTCGACTTTTACCCCCCCCACCCCACCCCACCATCCCTACTACCAACAATTCGTGAAAGTTCAAAGCGTACCGAGAAAAAGGGTTGTTTATCATGTTTATTGGATTGCATAGCATATTTATTGTTACACTTAACTTAATCTCTTTCTCTCTCTCTCTCTCTCTCTCTCTCTCTCTCTTTCTTATTTTTTCTCGTAAATTTGTCCTTTACGATCTTTTCGTAGAAAAAAAAAATTCGCGTTGGGTAAAACGTTGGGACAAAATATTGGTGTGACGATTTAAATAGGGTAGTTTCGATCTAGAACAGAGTTTAAAGAGAACAAAAAAGTATATATATA
>NW_014569551.1:1952515-1955629 GCF_001313835.1 Polistes canadensis
TATATATATATATTGAGAAATGTGCAATGGGTGGGTGAGATAGGGGGTGTGGGGAAGGGGGCTGGTGGTGGTGGTGGTGATGTATACTTTATGTGGGACACAAAGTTACGTTATCATCTTGTTTACGTTCTTTGTTTCAACCACGATTAGAAAATAAGATGGAAAATATATAACTCTACCGTTCGGTTTCTTCTTTATCTTCGTTTATCTGTTCATCTATGCGTGTGTGCGTTTTCAGTATTGCACACATTTAAGGATAATAGTTGGAATGGTATCGTTTATGGTTGAAATTATTGTTAAAGAAAAAGAAATAACAGAAGAAGAAGAAGAAGAAAATTAGTAACGATTATTTGTGTTTAATGCGTTTAATACTGATGTGTGTGAGTAAATATGTGTTTCTGTGTGTCTGTGAGAGAGAGAGAGACAGAGACAGAGAGGGAAAGAAAGATGGACTCCTTTGTTATCCAAGGCTACGCTTATTGTCCGCGTACTCGGCCATAACTTTTTTTTCCAGCACGCGATAGTATTTTTCGCACGAAGGAACGTAATCGAGCCATTTGTCGCATAACGAACACTATTTCCTTTTTGTAAAAGTGTAAGAATATGTATGAGAAAAATAGGATATGTGGGCTCGGTGCTTATTCTTTGAAATTTCATGTGACATACAAATGGTTTTATTTTTTTTTTTCTATTAAAATAATCTACTACGTGTGTCTAGGGTGTTGTTGGTCAATGCACGTGTCTACGAAATTGCGAGTGAATGATTTTTTGTTTCTGTTGTTTTTTTTTTTTTTTTTTGAGAAACGTGAATTAATCTAATCGTAATTCTATTATAAAAATTTATTTAATTTTGTGATTTTTTTTTAGAAAGTTCTATGGTGTATTATTATCAATGATTTTATTGTAAAATATAAAACGTGAAAAATTTGACGAGTCTTCGTAAAAATTCATCATTGCACGTGTGTCTAATTAATAATCACCACATCGTAGGCACAATTGAAATTTAACAAATTATTTTGATTACATATTCGAATCATTGATAGACTCCTTTATCGATTGAATTTAAATTTTTCGTGTATTTGTAATTCGTCAAATTTATCGTTGATTAACTTTTTCGTAGACACGTGAAAAATATTTTTACCGTTCGTTGTTACGATTATTTTTAATCTAATAATAATAATAATAAAGAAGAATGAAACATAAAATTAAAAGAGAGGAAGGGAAAAGCAATTATTTTATTAGGATTATTATAAAAGTTAAAATTAACTGATAAAGAATTTTGTACGATTAACCAACCACAAGCAACAAACACCACCCACTTATCGTGTTGACGAGTTTACGGACACAAACTGACAGGAAACTACTTTTATACATGCTTTGAAAATAGACTAACGAGATAAAAATATATCCTCCTACCGTAGGAATATAGATCGAACGATCTAATTTCGTCGCTTGATTATACGTAAGAGAATATTTCTATGTGGGGTGGGTGAATACACACATATGTACATACATACATATATATATATATATATATATTTAAATGAATAACGTGTATATATTAGCGTAATTCATTTTATTATCATAATTCCGGTGACTCCTGTCAAATCGATAATCAAAATTTAGAATAAAAACGAAATTGAATAAAGAAAGAACAATGTGAAAAGATACAAATTTATTCCGATACTTTGATCGACATTATAAACGACGACGCCATTTTGGTTCGTTTGGAACTCGATAAAAATTTGAAACTCTCTTTCAAAGGTTGCATCAAAAGATCAAAGTTCGTTAAAGGATCCCCGAGGGAAGTTGCAAAAGATATTCTATGATGTTTTTATTTCTATATATATATATATATTTTTATTTATTATATTATAGTGAACCATAAGTTCGTGTGCATGTTTTTTCCAATTAATATTTCACTTGCATATAAAGTAATAAATATTGATTTGAACAAAATTGCATTAATCTGAAGCAATAGAATAAACGCACGAACTTTTGGGGTTCACCATAATATATATACAACCAATCAAATTAAACCACCCACCTACCTACCGTAAATATTTTTTTTTTTAACTCTTATTGTTAGACATTGTTAGGATAATATCGAACGGACTTGTCGATTCTACGCAGCGCACAATGTATCGCCATCGTCGTCGTGATCGGCATAATTTTCATTCGCTATAAGACTCGAATAAACCTAACACACCCACACCCACATACACACACACACACACACGCAACATACAAATACACAGGGACACGCGCTCGCGGTCTTATAGACGATTATTTTTATTCTATATTTTTCTTCCTCTTTCTTTTTTTCTTTTTACGATTTCTCACACACACGCATACGTTGCATATGTGTGTGTGTGTGTGTTTTTAAATTTCGAATTATAATATTAACGATCGCTAGCTAATGGGGGAAAAAAAAATCCCCAAATCTTATGAGGGGAATTATGCGAATACGAGATGACATGTAATAGTCTTTTTTTTTATTTTTTATATATCAAAGAAACTATTTATTATTATTATTATTATTGATATTATTCTTTTGTTTCTTTCTTTCTTGTTTATTATTTTCTTTTTGTTTTTATTTTTTTTTTTTTTTATATGCGTCGTAAATGTTTTGCAATGACGTAATATAATCTGATTATTAATAATACGCGCGTGTATTATATAGCGTGTTTGCGGTATGTATATATATATATATATATATATATTATTTTCTTTTTTTCTTTTCTTTACGCGTAGGTTAAGAACAAATAGAAAAAAAAAAAAAAAAGATCAACGACAAGACTACGAGGATTAGCAAGGTATTCATTTCGTTTCCTATGCATATCACTCTCTCTCTCTCCCTCTTTCTGTTTATCTCTCTTCCTCTCCTTTTTAATCAAATGCAGTTTCATAAATATGCAACGAAGCAACGAGGTTGTGTAATATACGTTACCACTATTCGCGCTATGAATCTATCATCGCTTTTAAGTTATTATGTATTTATATAGAATAATTATTCTTTTCCTTATCTGTTTTTTTTGTTTTTGTTTTTTTTTTTTCCAATTATCTGTAGCTTAAAATAAACAAAAATTACAATTTAAATGTGTCGATAAATAT
>NW_014569551.1:1956854-1986937 GCF_001313835.1 Polistes canadensis
AAATCATATTTTTAAAATAATAAAACAAATTAAAAAAAATAATCACATCGGCCACGCAAATGTGCAAGAGAGTATCATCTAAGATAATTAAATAGAAATAAAAATTGGATATATATCTTTGGCGTATATAACTTTTTTTCTCTCTCTCTCTCTCTCTCTCTCTCTCTCTCTTTCTCTCTCTTTTTCCTCTTCCATTCTTACGCAATCTCGTAATGGAGATACTCCGAAAGCTAAAGCCAATGTAATATATTATTCTCTCGCGTATAATCCAACGATCAAATCTCTTTTTCTTTCTTTCTTTCTTTCTTTTTTTCTTTTTTTCGCACATGTTTTTCTTCTTTCTTTCTCTCTCTCTCTCTCTCTCTCTCTCTCTCTCTCTCTCTTTCTCTCTCCTGGTATACACCCAACATGATCCGATTGGTGTGTTTAGTGTTTTGAAAATTCCATGCTGTTAGCAGCAAGCAGCAACTCCTACTATACAATACGGCTGATAAAACACAAGGAATTGTTTATTGTAATCCGGCTGGCACATGTTTGCGTATCAAGCTGAGATAAGCTGGTTTTAAATGTCCATCTCGTGTTCGCCTACTCTCAAACCAGACTCTGCCATTTCCTCCGAGTGACGTAAAAACTCAACACGACATACTAAATAACTAGCCTAACACCACCATCACCTTATTCTATCTAACATTTTCAATTAATTGATGATCCTCTCTCTCTCTCTCTCTCTCTCTCTCTCTCTCTCTTTCAATAAAATCAATCGAGAAAATGATGCAATAGAATAAAAATGTATTATGCAATTTGTTCATTTCGTAGAACAAATTGATGTATAAACGAAATTAAAATTTTGATTATATTTTATATAAATTATTATCTCTATATAATATATTTTGTATTGTTTCGAAATTGATTTATTTTATTGTTTTTTTTTTTTTTTGTTTATATTACATACTTAATATGTCTTGATCGAATTTAATTTTCATGTTTTAGTAATCGTCACAGATCACACACATTTGTAACTGTCGATCATAATATTTCTATATTTATCAATAATTACAAATTTTATTTAACACATTGTCAGTTTGGGAGAAAAAAAATAATTATCAATAATTTATCTTCGCATTCCTCTCGTACCTTTTATCTTTATGTTTTTCTTTCTTTTTTTACGTGTTACAACACGAATATTCGAGATATTTGAAACGTTTCGAATCTTGAAATACCTTTCTAGTATCTCTCTCTCTCTCTTTTCCCCCTTTCCCCTTCCCCTTACACCCATCTCCCTCTAATCTTTCTTTCTCTAATCGCCTTTGACGAATTCCACGAGTTAAAAGAAAAAAAATTAGAAAGAAAAAAATCGAACATACGTATCCCTCAGGCCAGAGGCGCCAAGCAACAATCAATGTTTGATAATAACAATGCTGCAACATCCTGGAAGTGTTGTTAAAGAGTGTGGACAGATAAAAGTACGGTTGGGTTTTTTTCGTTAGAAAATTTTCCAATTTTTTCTTCCTTTTTTTTTTCATTAATGCACAATTTGTTGCTTTTTCATTAAAAAGAATCTCGAAATAATGTTAGTTTATTTATAATTTGATTGATTGTTCATTTATCGAAGGAAAATGTATAATGTTAAAAGATTAAAAATAACGAGTATAAATCTAAATCTTCTTGAAAAAATTTATCGTTAAATTTGGCCCCGTTGTAATCTAGGATGATCAATTAATATACTTTTGCTCATTGTTGTTTAATATAAATACATAAAAATATGCAATATATTACAGAAATATTCGTTGATCTATTATTGTATTGTTTTCCTGTTTTGGAAAATGATATAAACAGTATTCAATAAAAGAACTTGTATAGAAGAAAATAGATTCAGTTTACTCGTGAATTTCAAGGATGGCGGTACATCGATATTATGTTAGGTATTTTTAAATAACAATATATAAATTTCGTTTAATTAATTAATTTTTATGTATATAATCACATTTTTTTTGCACAACTTATATAGTTTTTTTTACAATGTAACACATTTTAATGTATTTTCTAATTAATATTTAAGATCTCTCGTACTAACAAAAAGAAACCTTCGTTTTAACGTTCCTAACGATAACTTTGAATTGAAAATATTTCAAATCATTAATTTGTTTATTATTCGAAAGTATATTGTTAGTTTGTTCATTCAGTTTGTGTTATTCCTATATTAATGATAATATTTAACTGATATTTGATACTTAATAATTATTTATAAATAACCAAAAAAAAAAAAGAAAAACAAAGAATAATAATATAATATCATATAATATTGAATTGAATTAAATTTTAATTAAATCATTGCGTGAAAATATATTTGAATTTAATCGATCACGATGTCACAAGTGGTAATAATTTTTAATATAAATCTATGTGAGAATTAAAAAATAAAGAAAAAAGATGAAATTGTCATTCTCTAATATAAATTCGAGTTGTTCAAACTGAAAGAGAAACTTATTTTGGCGATGGTCCAAAATCTACGATCTTAGGAAACCGAACACTTAGAAGACAAGAAGAAGAAAAAGAATAAGAAGAAGAAGAAGAAGAAGATTTGCGACGTGTTCCACAGGTGTTATACTTAGAAACCGCGAACTAATTAAGTCTCATTCGACGGGGTCGTGCTAAAGTAATTGGGAATTTTAACTCGTCGTGGTTATTCTTAATTAAATTGCGAGTTTAAACGATGACTCCTCGAGTCAGCTGAGTATTTTTGAACATTTTTTATTGCAAACAAACAAAAAATGATCGATTTAAAAAAATTAATAAAATATAAAAAGGAGAAAACAAGAATGTTCTTATGTTAATTAGATTTCTTTTTTTTTTTTTTTCTATTACTACGTTTAACAATTTTCTTTTTTTTTTTTTTTTTTTTTTTTTTATATATATATATTTATTCAATCTAAAGTCGACAATTTTTCTTTTCTACATAAATTTATATATTTCGATATTATAAAGTTTCAAATATCGTAAACCATGATGATGGAGAACACGCGAATAAATTTACCATTGCAACAAAAAGAAATCATATTCTATATTAAATTTTTATTTAATAACTATGATATATTTATACAATAAAAATACGAATTAAAACTTTTCTATAAAGAAAAGTGTAATTTCAGCTAATATCACATCGAGTCAGAATTTTATGGAAAGAAGAATGATAAGAAATAATATTAACGTTTTACAAATAATTTTTACAACAGTCAATTATCGATCAAGTATCATCACAAATCGATCAATCGATGAATCGATCTTACTACAAACTATTCTCTAATGACAAAACTGGTCCCCACTCCTCTACCATTTAACATTTCCTACAAACATCATACAGAATTTTTTGTTTTCTCCTTAATCCTAAACAATTGCAAATTGTTATTATTTTTTTTTTGTTCAAAACTGTCTTATTTAAAAACATCCGTTGATTCCACTAATGATGATAGCTTTCAAGTGTTTACATAGTTGTACAATTTATAGCATTGCAATCTCTGATATTTCTTTGAAAAATTTCTGTAAATATTTTTCATACTTAGAGAGTGAATAGATTTTAATGACTCTTATATTTAATTAAAGTACACCCTTTTTTCTACGTGTATAATACCTTATCGAGTTATAAATCAATCTGCAAAGGTTCAAAAAATGTCAGAGAATGCAATGCTGTAAATTGTGCATCATTGCAATTTCTTTGAAAAGTTTTGGTAAATATTTCTTATACTTTTAGCAAATGGATTTTAATGATTTTTATATTAAATTAAAGTGCACTCTTTTGTCTATGCGTAGGATACCATATCAAGTTATAAATTTAGCATGTAAAGCTCAGAAAATGTCAGAGAATGCAATGCTGTAAATTCAGCATCTTTGCAATTTCTTTAAAAAGTTTTAGTAAATATTTTTTATACTTTCAGCATATAGATTTTAATGATTTTTATATTAAATTAAAGTACACNTTGCAATTTCTTTAAAAAGTTTTAGTAAATATTTTTTATACTTTCAGCATATAGATTTTAATGATTTTTATATTAAATTAAAGTACACTCTTTTGTCTATAAGTAGAATACGTTTTCGAGTTATAAATCAATCTGCAAAGGTTCAAAAAATGCCAAAGAATGCGATGCTGCAAATTTTTCCTACTTTGCCATTTCTTTGAAAAGTTTCGGCAAATATTTTTTATACTTTTAGCAAATAGATTTTAATGAAACTTATATTAAATTAAAGTGCACTCTTTTGTCTATAAGTAGAATATCATTTCGAGTTATAAATCAATTCGCAAAGGTTCAAAAAATGGCAAAGAAAAATTGGCAGGTTAGGCAATGTGAATAATGCCTAAGGCCAGGCATTGTTAGCATTGCCGGGGGAGGTTTGGAACCTAGGCCGGTAATGTTAACAATGCCTGGTTTTAGGCATTGTTCACAATGCCTAACCCGCTAATTTTTCTTTGCCATTTTTTGAACCTTTGCAAATTGATTTATAACCCAAATAAATATTCAACTTGTAGATAAAAGAGTGTACTTTATTATAATATAAGTTTCATTAAAATCTATTCACTCTAAGTATAAAAATTATTTGCCGAAACTTTTCAAAGAAATGGCAAAGTTGGAAAAATTTGCAGAACCTCATTCTTTGCAATTTTATGAACCTTTGCAAATCGATTTATCACTGAAATAAATATTCAACTTATAGATAAAAGAGTGTACTTCAATTTAATATAAGAATCATTAAAATTCGTTTGCTAAAAGTATAAAAAATATTTACCGAAACTTTTCAAAGAAATTGCAAAGATGCACACTTTACAGCATTGTATTCACAGACATTTCTGAACTTTACATGCTAAATTTATAACTCGATATGGTATTCTACGCGTAGACAAAAGAGTGTACTTTAATTTAATATAAGTTTCATTAAAATCTATTCACTCTAAGTATAAAAATTATTTGCCGAAACTTTTCAAAGAAATGGCAAAGTTGGAAAAATTTGCAGAACCTCATTCTTTGCAATTTTATGAACCTTTGCAAATCGATTTATCACTGAAATAAATATTCAACTTATAGATAAAAGAGTGTACTTCAATTTAATATAAGAATCATTAAAATTCGTTTGCTAAAAGTATAAAAAATATTTACCGAAACTTTTCAAAGAAATTGCAAAGATGCACAATTTACAGTATTGCATTCTCTGACATTTCCTGAACTTTACATGCCTAATTTATAACTCGATATGGTATTCTACGTGTAGACAAAAGAGTATACTTTATTTTAATATAAGTTTTATTAAAATCTATTCACTCTTTTAGTAATATAAAAAATATTTACCAAAACTTTTCAAAGAAATAGCAAAGTTGTACAATTTACAGTACTGCAATCTCTGATATTTCTTTGTATGAATCTATTTCTTTTCCTAGTATAATTTCCTTTCCAGAATCAGTTTGCGAGTTGCCATTTCGATAAGAGTTAAAGAGAACGTCGTAGATTATTCTTATATATAGATAAAACCATAAAATTGGAACATTTTCTTGACTCCGATTGTAACATTTAAAAAAGAATCTTACGTTGTTGAGAAAACGGTGGAAGGAAGGAAGGAGGGGGGGGAAAAAAGAAAAATCTCACAAAAGTTTCTTTTTTTCTTCTTTTTTTTTTTATCACAGATATACGTAAAAGCGTCATAAAACTTTCTCCCCTGTATCCATCCTATTCTTCCTTCCCACCTCCCACCTATCCCCTATTCTCTTTTTCTTATCTCTTTGAACTCTTTGAAGTGGAAGAATATTTCTTTTTGTATGTGTGTATGTGTGTGTGTATAGGATATATAAAAGGGCTCGCGTTTGAACAAATATTTGGTCGTATAAAAAAATCGAACGAGGTGGCTTGGATTGTCTTTTTCTTGTATGGTTTTACTTATTAGAGAAAAATTGTATTAGAAAAAAATCAAATTAAAAAAAAAACAAAAATCACAATATATTTACAAAATGAATTTACAATTAAAGATCTATCAGTGAATATTTTGTGCGAATTGTTGAGAGAGGAAGGGTGGAGGGGTAGAATCTTTGCGATTGAAGTCATATTAAATTTATACAAAAACAAAAAAGTAAAAAAGAAAACTATTTTAATAAGATACATATATTTGTGATCGCTAATATTAAAAATATTTTTTTCGAAAGATTGAAAGAGAAATAGAACGAGGAAAAGAAGGTGGAAAAGGAGTAGGAGGAGAAGGAAGAGAAGGAACAAAGAAATGATAAGGAAAGATTGAAGAAAATTTGTGACTAAAAAAGAATAACCGATCTTAAGGGGTGGGGTGGTAATGTTGGGGGATAGACAGTGTGTAATCTTCGAACGAAAATATTATTTCCACTTTTCGTGGTGGTAACGATAAAAAAATATAAAAAATAAGTACCCTATCGCATCGCATCGCATCGTTGTTTCACGTTCTCTCGTTTTAGGATAGAGAAAAGGAAAAGTAATCCGAAATAATGGCCGATAGTTTTTTCTCGTAAAGAGAAAAAGTAATATAAAGTGCTGAGAGAAAGAAAGAAATAGAAGTGGTGGGTGGTTTAAGGGTAGGGGTAGTGGGGTTGGTAAGAAAAAGGAAAGAACAAAAAAAATTATTTGTTCCCCCTCTCCCTCTATATATATATATATATATATATATATATTTATTGTCTCTTTCTATCATCATCATCATCATCATCATCATCATCATCATCATCATCAATCCCCCTCTCTCGTACTAATTCGCAAACTCTGTGTTGTGTGTGTGTGTGAGTGTACTCACGTGAAAGAGCCGAGTATACTCGGCACAAGTGATACTGTATATGCATACGTGTGGTTTGTGTAGTAGATGTGTGTATACGCGCGTACATCTACATATAGAAATGGTCGAACTTCGAAAGGTTATTTTTAGATTAGGTTTCCTCTCGTCGTGTAAGGCCACGAAGAAGAGGAGGAGGAGGAGGAGAATGAGGAGGAGGTTAGAAGGTGGGGTAGGGGAGTAGGGGGGAAAAGATTTCTCTCTCTTCTTCGGCGTCGAGACGCTCAGTTTAAGAGAGGCGTCGGTGGAGGACGTTAGCTTTTTGCAAAATAATACTTAAAAAACGATAGTGAGAAGAGAACGATAAATATCAATTAACGAATTAACGAATTAACTACGAAACAACCCCTTATTCCAAACCGCCCTCCAGGGCCCCCCCCCGTATCAAAACTATTAGCACCTACTATTCATCCTATCGAACAACCAAACCAAACCAAGCAACCATAATCGAACGGTGCTACCATACCGAGTAGAAGAGAAATACTAAGTGCGTGAGAGAGAGAGAGAGATAGAGAGTGGGGGGAGGAGGAGATATAAAAAGAAATAAAAAAAAGGAAAAAAAAGAAAAAAAGAAATAGAAGAAGAAGAAGAAGAAGGAGGAGGTGGAGGAGGAGGAGGAGGAAGAGAGATAAAGATACGGAAAGTGTGTGAGAGAGATAGATATATATATATAGGTGTTTGTACAAAGAAAAAGAGAAGGGGAATAAAAGGGGTTGAACGATAGGAGAGATAAAGATAAAGAGAGGTATATATATATATATATATACACACATAATAGTATATATACGTACATATATATATACATATATACGTAGAAGAGGGAAGAAGTAAAGAAGCGTACACCGACGTCCAAAACAAGATCTTCTCACAAAACGAACGACCGACCGACCGACCGAAAATCCAAGATTATTATTATTATTATAATTGTTATTATTATTATTATTATTAATTATTATTATTATTAATTATTTCGTTATTTATAAATTATTATTGTCATATATATATATATTATTTTCTTCCTGTCAAAATTTTGTCCGACATTTTGTTTTGTTTTAGTTTAGTGGGTGTTATTTGATCTCGACGATCGATCTTTTTTGTTTTTTGTTTTTTTTTTTTTTTTAAATTTTTATTACTCTCGTGTATCGTTACCCTTTGACACAATTTAATTTTTATACTTTTTTTTTTCTTTTTCTGTTTCATTTTGTTATTAGTTTTATAAATCGTTTAATTTTTGTTATACTTGAATTTTTTGACGACGAGGACGACGACGACCAACGACGACGAGAGTGGACGACGATTATAATATATTTATATATTGAAGAGAGAGAGAGAGAGAGAGAGAGAAAAAAAAAATAAAAAACGAACGCAATTGAACGAATAAATATAAATCGACGAATAATAGCCAACGAATAATTATGGCAGCCACCGCCATGGATCCAGTCGACATTGCGAATATCCTAGCACAGGAACTGCTTTATCAGCAGGTAACCACATGATAAACGTGATTATAAGCATTCGTGTTTCTCTTCCCTTATCTTTCAATTCTAACGAATTCGTCTTTATATATTGCGGTATTTGTTTTGTTCTTTTTTTTTCTAAATTTTTTTTTTTTATATACTTTTCCTCTCGTAATTATTTTATGTTACTCTCCTTCCTTTTATTTATATTTTTTTTTCTTTTTTTTTTTTGTTAATTTTATATACAGATTATTCGGTCATCATTCGTATTACGCGTTTACAATGCGTCATGATGGGTTGGTATCGTAAAATAATTTGTTTTCTTGATTTAATATACAAGTGAAGATACGCAAAAATAAGCGTGTAATACGTAATACGTGAGTATGTGAGAAAAGTCTACGTGTTTTTGTTAACGATTTGTATTTAAAATTTAAAACAAAGTTTTTTTTTTCTTTTCTATAGCTTTTTCTTGAAGAGGAGAGATAGAAAATATTTCAATTTAATTCGTTAAATTAATTTCCTTTTTTTTTTCTTTTTTTTTATTGGAATTGATTGTCATTAATATTATTGGATTGTTTCTAGAAGAATTGCGTGAATTTCAAATTAAAATTCATAGGACAACGCTTTTTGATATTAGTACAAATTTTTTTGTTCTTGTGGATACAACCATAATACAATAATGTTTATCTTATGAAATATTAAATTAACCATTTAATTTATGCGCAATTTTTGTTAGATTAATTTTTATATTATAGAAACAAAAAAAAACCTCAGTAATTTAAGGATCATATAAGATATCTAATAAATCATAAAATATTATTTTTTTTCGTACAATTAGTATAATGTGTAAAATTTAATCCACCGTGTTTTAATGATCAAACTCATGTTATATGAACTTGAAAGAGAAAGTTTAGTAATGTGTAAGAGGTAAAAAGAGAAAGAGAGAGAGAGAGAAAGAGAAAGATATAAATAGATAGAGATAGAGCAACGATGCGAACGAACGAAACAATTGTGCAATATTGTGCAACGTTGGTTGGAAGTTCCACGCTGGGTCGTCGGTCGTCTCTTTTTCGTGGAACAAACAAATCGTTAAACGTACGGGGAATAATAGTCTCTTTTTATTACCTTTTTTTCTCTTTTTTTTTTTCTTTTTATGTATATCATCGTTGCAAAAATTTCAACATTCCTATAAACATTTTTTTGTATTATGTTTATATCCCCTTAATCCCCAATGCTAAAACCTAATTTTAAAGATTAATATACATTTAGATTAATAAACTTGATTGTGTTAAATATTTGAAACATTTTGAAACAATTGTAAAATTTTAATCACAATTAAAACTCTCCTAGTCAGTTTCTCTTTAAGAAATATTCCACTTTTTTAATATTCACGTTCTATGTTTTATTCCCTTTAACGTATTTTTAGTTTGCCTTTTTTATTATTAGTATTATTATTATTATTATTATTTTATTTTTATATTATTTATTTAATATGATATCAAAAAATTCGCATGCTTTGTTTTAAATTGTAACACAATGTTTGTGAGTTAATAGAAAAAAAGAAAACTGCATCGCATGATTTATTTCACGTTACCACGATTATAATATACATTTTTCTATTTTCAATCGTTGTCATAATTATCAACGTATACGTGCAAATAATTATAATAATTAGTAATAGTAGTAGTGTAGTGGTGGTAGTTATAATTTTTGAAAATAGGTTTCTTTTTTTTTTCTTCATTAAACTTTATTTTATTTTTTTAGTTTAGAAAACATTCAAACTTAAGAGTCTCTCTTCAGGTGTATATGTGAAGGGAAAAAATGAAAGTGAAAAAAAAAAACAGAAAAAACAGAAGACTGCGACACACGAGAATAACTTTTTCATGGAATTCCCTGCAAGGTCGCCTATCGACCTCTTTCATTGACATAAAGTAGAACGTGCGATGTTTTAAAGAACATTAAAGAGATGTACCAATCATAGATCTCATTTCGAAAAAATTAAAATATCTTTCTTATCTCCATTTTCATATAATTTTACTTAAAATGTATATTCCAAATATTTATTACTAACCTTACGTAAAATTATAATACTTTTTTTTTTCTTTCTTTTTGCCATAATCAATCAACATAATTACGTTCAAACGTATATAAAAGCACAAATATATTACGTATACGCGTATTTACATATGATTAACATAAATTTAACAAATTGTATTTTTTTTTTAAATTAACATAAAATATATCGTCAGCGTAAAATCATTCCTAACTTTGATATGTATTTGATAAATATTATATACACGTACATATATATTATACAGACACATATGTATGTGTATGTGTCGCCTGTGTGCGTAATTTCTTGGTTCTTATCGTTTCCTTCTTCTTTACTTTCTTTAATCGAATCGACTCTTTCTCCACGCTTTCAAAATGTCGTCGTAAATATTTATCTTTCCTCCCCACCTTTCTCCTCCCCCTCTCTCTCTCTCTCTCTCTCTCTCTCTCTCTCTCTCTCTCTCTCTCTCTCTTGCTTTCTTTCTTTGTGGGCACGTTTCGCAATGATTTTCTGGTAGCTGATATCGCCCTTTGTCTGCTGTGCAACGCAAGAACCCAGGGCAGATTAGAACAGCAAATGCATTTATTTATAGAATCACCGAGACCGCGTGTGCTCCTTGCTATTCTGTCTCTGTGTATGTAATTGCGTATATATATATGTCATGTGATATCTATGAATGTATATATATATATATATATCGATATGAACATACATATATATGATACATATACAGTATATATATATATCATATCGAATATATACTTTCGTGTCAATGTATTCGTTATTTTCTTATACATAAGTCACACATATATACATGTCATAAATACACATACACATTATACATTTATATATATATTCAATTTCTGTGCATCACATGTCCTCACGAAGAAAACTAGTAGGGAAGAACAGAAAGAGCGAATAACCCGCGTCTCATGAAACGTAAAGCACATTCGCATGCCAACCGACGACGACGACGACGACGACGACGACGTTGCGTTTAGGGTAAAAAAGAATACAGGAAAAAAAGGGGGAAAAAAGAATGAAAGAATTGAAGGGGGAGAAAAAATAAATAAGAAATTAACAACGCGGCGGTGGTGTGATGGTGGTGGTGGTTGGTGGCGACGATGATAATGATGGTGCATTCGCATAAAAATTATTTACACGTTCATGAACGACCGACGACGACGCGTGCGTGTCATTTCTTCTTTTTTTTTTTCTTTTTTTCTTTTATTTATTATCATATTTTTAATATAAGAGCGAAAAAGTAAAACAAACAAGTCCGTTGCCAGCCACACCTTTGAAAAATTTATTACAAATACAAGAAACGACACAACGGGGAAATATATTTCTAAAGTTATTTATTTATACGATGTTTAAAATAGCTGTTTGAAATAAAAAACAATGATATTCGGGATGCGTTTCGAAAAAATCAAATTCCTTTGTTCTCTGTTTTTTCTTCGAATTATCACCGGCCGGTAAAGTAGTTCACATTGGGCGGGAAATTTGAAAAAAAAAAAAAAACACATTACTCAGATATTATTGAAACAATTTACGAATAATAATAATAACGTTATATAAAATTATTAATACGTGTGTATTTGCTTTTCTATCACGTTGGATAATACTTAGTATTATAAATACGTATTCGTGTAAAAGAAATAAGAGAAAAATTGTGCACGATGATAAGGAAACGCGAGTTTGATTCATCCTTTTATCGATATCGAGCAAAACTTTTGTGTAAATATATCTTCACACTTCTACCATTGCAAACTCTATGATTATCGCTATTACTATATTACACCCCACTACCATCTCGAACAATAACACTTTACTTTTTTTTCTATCGCAAATATGTTGCTGCTTTTATTGCTCGCGCGAATATCTTTTGTCGTCCAAATGGAGACCGCGGACGCTAAAGGAACGCTCGTCATTTCCGGTTAGCGTTCCCGAGGTTCTTCTTCTTTTTTTTTATTCTTATTCTTCTTCTTCTTCTTCTTCGCACGTGATCATCATCATCGTACGTATACTCGCACGAAAACTCGTTTTCAAAGTTATTTTAACGATGCATCTCAAACGAACGATATCACCACCAATTATATGCGTAAGATTGTAACATTTTGATTTGTTTGTTTACTTACAAAAAAAAAAAAAGAAAAATAAAAATAATTTTGTTCAGATGATCGTAAAGATTTAAAAGAAAAAAAAAATCCTCCTCATTCTCCTCCACGTTTTATAATTAATTTGATCAAATAATAATTTCATTGCGTTATTTGAAAGAGAAAAAGAAGAAGAAGTGCATTGAAAATTCAAGAAATTATAAACGAATTTTAATTTATTTTTAATTTAATTTTGTTCTTTCCTTGCAAGCTTGCTTATACGATTTGAAATAATTGTTAAATTTTAGTAATTAATTAACCGAATAATATGATTCAAAATAAGTATTAACGAAAATATTTGAAATTAGAAAGAAGAGATGATCTAAACGATTAAAACTGGATAACAATGTGTTATCTCTTCTTATCATCTACATCGTCGAGTTGAAGTTAAACAGCATAGTTATTGCGAGAAGAAAATATCACAATGAATGTTACTTTCTAACGCTTGTATATAATTTTATTTTTATTTTCATTATTATTTGAAATTAATTTATATGAAAAGAGAAAAGAAAAATGTTTGTTGTTGAATATTAAAAGTTGGTGAAATTTAAATTTTGGTCAACTTTTTATTGGACAGTAGCATTTTTGTGATATAGTGGGTGACACCAGTTCCAATTCGTTGGAAAGAGAGAGAAAGAAATAAAAAGATAGAAAAAGAGAGAGAGAAGTATATATATATATATATATGTCGAGTAATTTTAGCGATGACACTTAGCGCCTACGATGTCGTTCGTTTCGTTGGTTGGTTGGTTGGTTGGTTCGTTCCGTTTCGTTTCGTTTCGTTTCGTTCTTAGAACATTTGTTGGTTTACGCGAATTTCACGTTTTCTTCCTGTTGCCCAATTTATCTTTCTTTACTGTCGAAAAGATAATAAAATCTAACATAAGAGGATTTCTAAAAAAAAAAAAAAACGTGCGATAATATTTCGTAAAAAATTCTAAGTAAAAATATTTAAACAAAGATAATATATTATATATAAGGTTTCTCGAAAAAAATATTTAACGGTCACGTTAGTTTGTTAAATCGATTACGATAAATCGATAAATTGATCGATCGATTTCTTTTATTTCGTTCAAAATTCTAATGCAACGAGAAAAAAAAAGAATTCTTTTTTAAACTTTTAAACGCGCATAATATATATATACCGAAATAATTTTTTATATACTCGATCATAGGACAAACAAACAACACTAGTGTGCGGCTATAATAATTATTATGATAAATTTATTTACAATCCTAAAAAAAAAAAAGTTCAGCAAAATAGTCAACACAGTCAGTAAAGTAATAGTCGACAAAATATTCTGGCATCAAAATGTTAAACGTTATTTCTAAATCGAGATTTTGAAAACGAATAAGGTTAACTCGATTACGAACAACAACTTTATTTTCAATTTTAAAAAAAAAAGGTTTAAGCGTCGAGATAAAAAATTTTCATATTTCACTATCACAAACGTAATAAAATTAAATTAAAATCTAATTGGTCAAAACAAAGAAAAAGAAAATTATTTGAAATCCTACCAAAATTATATAAACGTCCATCCAAATTTATGACACATTTCAGTTTGAAGATAAAAAAAGAAAAAGAAATAAATAAAAAGAATTTCGAAAAAATAGAATAATTATTTTTGACGATTAAACAACGACGACTCACATTTGTAATATTCGCTAAGATATATTTATGTGTCTTCTTAAGAAAGAAAGAAAGAAAGAAAGAAAGAGATAGAGAAAACTACGAAAGCGATTAGATATAATAAACGGAGAAATAGATTAGGTAGAAATCTCACATATGACGAGTCTGTTGTGTGTTGAGAGAGAGAGAATAGTAAGGTGTGCTTCTAAGTAAGATTCGAATCGAGTAATTTTAGCGATGATACGAACGGTCCGTAACGCAACAAGCCCTAACACGAGAGAAAGAGAAGTAGAAGAAGAAGAAGAAGAAGAAGAAGGATATATCCAACTAAAGTTGCGATAACTTATCGGCAATTGGATCACGATTATTTTTATCAGTGCCGTCCGTGTCTTCTTTGCTTTCGAATCCGAGGCGGCGGCGGTGACGGCGGCGGCACACGCGTGATAATAACCCAAGTGGACAGAAACGATAAAAGTGTTACGCGAGAAAAAAAAATATAATATTTTTTCCCTTTTTTGTTTGCCCATGACTATTAGCTTTTTCCCCGTCACTTCCTCCCTTTTTTTCGTTTCCGATCCACTTTTATATTATATTTCTCTTCTTCTTTTTTTTTTTTTGTATTATTTCCAAAGAGACGTGTGTAAATACCTATAAAAAAAAAAGAAAAAGAAAATATCACGTTAAGATAAGAGAATGAGTTAGATAAACGACGAGATTAAATATTAGGATAACTAAGATTCTATGAGTATAATTAAATGCAACAATAATTTATTTTCCTTTTTTCTTTATTGTATTTCTTTTTTACAGTTGGTATCTTTAGACGGATTGCACAGTGGGGTACCAACTAGAACAACGCCAACGTTGACACCAACCACGTTGCGAAGTATCGAACAGACTTTCCTCGAGCTTACAAGCGAAACAGGGTCCCACAGTCGGGAGGCTGGTTTTGTACCACCTTTGGTCGAACCATCCCAACCGACTCCGGCTCAAACTCAAAATCTGGCTACCCATCATCACAATCCTACGAATAATCTGATAGAAAGTCAGCAGACTTTACCTCAACAACAGGAACATCAGCAACCACAACAACAACAACAGCAGCAGCAGCAGCAGCAACAACCACAACAACAGCAACAACCACAACAACAGCAACAACAACCACAACAACAGCAACAACAGGCTACAAAACGCAATATGGGTGGAAGGAGACCAACCAGGACGATTGGTATGACACCGGAAGAAGAAAAAAGACGACAGATTAGACGAGAAAGAAATAAAATGGCAGCTGCTAGGTGTCGCAAGCGAAGAATGGATCATACAAATGCCCTTTTAGAAGTAAGCGACAATTTTTTCTTGTATGTCTTTTCTTCTTTTCATTCATCGTTTAGCTTGTTTTTTTTTTTTTTTCTTAACTCTTTGAAGCATGAATTATACGTTGTTAATTATTTTTTTTTTTTGATAACATCTTAAATAATTAAAATTAATACAAATCTATCCAATAACTTGTTTTAATTACATTGTATACATATTTAAAAAAAGTAGTTAATAATAAAAATGTTTTGAAGATAACGTGGATCCCTTTCGTTGAATTGTAACAATTCTACACACATGCTTCAAATAGTAAACAATTGAATCATCCGATAGTATCAGAATAATCGGTTCTATCGATTACCATTTCCACGAAGGGAAATTTATCATCGATCCCTTCTTCTTCCGAGACACTTGATTCGACGACTCTCCAAAGAATGAATTTCAAATTAAGAACGATATAAAATATATCTTTTTTACGTTCTAGATAGTAACAACATTATCGTCCCTACCGCTATGATCCAACATCCTCGTAGCGATACCGTATATAGAAAGAATTAAAAAAAAAAAAAAAACTGTTACTATCGTGTTACGAGAGTCGAAGAAAATGATTGTTTATAAAAGAGAAGGGATCGATGACAAAAAAAAAGAAAAAAAATAAAAAGAAAAATGATGAGAATAAATTAAAAAAGAAAAAGAAAGTATCATCATCATCCTGTTTCGTGTTCACAGGAAACGGAGGGCTTGGAACAGAAAAAGCAGAGCTTGCAAGACGAGATACATCAATTGCAGCAGACCAAAGACGAGTTAGAATTCATTTTGGAAGCACACAGAACCGTTTGTCGTTTACGTTCGTCCTCGCCACTCGACGTGAAGCCTGTGATAAAGCCGGAAATCCCGCTGGAGGATCAATTCGCTGAACCACCAACAACGAAACGCGACACATTGACGTCCGCAAGACCGAGCAGACCAAATTCACTGCCGGTCGGTTTTGACAATAACAATAGACCAAATTCCTTGTCGTTCTTTAACGAACCAGTATCAATACCAAAGGATAACAATAGACCAGATTCGTTGAATTTTAAAACGGTTGAAACACCGGCATTCATGAAACCATCCCTTGACGTTGCTGGTATGCCAATAACAACTCCAACAAGTGGTATACCATTCAATTTCGATTCCCTGATGGAAGGTGGGACAGGATTAACACCGGTATCAACACCTCTCATACCATCCTGCTCCACGCAACAAAGGAACAATTTATCCGCGGTTGATCTTAGCTCTCCTGACGCCAATCCACCTAAATTGGTCAGCTTGTGACGCCAAGATGACATTATGAAATATGAATCGAATGAGGATGATCCAGAATGAAGCAAATCTTGGCCTGCGATAATTATGCAAATATAGAAACTCGCTTGCCATTTAGAAAGAGATGATATATATATATAACAAAAATGTGGGATTAAACTCTCTGTGTTGTACGTGTGCTTTAATTCGCCTTTCTCATAGATCATTGATCTTTGAGTACTATTTGAAAAGACAATAATAAACACCAATGAATGTCACATAAATTTCAGAGAGAGAGAGAGAGAGAGAGAGAGAGAGCGAGGGGGAGGAGGAGATTGTTTAAGATATAGGTATGATTGAGGAGGAAGAGGAAAATGGAAGAGAAGAAGTTGTTCGTTTTTTTTATTTTTTTGACGTTTTTAACACGTCAAAGAGACATCACGAGTTGCCATAAATAAGAAATATATAATTATAAGATTGTATTTTTTTTTGTTCTTTCTTCAATCCGTATCCCCTCACCAATTGCATCTGAGAATCATATTGGTTTACTTTTTTCTTCTCTCTCTATCTCTCTCTCCTTATGTAGAGTTAAACAAAACAAAACAAAAAATGAAACAATTCTAGTAGCGTTGCGTTGCTATATATTTTTCTCTCTCGTACGTTCGTGCAATACACACACAAATACATACACACATACATACACTAATGAAATATTAAAAAATTACAAATACTTTTTGTTCCCTTCGCGTCCGTCGAGCAGCAGCAGCAGCAACAGATCATTATTTGAAAGATAAAAAGTGAAATTAAATTGTTCTTTTTCTTTTGAATATTTCTTCCTCAGGATCTATTATATCGTTGACTATGAGCGGGAGTATTTTTGTACGTATTATAAAATGCGTATGTTGTAAAAAAGAAAGAAATAAGCCACCTTCTTCGATTGCTAATTATTTAAAAATCGATGAAATAATTGATCATCGAAAAAAATAATACGAAGAATATTTTGATATACGTAGAAAATAAAAAGCTTTGTGATCTTGATCTTTACAATGGAAGAATACATTTAATTGTATACGCTTTTAATTGTAAAGCATTAGCAACGATTTCGAATCGAATAATTTTTAACTATTGTAATGCAATTGTACTCTCTGGTGATGATCGATTTAAAATGAAATATTTTCTATTTTACATACCTTTCCAAAAGCGAGATATATTTAACAGAGATTGGTAAAAATGGTTTGTTTCTTATTGTCATTATTCGAAGGCGTGATAAATAAATGGAGGAATAAAAGTCATACTTTTAATAGCGATACACACCGGTGTGCAGATGGCATGTAGATAGCTAACATCTGCATGCAAGTGATAATAAAGTATATATATTTATATATATGAATATAAATATATATATCTATATATATATAAATTTTTTAAAAGATGCAAATAAAATTAGAATTAATACGAGCATAAGATATTTGTCTCTTTTTATTATTATTATTATATTACTAGAATAATTATTAAATAATTGAAACAAGCGAACAGATTTTATACTATAGATTATAATATACCAACTGAAAGTTTAGAATTTAAGCGAAAAAAGATTAGCTCATAAGATAAAAAAAAAGAATAAATAACTATTTGCTGAGAGCGGATTGATCTTTAAAAGCATTAACCAACTAAGAGTAATTGTACAAACATTTTTCACCTGATAAGAAACAAAAAAAAAAATACAAAGATTAAATTAAAGTCAGGTGTGTTTATGCGATCCGCTCTGTATTTTATAGATTTTGTATGCAACGTTGATGATTGTTAGAAAAAATTCAATCGACGCTAAACAACATTTAATCCCTCCATACATATAATATATATATATATATATATATAAATATATACATATATTTTACTATGTATGACCTTTTCGCATGATTCTAAGCAATATTAATATATTTATACGCGACTGCTACTCGTGGTGCTGGTAAGTTTTTGTTTTGTTCAAAAAGAAAAAAAAATTATTATGTTTCTAACGAGATACGCTTTAAATCGTTCTAATTTAATAATAATAATAACAATAACAATAAATGCAACCAAGGCGATAATTTGAAAATTGTGCTTTCCAACATCGTGCGTAGTGGTCGACAAAAAATTGACAATGATGAATGAAAATTGTAATGCACCACTATGGTGAGATAATGATGCAATATATTTTCATTAAATTAAGCCGATAGAAAGGCTGAAAGAAAATTGTAATAATTTAAAATAATAATAATTGAAAATTTAATTGGGAATTATCTTTTTTCGTAATACAGCGATATCTTTGTCTAATTGATTAATTTTATATATATATTATATACATATATATTTATATTTTTTTTAACAGTATTTTAATTATAATAATATTTAAATAATTGAACTAAATTATACTTAATCGAAATATTAAAATCCAGTTATCCTTTTAATAGCTTCTTGTTCGTCATTAGACTCCATAGCTTTGTAATGACTAAATTCTATCGTAAATGATGAATTTCCAGATGTGATAATTCTTAGATTCGTCGAGTATCCAAGTAAATTCGACAATGGCACGAATGCAGTAATAATCTACATGGAGAAATTATTTAAAAAATATTATTTTCAATTACTAACATTATCTATTAAAAAATTCATTCTTAAAAAGAAATTAATATTATAATAGAAAAAAAAATAATTGTTATTAACCTTATTTCGTCCACGCGTATCAACTTTTTGTATTTCACATCTGCGTTTATTAAGGTCTGCAAGTGTTGCAGATGAATATTCGTCCATTACAACAATTTCTACGTTCATTATCGGCTCCAATATTATACTCTCTCCTTTCTGCATCAGCTGGAAAACAAAATCAATGTTAGATAATATTTTATTTAATCAATTGTCCAATGTTACATTAAATATGAATAGGATTTCAGTTTTTAACATTAGATATGCAATCTATGATTAATAATACTAGAAATAGAAGAAACAATTGAATTATTTCAAAATTTTAAAATGTCAAATTGTACAACACATTTTCTTTAATTATAAAAATTCTTTTTTCATATTTATAAATAGGAAATGCAGAAAAAACTTTAATGGTCGCCGCATATTTATCCCTTTTTTGTAGTATTAGTGAAAAACCATTAGAATATTGGCATAAACGTCAATCGCAGACAGGATGCATTCGCAAGATCTTAGATACCGATTTACTTGACAATGTACGTTATGTTTAATATTTATTTAAATAATTTAACAAAAAAAAAACAAGATTTTAATAATAATATAAAACATATAAAAATTATTTTTATACAGATTATAGAAATTCAGGACATTCAACAATTAAATATTTCAAAAACATCTATTTCTTGTCCATCCGATATAACTAAACTTCTAAACGTTGAATTACCTGTTCTCGTAATAATAGTAAAACATTTTGGAGCCGATTGTCGTTTTCAAATTCAGGTTTAATTTAAAAAAGAAAATATAATGAACAACAACAAATTTTTAGATATAATTAAATAAAATTTAATTAATTCCAGGTTATCGATACGAACAAATTGCGTCATCATTTTCAATTTTATACCGGTGATTCCGATAAAATTCGAAACGTCAAAGACCCAGTTATTTGTCGGGCTAAAATTCAATTGCAATCCGGTTGGAATAAAATAGAATTAAATTTAAAAACTTTAACGGAAACTGCTTTTAAATGCCATTACGTTGCAACGCAGAGATTGGAAATCTGTGCTAATTGTCGATTACGTAGAATATATTTTCTAGATAGACATTATAAAGATTCTGAAATTTCATCCGATTTATATCAAGGTTTTCTTGATCTGTACATGTTGAAATGGGGTATTCACCAAATAGATAACGCGACGCAGACTACTAATTTAAAACAGAAAAAATCAAATCTTAAGAATAATAATTATAAAGTAAAGCAAAGCATTTTAAACACTAATAACAATGCCAATTCCGACGAGATGTATTGCAATAACAAAATAAATCATTCGTTAATGCAGACCCAATCCAACGACTGTTCTAAGTTAATAAATAATATAAGAATGAAATCGAATAATTTGATAGATGAATTTTTTAAGAGACAAAATCCAAGTTCACTATCTATCGAAAATTTCAAGGATCGAACAATAATAAAATCATACGTTGTACCGACGTTTATTAAAAAGTTACAAAAAAAAGGAAACAAATGGGACGAGGTTAATTTATCGAATTGGAATAATATTATGGAGAAAACCAAAGATAAATCTAGTCTTCCTTTATCTTCAGACACGCAGAAAAACCATAACGAAACATTTAATAATCTCATGGAGCAACAAAAAGATATTTTTAAAAATAATAATATGGAAGAAAAATGGACCTACAGATATCTTTACGAAGGGAAGCATTATTTAAAAACAAACGATGCGATGGAAAGCAATACGTCGGATGTACAAAATATTTCTAATCAATATAACTGTAATTTCTTATTTCCAATATCGCATAGAATGGACAATAATCTAGCAAAAACAGCTGATATTCAAAGAAAAATAAGAAAAAATAGAACCGTAAAATCTCATTAAATTTCTATAACTAAAATTTTTAAATAAATAAATACAATTATTCAAACTCACTCGTCTGATACATTGTGAAACCGCAGCCGCGACAATAGTGTCCGATGTACCCTTCCGTGTTTCTAACCAATGTAGTTTAACTCCGGTATCTATAACAGGAGAACTTAATTTTGGACCATTCATTAGAGAAAGTTTAATACTTTTTTTAATGGCGATCATCATCTTTGTTGGTATATCATCAATATTAGAAGCAGATTCTTTTGTATGATCTAATTGTAAAATTTCTTTTTCCTTATAGTTTGGTATTAACGACATAGTTATGCTAACACTATGAAAAGTTTTTCCTATTTTGTATTCAGAAGAGAAAGTGTCTTTGATTGATTTTGTTATTGCTTCTTTGTAAGCTATTTGCAAGGGACCTAGATCGGCATCGATTTTATATTCTGTTTTAATTCTTTCTTTAATAATATCAATATGCAATTCTCCCATTCCAGCCAATACAGTTTGACCAGTATCTTCATCTTGTTTTACTCTTAAACTAGGATCTTCTCTTTCAAGTTCTTGCAATGCAACTTCTAAAGGTAACTGCTTCGACAAAGACGGTGGTTCTATAGAACAAAAGAAGACAGGATCTGGTATTGTAGTACCAGAAGTAAAAACATCCACTTTTCTTCCAGATGATGATTCAGTAGATTTTTTCATATTTTTTTTCGCTTGCTTCGCTACTGAAGCGCTAGTAGTTATCAAATCACCAGTAACAGTTGTTTGTAATCCAGTAACAGCTGCAATATTACCATTATTAATTTCATTAATTTCTTCGTAATCGTCTGCACAGGCAAGATATAAACGACTACTTTGTTCTACCTTTTCTTTTCTAACATTATATATTTTATCGCCTTTCTTCATGGTACCCGTATAAACTCTGAAAAAAGTTATAGCTCCTCTTTGTTTATCATGTACGATTTTAAATACACGTGCAGATAAATTATTTTGGAAACAACGATATTCGTTTCCAGACTCATCTGGAAATGGCAAATATAATATGACACTATCCATTAAAGGTTGTACACCAATATTTTTGTAAGAACTACCAATAAGAACAGGTACACCTTTTCTCGATAATGTAATTCTCCTTAAAGATTCACATATCGCTTGATCTGTTATTTTATCGAGTGATTCTTCTTCTATAATCACATCTGCTAATTTGTCGTCTAAATTAGATAATTTATCTATCAATATTTCACGTTTCTCGTTTGCCATATCCCATAAATCTTTGTCTTCGTTTTGTGTTAATTTTTTTTTTAGGAAATCAAGTCCTTGACTTTTTTTATTAAATATTATTTTTTCTAAACTTATAATGTCTATTAGACCTTCCAAAACGTCTCCTTTTTTTATAGGATACTGTATCGGTAATGCATTGACATCTAATTTCAATTCTATAGATTTTAAACATTCTTCAAGATTTGCATCCAGTCGATCCATTTTATTGATATAAATAATTTTAGGTATTTCATATTTATCTGCTTGTCGACAAACTGTTAACGTCTGAGCTTCTACACCAGCTGATCCGTCAAGTATAACAACAGCACCATCCATAACGCATAATGCTTGTTCTACTTCCATAGTAAAATCTATGTGTCCAGGTGTGTCGATTAAATTAAAGCGATGATTTTTCCAATTAAATGTAACTGCAGCGGAAGTTATCGTTATACCACGTTGACGTTCTTGTTCCATATAATCTGTCACTGTATTTCCATGATGTACTTCTCCCATATTTTTAATAAGTCCGGAATAAAATAACATTCTTTCAGTCGTTGTTGTTTTGCCTATAATAAAAAATAAAATACAAGTGTTTTATTTGTTATTTAAAGTGTCAAGTAAATAGTGGGATATAAAAATAATATTAACCTGCATCAATGTGGGCCAAAATTCCAATATTACGTATTTTTTTAACATGATGTTTTTTTGAACTTTCATTCAAACACTTTGTGCTGTGTAAATATTGTTTACGAAGCTTACACCATGTAATTTTCATTAATTTTCGTTGTAACATGACGTTGGAGATTCAATCCTATAACAATCAATACCATAAATAATAATACAGCCATACACATAAATATTTAATTTATAATTGTTTACTTATCAAAATTTTATCATTGTATTTTTAATTCTTTATAGTTGTTTCGTTTTTTTAGGTTATCTTCATAATGCAACTGAAGAACGTTCGTGATGCACTCTATCGTAAAAAAAGTGAAATAATTTTGTATAAATGCATGGATGTATCCATGCATAATAATTATTCACAATCAGTAAATTTAATTATACACAAATATAAAAACTATTTATTTTATTAAATGTGTTAATATTGATACACATTTTAAAAAAAAAAAGAAAGTATCAATTATTGTATGAAAAGAAAAGGGTTGCGTCAGGGTTTGGAGAAATTAAAAGATAAATTTAGATAATTGATATTTTGTATACATTTTAGATTAAAATAATTACATGTCATGTTATACCTATTATATTAACAATTATAGATACCTACGTTTAATAGTTGATTCATCAAAATATGTGTTAAACTTTTTCCAGTAACGTCTCTTTTTAGGATCTTTCTGACTACTTGCTGGACCTAAATTAGACATTAAACCTGCAAAGTATCAAAATTACGATTACTTCAATTATTCTAATTCAAATTTAAGTTCTTCATTAGAAATATTTTAATTACCAGCTTTCTGTGCCATAGCGACCATAATAGATACTCTTTTTTGTTGTACACCGCATAAACCAGTGATCCTTCGTGGTAACATACAACCATCAGACCTGACAAATTGACTTAATATAAGAACATCCTAAAAGAAATTCATTTCCATTATTATATACTGGTAAAATAAGGTACACAATTAATGGTAAATAAATAATTATTTAATTTACAGTATGTTTGACGTTGAGATTGTGAGAACATAATGGACAAGCTCCATTTTTAGTTTTCATTAATAAATGGGCATTCTCCTGAGGTCGTATAACAGCTTCAATAATTACATTATTTCCTTCTTTCTTTTCAATTACTAAAGCAGAAAATGTTGGTATTAGAAACGGTAACAATAAATCGTATAGGTTATGGCAATATAAATAAAATAAATTGATTAATTGTTAGATAAAATATTTTTATAAATAAATTATTCAACTTACTTTCTTTGATACGTGTTGTAGCAGATAATGATATTGCTCTATTATAATCTGGAATAATAAAAGATTTTTTAATTTGCGATACAAGACGACCGAGCGTGGCCATTTTGAAAAACTGCACACAATACTTTCTGAAATGTTATAATTAAAATAAACGATGTATTAACGTTGTGGGAAAACTTAAATACTCTTTTTTTTAATTAATATGTACGCAATATAAGAGATAAATAATATAAAAAAAAAAAAGAAAAATTTTACATTTGGTAAATCGATAGAAGGGTTCTTATTGGTCGATTGTATTCTATCGATATACGAAATGTCAGACGACGTGGCCAATAAAACATGGTGGCTTTCTTAAATAATACAGAACAAGTTGTCGTGTGATTCATAGTTGTCATGCGATATATATAAATAAATATTAAAAATAATTTATTATTGTTCTCATTAAAGTTGATCTGAAACTGAACAATATTTAAAACGAAATTGTGATCATATTATTTTAATGCAAGATGGGCTTGTGTAAGTGTCCGAAACGAGTAGTAACAACTCAGTTTTGTTTTGAACATCGTGTCAATGTTTGCGAACATTGCATGGTTACTAATCACCCAAAGGTATGTTAATTAAAAATAATATTTTTACAGAATAATATTTATACAGAATTTTAATAAACATACTTATTAAAGACAAATTTGTAAAGGTTAGATTAACAAAATTTGATTATGTGTAAATAATTTAATTTGACTTTTTAAAGGAATTTAAAATAAATTAATTGAATGACGTTTATACGTCATTATTTACCTTTTACAGTGTATAGTACAATCATATCTTTTATGGCTTCATGATCACGACTATAGTCCAGTTTGTATACTATGTTCTGGAAATTTAAGCGATGGAGATTGCGTACGATTAACTTGTTATCATATGTATCATTGGGCATGTCTGGACAGATTTGCTAGAGAATTACCAGCGACAACAGCACCAGCCGGTTATACTTGTCCGTCTTGCAAAGCATGCATTTTTCCACAACCAAAATTAGTATCTCCAGTAGCAGATGTTTTAAGAGAAAAATTGGCAGGCGTTAATTGGGCACGAGCTGGTCTTGGCTTACCATTGGTAAATTTTCTATATACTTGGATGAATAACATATTCTTATCAATATATTTAATCAATTTTATTATTTAATTTATATAGCTCAGTGAGGACAGAGAACAAAAACCAGAACCAGAACATGTTACATCAGCTTTGGAAACGTATTCCTATCACAATCATATCATGACAACTTCTGCACCAACTGTAGCTACACCCCGTACTAGTAGTAATGTTAGTTCAGCCAATTCTAATATTAATAATGATCACTTAATGAATCAAAAAGTTGGTCCACCTTATTCTATAGTAAATATCGAAACATCAATGTCTCTGACCAATCAAATGTCTAAAAAAGTATGTGAAGCTTACGATGATCCTAAAGACATGACCTTCGATCATGATGAAAATAAATATCAAAGAAAGTCAGCTATCGAGTGGTTTTTAAGGTGGTGGAAATTAATTTCAAGGCAACCTGTAAGACGAAGGGGTCCGACTAGTGGTTTCATGCAAAAAAGATATCTCTTCATTACTCTTGCTGGCTTAGCAATGTTCTGTATCATTCTCATCCTTCTTTCTTCGTTAGGAAGAATGTCTACGGATAGAGATCCAAGCTACAGCGTGTTAGGTCATCCACATGTTAAAGTTGAAGAAGATAAATTTGGTATGTAATATGTTAAGAGAGAAACAACGAACAAGATATAAGTCATATTACGAATAATAAAGACTATTTGATAATATATAACAACAAAGTTAGAGAGGGAGAATGTGAAGAGAAAGAAAGAAATATAAATATACATAAATAAAAGTGTAATAAGAAAATAAGAAGTGAATATTAATATGCTCAAAAAGAAATGTGCCAGCGTATGGAAATTGTGTACAGTATAGTCTTAGCTCTACCATTTGTTAATTTAAGTGTAATTTATGTTATATGATTAAATTGTGTATTTGATTTAATTCCAACATAATTGTATTGAATTTATAAAATATCAAATGATCATATGTAAAAACAATTAATGCTTTATATCATTATATTAGTATATTACGCAATTAAAAATATCGTTATATATATATATTGTTTAAAGAAAAAAGACATTATCATATCAGAAAAATAGAGAGAGAGAGAGAGAGAGAGAGATTTTACATGGTTCTAGCCTCATTGCAAGTTAAATCTTATTTAAATATATTCGAGTAAAAAAACCTATGTAAGAGATCACGTTTATTAACATACCATGAATAATACATAGAATGGCACGGATGTTTGTAAATCCAAGTTATTGTTGCAAAGTTTCGTTCAAAAGTGTCTCGATCAGAATATCGATTTATTACAATCTTTTATTTTTATTTTCAACAATTTATTTCGATCGAATCAAAAATAAAAAAACAAAATGATAAATTAACAAATTAATAATATATGATGTATATTTAAATACGAAGAGAAACAAATAACAAACTATATTTCTACTGACCGAGCGAAGTATCATTTGAATTTAAAATTAGCGCGTAATGCGTTGTTTCATCATGGTGGACGACGAGTCCCTTCGTTCGTCGTAGCTCTCGTATGTATTTATTTCGAAGAAAAAAAAAATAAATAAATACGAGAATAAGGGAGTAGAGTAGGGATAACCGACTTTAAAACTTTACATTTAACTTGATATGATGTATCGTACAAGAAACCCCAACGACGAAAGACAACCAAACGATTTTATTACAATCGTTCTTTTTATTTGGAGATCAAGAAAATTTGTCTTCACGCGCATGCGTAAACGATCGATCGATGCTGTACCGTTGTAAAGGATATTAAGGTATGATTGGCATTTATATTATAAAAAATTAATAAATTATTAATTTTATTTTATTTCATTTCTTTCTCTTTTATTCAACAACGAATTTTCATAATTTATTGAGAAGATTTCTTAAAGTAATTTATTTCCGTTTGAAGTATAACCATTTTTTAATTTGTTTTCTTTCAATGTGTAAGACAAACAACTCGTCTAATTTTCTAAATCGTATTTATATTATTCTATTTTGTAATTAATTATTATTTATTATTCAATATTATATAATATTTTCTAACATTTATAAAAATATTCTTTTTTCAGAATTTATCAGAACCAATTCTGTAAGAAAAATTATTATATAAAAAGAATTAGTAAAATCGAAGAAGAGGAAGAGGAAGTCTCTCTTGTTTTTTAGTTCCGGAAGTTGTTAATTTTGAACAACAAGTAAACACGCGGGAAATTGAAAATGACTTTGTTAACGTGGCTACGGAGACATTCAACGGCGTTGACCCTCGATGTCAGTGGTGTGACTGGCATTTTGTATTCCTGGCGTACCTCGAATAAATATTTAGCTGCTTTGGTTTCATTATATTATTTGGGTAAGCTGTGTGTATGTTCATTGTGTGCTTCGAGTTTTAATTAACTTTGAATTCTTTATCAACAGGTACTAGAACTTTACATTTATATTATAACTCACGGAACAAAATTGAACGAGGCCAAGCTATAGTAATTACCGGTTGTGATTCGGGGCTTGGATACAGCTTAGCATTTCATTGCCAATCTCTTGGAGCTGTCGTAATAGCTGGTGTTCTCGATGAGAATGGTCTCGGTGCATCATCATTAAAGGAAAATGGCATCATCGTATTTCCTCTCGATATTACCGACGAAAGCAGTATTATACATTTTTATAATTTCCTAAACACCTATATCTACCAAAAGGATTTAAGTAAATTTCATTTTTATTCTTTCTTGAATTTTATTTCCATTTAAACACGAGTTCGTTAACATAATTTGCTTTGAAAAAAAAAATCATTATCTCAAAAGTCCATTGTGATAGTGGATTAAGTACAAAACATTGGAAACAATTAATTTCATTATTTATTTAACGTTAAAATTATTTGGGTCGTACCACAAGTACACGATAAAATAATTTTTCTTTAATTTTCATTTGATAATACATTGAATTAAAATACCCAATCATGACACGCTTGTTAACGAATGTGTTTAACGTATTTTATTTTATTTATTAAGTTTATGTAGAAAAAAATTAAATAAATATGAGTTTATTTTCTCGTTGTAGCTTTAAAAGCACTGGTAAATAATGCAGGTGTTATGGTGTTCGGTGAATTTGAATGGCAAACTAAGAATCAGTTGCGACAACAATTAGAGGTGAATCTTATTGGGACAATGAATATCACGCATAAATGTATGCCATTAATAAGAAAAGATTTAAGTAGGATTATCATTATTTCGAGCCATTGTGGTTACGAACCTTTGCCAGGAGTAGCAATTTACAGTGCAACAAAGGCTGGTATTAATGCTTGGGCAACATCTATTAGGGTTGAACTCAAAAAGTATGGCATCGATATTGTCATTTTTGTCCCTGGTTTGTTATTATATTTTTTATTAACAGAAAGATATAGCAAATTTATTTTTTTTGTATTACAATCGCATAAAAATAGTTTCCAGGTTGATTTTATTGTTGCTGTGCAATTTGTATATATTTATTATCTTTTTTATTTTTTTAGGATCGTTCACGCAAGAGAGTAATATTTTATCCGAACAATCGAATAATTTCGATGCAATGAAAGAAACTATGTCGATAGAAGCTGCTGATTTTTACGGCGATTATTTCAACAGATACGCGAAATATTTTGAACCGTTGTCAGTCAAGGATGGACCGAAAAAGATAAAGAATCTACAGATTTATGAACAATTTACCGGAGCTTTATTAGATCGTTTTCCTTCAACCATTTATAAGTGAGTCAGATCGTCATCGTTTTCTTCTTTCTCTTCTTCTTCATCTTCTTGAAGGATAAAAATCTTGTTTTTCTAATCATTTTTTGTAGGCGATCGCAATTTAGCGATATTTATTTAAAAAAAGACCTTTGATCCGCTAGAATTATTTTTTGATAATAGACTACTCTACTTCATGATTAGTATTGTTTAGATATTAGAATTATAGAAAGAATAATCGAAAGATCGTAAGTTAATTACAAAGTATCTAGTTCATGGAATCTTCAGACATCTTTTTAACAGACGATAAAGATAAAAAAATTTTTTCACTTTGTGATTGACGATCTTAATCTTTTACACTTACAATTAGATATCTTTAGTTACATCTTTCTTTGTTCTTTTCTTTTTTTTTTTTTTTTTTCCTTTAAAATCGTCGATTTGAATTAACGAATTATATTATTCTTTTATTTTTTCAGATGCGAACCATGGAGATATTTTTTTTATTATACGTTATTTAAAATTACCCCCCATTACTTGCGCGATCGTTTGACAGAATATTTCGTTCAATTACCGCGTTGGAATGAACGGAAGATTATCAGTGATCAAAGTAAATTACGGAAAGAAACGTTCCAAGGAATTAACGTTAATGGTTATAAATCATTCAAGATAAAAATTCGAAATTTGTAGGATAAGGAAATGTCTCTTTCTTTTTATTGGTTATTTTTCTTTTTTCGTTTTTGTTTAATTTATTTGAAAATAAGTTGTTCAATTTTCATTCTTTTAAGTT
>NW_014569551.1:1987097-2007811 GCF_001313835.1 Polistes canadensis
TTTTTTTTTTTTTTAGCGCGATTGTTTAGCTCAACGTTTAATTTTTTTTTTCTTTTTAAGTATATCATTATTGGTACTATAATCGAGAAAGAACAATTAACTACACGTTTTAGAGTTACGTAAACAATTTCTTTAGCTAATATGGATCATTGATTCATCCTCGTGAATCTATTTGATAAAATGTTACTTATGTCAATAAAAATGCTCACAGCTGGTCAAGCACAGGTGTGCATTTCGAGTGTTTGAAACGAACAAAAGCTTATCTTTTTTGTAAACAGGTGTGTTTGATTAGATATTAGGCTGCAATAAATACTCCATTGGAGTAAGCATTGTCATCAGTCAACGAAAAATCTCCACTGAATTCATCAAAATGGCTCTTCTCGCTTATGGTAAATCTCATATTAATTTGTTTCTAATTTGTTTTAATTGTTAGATTAAATTAAACTTTATATCTGTATTTGTAACATTGAATGAATTGCAATATTATTTATCGTCATTGTACAGTTTACGTTTTGGCTGCATTCTGCATTGCCTCATCTATACAAACCGAATATATCAAATGTGCAAGTGGAGAACCAGAACCATTAGCCTTAAGAATTGAAGGGTGCGATAAATTACCTTGCTCATTGGTCAGAGGTACTAATTTAAAAGCACAATGGGAATTTACAGCCGGTAAGTATCGATAATAATCATAATCAATTAATTTTTTAATGTTTGAACAATGGAAACAATGTTTAATCGTGCAAATATTTCATTGAAATATTATTCTTTTATCATATATCAATAATATTACAGCTTCTAATGCCGCAAAATTGACACCACGAGTTAGAGTAACCGTATTTGGTGTTACTACCGATTACGATTACCCACATAAAGATGCATGCAAGGATTTAGTCAACGGCGAATGTCCTTTGGAAAAGGGAGAAGAAGTCACGTATTCTTTGTCAATGCCTATCTTGAAAGCATATCCACGTCTCTCTTTGGTTATCGAATTTGCTTTGGTTGATGAGAACAAAAAATCTCACGTTTGCTTCGCAATTGATGGAAAAGTTATTAATTAAATAATAATATCAAGGATCATCGAGACATATATTGACTATATTATTAATTATTATTATTATTAATATTATATTATTATTATTATTATTATTATGTAAGCTAAAACGATCGAAATAGCTGATATAGATATACGTATTAGATTTTAATCGATTCGGAAATGAGAAATAGTTGTGCAATTTAATCGTCGAAATTCATCAAGGATGGACGCATCTGTGGACGATGATATTAGAGAGAATGCGAGAGTGTACATATATATATATATATATACATACGTGTGTGTTGCGGATCGATTCAGCAGAGACAGCTAGGAGAAAAGCACTGGAGATAAAGTTTTTGATTTCTCCATTTTAAATGAGATTGTCATTTACCATCTAAGATAATCCTGTTGTAATTCTGATACGTATTTAAGTATAATATATTCTATAAATCAGTTTTTTAAATCGAATTTAATGTTATCATTATATATTCCTTATCCGTATCATAATCTCATTGTTGGTTTTCAACAATTAATCCTTTTAGAATCCAAACTAAACGATAATGTGATACCGCCAATAATAAATAATTTCTAATTTTATTTTAATCACTTTTTATCTTTTTCATTGATATGTTACTTTTCTATTATTGGTAATAATTATTATTATTTTCTTTTTTGTAAAAAAACTAATACCATCGGTATATATTAAACAATAATGAATACCACCAATAATTAAATTAAACAATATATTTTATGTCACATGGTGATATGTTGACACATAAAAGAAATGAATAAGAATTATGACAAAGTAAAAAAGAGACATAAATAAGAGTGAGCTTAAAGGAACGCGTTTATGTATTATGCTTAAATATATATATATGTATATGTAACTATATGTATATGTAATACATGTACCCATTGGGGAAAGGAGCGAGATGAAAATCCTGGGGGTTCGGGCGTATGCCTGACCCACATCCCTGCACATCGATCGGCCCGGTCGCCCAGCTTTAGTGGGATATCTACTAGCAACGACATTGAACAAACCGTAACCGTCGTCGCGTACCAACTCTTCTGCAAATTGTGTTAAAATCAAAGATTGCTATTGTAACGATTGTCTCCATCTCTTCCTGTTTCTCTCTCTCTCTCTCTCTCTCACTCTCTTTCTCTTTTTCTATTTCTATTTCTTTGACAAAAGGCCATGGCATTAATCTAATCACATTATAGTTCGATTGCATTGTTAATGTACGTCTCTGTGAATTCTAATTCGTATTCTGTATATTGGGCCATACAAGAAAATCAGTTTAACTCGTCTTATTAGATCATAATAGAATTATAAAGAGAATATTGATAATGGATGAGAAATATTTATTTTTAATTAACATTGTGATGTTTATTTATTATTATTGTACTTTTGTTCTTCGAACGATTTTATAATTGATTTTCGTTTAGTTTTTTGTCTGAATGGAGGAGAGAGAGGAAGATTGTGCTATTAATTATTATAATTTGGAAAGTGTAATAAATGTTAGAATAGGAATTTTAATTCGTCATTTGCATTTAGGGTAGATCGAACTAATGTAACTTGTATTATTAAATAATCATGGGATTTGAAATGCGATATTGCTAATGAATGCGGAATACGTATTTGTTATTTAAATTGTTTATCTCTCTATTATATTAGTTAATTATTAATAATTGTTGCATTTTTAATTATTATAGAGTTCGATAATGCAACACATTATAGGCATTTATATTTTAATTAAGTTTAATTGTATGTAATTAGTATTATTAGATAATAGGATTAGAAATGTGTGATTGTTTATTAATGTCGAATAGAAAATTTCGAATTGAAAATTGTTATTGAGATACTCACCTTATTTAAAAAGAAAATGATTTAATAATGGAGATTCATATGGTCACGTTTTAAAGGGGATGAGATTGCAGTTAAAGGATTATATATCGACTAATAAATTTTCAATCAAATCGTATGACCATGATTGGCTAGGATCGTATGGCTTTATTGAACGTCAGCCGCCACGAAGGTGCTATTGTTTCTCGACATTTTACAACGTAGCTACTGTTATCTGTAGATTTACGAGCGGTCTCATAGCAAAATTGACGTCACCTTTAATTCCTTACTTTCTTTTCATTCGGTTCAACTTCGAGTATTTTCAAGAAAGCTTATATAATATCCTTTTCTTATTCTTCATAAAAATGTTGTCACAAAAATATTTACATTATTTTATTTTCTTTTTTCTTTTTTTTTCGTTAAGTTAAATATTAAATTGGTATACGATAAAAAAGAAACAATGGGAAAACGCACAAAAGTGCTCGTTGTTAGTGTAGTCTAGAATTTATTTAATATTGAAATTATTAAAATAAAAAATTACTATTTAATTTTTATTATAAAAAATATATGATATTAAATAATTGTTAAATAATTAATAAGCGTGAATTACGCGTGTCCACTTAATAATACAATTAAATAAGAAATCTTTACGCTATACAAATTTACAGATAACGTTTTAAGATAAAATATGGTTTGCGTTGATAATTTCTTTTTCGACACTGTATAGATTAAAAAAAGAAAAAAAAAAATCCGCAAAGATATTCCTCCATCTATTATTTTCTATTCTTTAGAAACTTATAACGATAAAAATCAATCACGAGAATATCCTTATATTATTTCAAATCAGATATCTACTTACAAATACCAATCGTTAAATCAGACAGATTTTGATTTATTCGGCGTCTAAGTCAGGAAATCCTGTGACTAACCTTATCGAATTTTCATACATTTCGTTTTAGATCAATCTAATCTATTTTGACATCAGATCGATATCGTTTTCCAAATATATATTATAGTTCGTCTATACGTGTTGCACATACATATTTTCATTTATTTCAATACATTATAAGAAACAAGATGGTGTTTTAACATCACAAATATAGAAATAATTAATAATAATTATCTTACGGATATAAATACGATTAATATAAATCCAACGAAAAATACCCCCCAAAAAAATATAAATAATTTATTATAATAGTTATATATATAAATATTTACGTACTGCATGCATATTTTCATTAATCTCGATGCATTCTATTAAAGCAAGATGGTTTTTATGATACCAATATATATAATATCAATAACTAATAATTATTTTATACAGAATTACGGTATAAACGAAAAAAAAACAAATAGAAATATAATTGTATAAAGAAAACAAAAATTATTGACACTCGGTTAATCGATTTAATACAAAAAGATATGACAACTCTCTTTCCCCCTTTTTATGTTCCAGATATTTCGACTATTATCCAAACGTGGATGCACATTTTCTGCATGAACGGTTTACAAATTTGTTCGATGATAACGATTGGTTACCGTGCTTCCGTCCTTGACATTATTTCAATTCGATGACGTTCGCGAGAACAAACTCCTGTTTACAGGGGAGAACATCGACGATGCACGATGCAACTGCATTCGTCCTCGTCCATTTATGCATAGGTGTGTGCATTAACCTGCATGCATACTGTTGTATATAAACACATGGAGAAATATATATATACAAATACATGTATAAACATTTATGCACATAGTTATCGTTCACATTGTAAGCGTCATACATCGAGGATAACGAGGGAAGTTTTGAACGTTCGAACTAGAACGATAGGTCTACCGTACACCTATCTATTCTATCCCTTTCCGTTCTTGTCAGCTTGAACACGAACTTGCGAAATGGATTTACCGACTAATACAATCCTCCATTGATGTTCATATGCATGTGGTAGTGCTGTATTAACAGTTGGGTTCATGAAAAAGATTGAAAATATCATGGTAAAGCTAGTATTGTTCTAAGGACTTTGTTCCTTACGCAAAAATACGCAATTGTTCTTTGAATAATTAAACATAGAATTGGTATTATTTATAAATTTTGTTTTAAATTTAACCGCTTGCGTAGAACACCTTGCGCAGAACGAGCAAAGTAACTTTGTTTTATATCATTTTTAGGGGGAGAACTTTTTACTTATGAAAATAGATAATATAATATTGTTGTTACTACAAATATGTGTAAATGAAATTCATCGTTATTTTGTTTTTTCTATTTTCTTTCTTTCTTTTTTTATTTTTCATTTAGTGTTATTTTTCTTCCTCCCTAGAGTCTATACTTTTTGTTTGTTTTAGATTGTACGTACTTCGTAATAAACATTGCACTGACATTTACGCATCAATAAAGATTAATGTGCTGGTTAAACTGAACGAAACGAAAAATAAATGTACAACTGAATTGTGGGAGAAAAAAACTGTTGAAAATGTTCAAGTTAGAGGTACATGCTTAATGGCGCGAGAAAAAAGCAAGTGTGATGACAATGATTGATGACCCTTCTTCTCTCATCTTCTTTTTTTCCGCATGAAAAAATTGTTAGCTTTCTTCCTTAGTGTAACAGGTAATTAATTTATGTACTGACGTGACGAAAAAAATTACTTTTATTTACGATTAAATATAACGAAACAATATGTGCACGTATTTCAATTTATTTTGATTTTGATTTACGTGGTAGATGTAAGTAATCCAATTTGTTCGAATTTTTTGACTAAAAAAGTAATTAAATAATATATGTGTGGAAAATATTTAAATTAAGTTTTGAACTTGACTATATAACGTAGCCTAATTTGTTGCATTGTTTTTTTTTTTATAAAACATTACTTAAATTTACGATTAAAAAATAATGTATGTATATAAATTATTTATATTAATTTTGAACTTGGTATGTGTGTGCGTAATAATACATGTAGCCGAATTTGTACGAGGATAATTGTCAGTTACCGAATTGTAATTAGATGAAGATACGAATTCAAATAAATAATTAATAATTAGTATGAATATATGAATATCAATAGTAATTCAAATTAATATTTTATTGGGATTTTTTTTTGGTTTGGCTTAGAAAATTTCGTGTAAAGATCTATATATTTCTTTGGTAGGATCAAGTGGTAGGGATCAACGAGGGCATATGTCTTCGAGGAGGTTAATTTGTCCTAAATTAAAGTGGATTCTTCTAACGAGCTGGAGAGAGCGCGAAAAGGATGAACAAACTCTTCTCGTCAAGTAACCAGAGTGCATAGGGTACGTCATTTGCCTGGATTACTTCAGATCTAATAATTCATCGTTATTCATGCGAATTCTAAAATTTTATTCCCATTAGGTCAGTATTTTTCAACATTTTTCATTAATATTTTAAATAAATAATAAGTATTCATATATTTAATAAAAGTAGCTAATATTATACCAATTAATACATCAAATTTCATGTTTCATTAAAAAATTATTTATTGGATTCTAATCTAATAAACAATATTCTATTACTAATATAATTAATTATTAATACTGAACAAAATATTCATATATATACCGATTATTTATTTAATACAATATTTATTATTAATCAGAAATAAATATTCTTACCTATCAAATTTCAAAAAATAAAATCATTATAATTAACTTTATATTCATTTTCTAATTACATATATATATATATATATATATAAACAACCTATTAATAAATTATATAAATATAAATAATTTATTGTTAAATAATTCTCCTATTTAATGAATTAATAGAGGAATTTAATTAAATTGAAATAAATTTAAGAAACATTTCAAAATCAAAAGAAAAGCATTTTCGCGCGAGATGGCACAAGTGCGCTTGCGCGGCCGCTAGTGTCCAATGAATAATGCGCGGGGGAGAGAGAAACTAGGAATAGTGGGGGAGTAGAGTTCGTCGGCCTATAGAAATCGGCGATCGTTCCGAATTGAGCCGAAGATAGCCGAGTGATTACGAAAAGAGAGGGACTTGTGTGTGCCGGTCCGGTCTAGTAAGGTAGTAAATAGTGGGGGTACGATAGTGCTCAGTACCTCGAGATATCTTCGTCCTCTTCGTAGTATCGTGTATAAAAGGTCTCTGGTGTGACGTCAGCACGTGTTTGTTCTCTCTGTGGTGTAACTGGTATTTTTTTTTTTATTTTAAATCAAAAGAGAGATTTTTATTTTCTTTTATCTATCGTAATTCCGTTGATTTAATCAATTAATAATAACATATATTCATAGTAATATCAGTTAATCGCGTGTGTTTACTACGTGTCAGTGTTTTAACAATGGCTATAGAGTGAAATAGAAGAAGATAGAAAAATAAAAAGAGTCTAATATTCTTTTTCTCTCCTTTTATTATTATATACTTCAGTCTTTCAACAGGTGTCCTGTGGTGCGATTGAAAGGTTATAAACTCGGCAACATAAATAAAAAAATTAACAATAGTGAGGTTAGAAAGGATTATTGAAAGGTATTAAGAGAAGAATAGAGGGAGAAGGGGAGTGTATTCATCGTGTGGAGAGCAGGTAGTTGAAAAATCTTCGTTCGACGACCATCGTTGTTGTTGTCAAGATGGCGTCGATAGGGAAGCTAGCCACCGAAGTAAGTTATTTATGTCCATCCTTTTTTTTCTTTTTTCTTTCTTTTTTTCTTTTTTCCTCATTTAATTAATATCATAATCCAACGATTATCTTAAATTTTGTATTACAATTATACGAGAGGATGATTTTTGAGTTTCGTATTACTTGTTACTTATAATTCATTTATTTGTATTTAATGAGAAAAACAAAATACGATCACGTTCCATAGATTTCAATATCGATCTAATCGTATTCACTTTTGTAATTTTTATTAGTCCATGCGTTGTCATGCAGGAAACAACGTTCGTTGAGTAAACCACGCCCATCCTTCTTCGGTTCTAGAACAATTTTATTTCTAATTTGCTTTTGCGGTTTTTTTTTTTTTTTTTTTCTATTTTCACTCATAATCGTGTAAAATTTTCAATTATTTAAGCGGTGACCATATTGTTTTTCTTTCTATAATAAAAAAATATAAAAATATAGGTTATATTTATATTTGATTTTACTTTTATAATATTTATTATATAAAATATAAACACAAATATGTATATTGGATAAAATATTTTCAATAATCAGCAATTTATATATAATTTAAAAAAATATATTATCTTACACTTTTGCTATTTTAATTAATTAAATAAAAAATCCAAATAACTGTCTGTTATAAATATAGTCATCGTTTCATATAATTCGATTGATTTAATCGATTTTTAGATTATTTTTAATTATTTTTATTTATAATTTTGTATAGTAAGTTTGTAAGGTATAATTAAGATTATCGTTGGATCCTTGACAATGAGATCTAAGGATAAAACAGTTAGAAGTGTCGAGTAGTGCATTGACCCATTCATCATTGCTTTTTTACTTCTATTATCTTCTAGCTACGTATGTAATGTCAATGATAAGGATAATCTTAATGAGACTAGTATGTCATTCTCTAATATGCATCGTTACGACGTGGCCTTTGTAACCATAATTCTTTGTTCATTCCTTGTTATTAGTTGGATAAATAAGGCACATAATAGAGAGATTTTACGAGTTACGAAAATGGTTTCTAATCTTTTAGCATACTAAATGAAATATATGAATATTATTTCAATTGACAAAAATTTCAATTTCTTACAATTTGTTAATATTATTTTTCTTTTTATGTGGTATCGTTAAAGAAAAATTATTGTTATATTTAATTTTTGTTGTGTGGTGTAATGTAGAATAAAATGGGGCGGGAGATTCTAACGATTACCGCGAAATTCAAATCCGCGAATAGGCGTCGTATAAGTAATAATTTAAATAACAATGTTTCTCAATTATTTCCAAATATTTAGTTTTCTGTGTAATTACAATGAAATTTAAATTAAAATGGTGTGTTCTATTTTTATATTATATAAATAAAACTAAGTATAATATTAGAGCAACGAATAATTAAGTTTAAATAAATTAATCAAATGATTGTCTTTTAATTGTTTTATTTAAAATACAATTATTAATGTAAAATATTATTATAAATTTATATCTTATCGTATTATAGAGATATCATGACATATTTTTCGAATAAAAATTATCGTATAGATTTAAATAATATTCATTTATAATAATATAAATTAGCATAACATAACGTTTACTTTTTTTCTTCGAGATATCTGTTGACATTTGTGATAATTATAGATTTGATTAATGATTGATTAATTATCAATAATTTGATTAATATATTTAAACAATTGTTAATAACCTATTCGTCGTTTAGTTATTATTTTAAAATTCTTTGGATTATTTCGAAGGTTCGATTTGGAAAGAAAAGTTATTTATACAAGAAATGAAATAAAACGTCAAGGTTTTCACTTTCTCTCTATCTCTCTCTCACTTTCAACACTTCCTCACATTTCTACTCTCTCTCTCTCTCTCTATTTTCTTTCTCTTTCTATATAAAGTGCGAACATGCTATTGGAATGTCAGTGCTCCTGTTTCATTCCTTGCTGCCGTTTTATCTCTTTCCTTTGATAGTTACTTGAAATACACGCGTAATGTACACACACCCATTTACACTTAAAGAATTTTTTGAAGGTATTTGATATCGCACATAACACACATATACACATACATTAACTCACTCGTATGTATACAGCGTGTCCCATTTATTTTCGCATAAAATTATATCAACATATTTTATAAGTAAAATTAAGAAAAAATATCTTCTACAAATACGATCAAATGGATTCTAAATTGTAATATCGTTTAAAAATGTTTTACATTTTTATTGTGAATCCAGTACTTGGTATCTGAGGAGAATTAAAATTTATTACATTATTTATTATTTTCTTTTCAGTTTTTTCCTTTTAATTGCAATATAAGAACGTCACGAATTCTTTGCATTCTTTTCCGATGCATATTCATTTTGTGTTTGATAAATTTCTTTTCTTTCGTTTTTTTTTCTACAATTACAAAATCCCATTAGTGGTAGGGGTTCGAGGAATTGATTATCTACTGGATAACCATTAAATTGGATTTATCAATGTTGATGAAATAACAATAAAATATCTCATATCAATTTTGATTAGAATTCATTTTGTAGAAAATCTACAAAAAAGATTGTGCAGTTAATCGTTTAGATGAAAAGTCAAATAAATATCGGGAATGTCTTTTTTATTATTTTTGATAACTTTATAATGTGAATCGTTTGTAAAACATTTTCTTTCTTATTTTTTTTTACTTTATAGAATATGTTGGTAAAATTTGTTAGAAATATAATGGAACACTTTGTATATTGGCATATATGGAAAATTTACGCATTGATTTGGTAGCAGTATCGTTTTTCTTTTTTTAACTTTGTGTATGTGCCCCTTTAGTCTCGAATATCTAAATTCTCCCACGCATCCTAACGTGAATCCTATTTTTGTATTTTCTGAGGTTTATTTCTATTTTAACTTTGATACAAGTAAAAATATATGTGTACATGTTTTTATATATATATATAAAATTATATAAATAANTATATATATATTATTTTGGGGTAGATTAATTTTTAAATATTATAATTTATCGTTTATGTGTGCATATAGCAGGATCGTGTTATTTTTGCATTATGATTTAATCATAGTTAAACGCGAGAAAATAATATAATTAATTGATTTAGTATATTTATTACGATAATGTATTAATTTTATTTAGAATACAATACACGTACACACACGTAAGTCGTGAATTTTGTTTTGAAACAATTCACGTAGAAAAAAAATCATATAATATTATTTAACGAGAATAATTGATTTTTTTTTTTTCTATTGTATTAAGTTAGCATTAGAATGTTAGTTTAATTCGATTGTTAAGATCTAAAATCGATAAATACTTCTTGTAATTTTAATCAAACAACTTTTTCATTCTCTTATCAATGTTGCTGGTTGCTCGGTTTAACATTATCGCAAACGGGCACGTTTATCCGGTCTATTAATAAATACGATAGAAGAGAGTAGAAAGATTAAGTAACCTGTTAATATCAAAAGATTGTTTGAATGAGAAAGAGACAGGGAGAAAGAGTAAGAAAAAAAAAATAAAATAAAAAGAAAGGAAGCGAATTTGTGTCAAGGCCGTCCTTAGCATTGGTCATAGTGATGGTTGACTCCCTTGGGAATATACTTGCTATGCTTGTTTGTGTAGGTGTTAGAAAGAAATTGTGTGCGTGTGTAAGAGAGAGAAAGATAGATAGAAAGAAAGAAAGAAAGAAAGAAAAAAAATATAAGAGAAAGAGAGTTAGAAAGAAAAAGAAAAACGATAAAACCTTTCCGTAACTACCATAAACTCATACCACCATATTATTTTCTATTACTTCTTCTTTCGGGTTTTTTTTTTCCTTCTCATGGTTTCTTTTCGAAATATTACTTTAGCTTTCTTAACACGTTTTCTGCCACGTGTAACATTTCATATATTGTACATAAATACTTACTTGAACCTCGTTTTCTACGGTCAAGTGTAGATATTTTTGTCGGTTAATAGAGAAGATAAAGTATATATTGAAAAAACAATTGTTTGAACGTCACTGTTTTAAATTATCGTGTATTTTAAATGATTATACTATTGTTGTATAATATATTGAGCAATTTTTAAATATTTCTTTTTTTTATTGTTCTCTTGTGTTTTATATATTTTTTGTAATACAAAATTATAGGATATTGTTTTGTTCGTTTGAGATTGCACAAAGTTCATTTTATAGTTTCACAACATTGACTATACGAATAAATAAATTTAATATAAATTTCAAAGTTTTCTCCCGAAAAAAAGGTAGAAAAAAAAATATAGACTTGTATTTGCATATTCATCAAATTCAGTAGAGTGTCGTCCCCGTAATCGGTACACGTGGCATGGTGTAATGAAACTGTGCTTTGAAAGAAAAAAACAGCTCGAGAGAGGTTTAACGTGTAAATTTGATACTTTCAGAAATCTCTAGGATCTGTTTTAAGCACGGCATTTTAAATTTATTGTATATATTATATAACTTTTAAACGTTTCTTTTTCCATTCGTAACGATCGCACCAAAGAGAAAGTGAGAGAGAGAGAGAGAGAGAGAGAGAGAGAGAGAGAGATAAAAAGTATGGCACTTTATTTCCAAGCGATATTCATTCTTTATTCATGAATTTTATCCTCTCTTAAGAAAGTAAACGAGAAAAGAAAGGACCAGAAAAAAAAACAAATAATAATAATCGTAATAAAAATAAAAAAATGTTTCAATCAAAGAAAAAAAAAAAAAAAAAGGGAAATAAAATTATGACCGAAATTTCATTAATTAATTTAATTAAAACGTGTACACGCGAATGTTTATTCGTACAAATTATAACAATAATTTAAATTATTTTTTTCTATTATATTTTATTTAAATGTTATATATATATATGAAAATGCGAGAGATAGATGGTTTTTCCCATTACTCTCCCCCCCCCCTCTCTCTCTCTCTCATTCACTCACCCACTCGTTTTCTCGTTTTGTCTCTTTCTTTCGTTGTGAAAGGTACTTCTCGTATAAACCGTAAGATGGCAGGAAGTGTACAACAAAAAGGGTTAGAAGTGTGTTAGAGCTTTGGAATCCTGAGTATGTTATCCCCCTACCCCCCCGTTCCTCTACCGTTCCACTGTGTCCGGTGATCTTTTTATCTCCTTTTTTATCTTTCGGTCTTCTCTTCTAACCCCTCACCTCTTTCTCCTCTCTCTCTCTCTCTCTCTCTCTCTCTCTCTCTCTCTCTCTCTCTCTCTTTCAACCTTATCTCGAGTACTCTCGTCTCACCTTCGACGTTAATTCGAGCGATACGGTTTGCGCTTATTATCGTTAAATTAGCCATTATGTCGTTATTTTAACGAGTCTATGTGTGTCAGGGGGCCGTCCACGCACACATATACATTTTCACGTAATATATGTTCATATACGATACACACATATACTTATATATATATATATTATTAATATATATGCGCATATACACCTGAGACTGTGTTTCACACACGGTGCATACCTGAAGTGTAAAAAAAAGCATCTTGAAATTGTTTATTTAAGTATATCTATCTGTATTTATTTTTTAATTATGTTGATTTTGCTAATATTAATTTCAAACACCTAACAACCGACACTTCACGTATACTTATTCCGTATCGTGAGTGGTCAAATGATGGGTTTAAGAAAAAAAAAACAAAAAAAAATCGTGCATGGGATGAAAAAAAAAAAAAAAAAAAAAAAAAAAACAAAAAAAAAAGTCACTATTTATTGTAATACAGAATGTGATTTTATTATATTGTAGAGAGAATAGTGAATGAAATATTTTCTTTTATTTAGAAAACAAATATATTACAGTATATGATACATTTTATGCATTATTTTACTAATTACAAAACGCGATCATTTGTGAATGTTCGCCGCGTGGGGTAAGTTTTGTGTTAAAAAATAACAAACGAATGAAAACGAAATTTTCAAAGGTTTAGGAGTCGCTGTTGTATTACATTTTTTTGTTTGTTTCCATTCGTGTAAATTTTGTACGCTTGGATTTTATTTTTTTTTTTGGTTGATTTCATTTTGCTTGTTGTTAAATTATGTTAGACGGTGGAAGGAAAAAAAAAAAGGTAACAATGTATTCATTAGTGTGTCCATTATTTACGATTTCAGTTCGTAGACGACGAAAACGATACGTCTCGTGTATCTTCTCATCTCTTTCTATTTCTTTCTCTTTCTTTCTCTCTTTGATTGGGCCATTTTAATGGCGAACTTCCTCGAGACGTTTGGTTCAGAACGACAGAGGGTCGACCCACGCTATACCACGAATTATAATTCCTTGGTAAGAAACCACAAGTACGCCCTGCACACTGGCTGGCCCTTCAAATGTTCTAATGTCTAATTCATCCTGACTAGTCCATCCTTTTCAAACTATTTCCGCGAATACTATACTTTTTCTTAGTTTTTTTATTTTTTTTATTTTAATAAGATGACACAAATAGAAAGAGAAATTTATAATCTTTTTAATTTTTGACACTATATAATTATAAATAATTAATATTCTTTTTCAAACCTGATCGATATGATTTATTGTAAAAATTATATCGTAATAATATTATACAAAAATGTATGATTTTATATTAAATCAACTTTTTATATATATATATAATACCTCGAGAGATTATATTCAATCAAAATTTTATTACATTTTCTTATCGAAATATTATAAACAACGTTTGAAAATAATTCAAAAGATATATCAAGGAAATTAAATTAATGTAAAGGTTGGTAATAGTGTTCCAGAAATCAATTCTCCTATCCAATATATATATAATAGAGTTTATTCGTGCATATTTAAAAATTGATCGAGTAGTATGTTAAAGTATATTTATAAAAAATAGGTTGAGAAATTTTATTCGTGATTTTTTATTACAATATTTGCAAGAATTAAATAACTAACTTATTTCTTAATTTTATTTTCAAAATTACACACACGCACATACAATACCTGTATTATACCCTAATTAATTATTTGAATTGAATCAATAGGTAAAAAAAGGGTTGATATAAATCAATTTCCGATTAGAACTTTAATACCCCGATAAGCTTTTATATAATTTCAAAGGTACGAAGAAGAAGAAGAAGAAGGTTACGCGTGCACATACGCGCATGTTAATGGATTTAAATTTAATTAAGAGCCACTCGAAAATTGTCCGAGTTTCGATTGTCGAAGTGCATCTCAGGGGCGTGTACTACTATTTGCAATTAAAACAAAAAAAGAAACAGAAAAAAGGAGGACATCACGATCATACAATTAGTGTATACTTCTCTTCTGTATTTTCATTAAACTTTAATTTTTAAACACTTTAAAACGTATTACACACAAAAATATTGACATCGCGTTGCTCCTCTTTTATTTTAAAAATTACACTAAAAAGAAAAAAAAAAAGAAAACTATATATTATTGGCCCACGGTTGATATAAATAATCAGAATTAATTATATTATGTCACAGTAGGAGAAGTAAAGGGGGCATACAGAAAAAATCAAGGATTTTATAGATTACTTTTTTAAATGAGTTATAATTTAAATGATTTTTAGGAACCACCGAATTGTATTATAGTAGATAAAATATTGGTGATAAAAACAACGTTAGTAGCAATGTATCAAACAAGCCCATTAATTTCATACGCGATTTTAGATGACGGAATGCAATAATTGACCGAACACAGCTGTGGAATTAATAAATCGATTAACCCGAGAGCTCTACTCTCTCACCTCTCCCCCACCCCCACCCCCAGCCCCGTCGTAAATGCGTGTTATGCGTGTTCTCGTCTGCATTTCGTACGAAGATTTAAACAGCGACAAGTTTTGCTCGGTTTGCAATATTGAACGATCGGGGCCAATGATTTTAATGGATAGGAACCGTTTTTTTTTTCTTTTCGTTAACAATTTTTTTTCTCTCTTTCTCTTTCTTTTAAAACCACACAACCCTTCTATCTCTCGCTGACGCATCCCTTTTTCCATCATTCCTATATTTTTCATCTCCCGTTCTATTTTTTGTTCGTGTTTTTTTTATTTTTTCGATTTTCTTTCACAATAACGTTAGGCAGCAATCGTATTATTGTCGGTCGTGTGTGTTCTTTTTTTTTTTTTTTTTTTTTTTTCTTTTTTCATTATTGCATTTTTTTTTTTTTTTTTTTTTTTTTTTTGTAGAATATTGAAAAAAAAAAAGAGGAGGATTTTTAAACGTAGAAAAAAAAAAGGAACGATGACGATGACTACGAGATGCGGGGCGTTGTTTCTCTCGGGAAAATTTTTTTGTTGTTGTTCGTAAGGAAATTGCCATTTCTCGACAATCAAATTTTCTCTACGGCAAAACGTTCCGAGTATTTTAATTAAATTTCTCAGCCGACTTTATTTCATTCCCATCCAATCCCTTACCCCTACCCCACCCTTCCCCTAATTCCCTCTTATACCACAGAATGAACGAACGAAATGAACGTTCGAAGGTAATTATAAACGACGTTGGATCTGAATTTCGGATATTTTGTTTATGTCTTTTGATTAATTTTTCTTTTTTTCGATCATTTATCATCAACATCATTTTAATGTGTCCATTATCATCGTCATCGTCGTCGTCGACGTCGTCGTCTCATTATTAATCATTATTATTGTTATCATAATTAGAAATGAAAAACAACAACGTGTGGAGGAGGCACGATGGAAGAAAATTCATTTTGACTCGAATGAAAAATTAATGAGATAAATTGTCTTATCGATTTTTAATTAGATCGTTCGATAAAGAATTTAAAAAAAAAAAGAAAAAAAAACGAACGAACGAACAAACCAAATTGGAGTACGTGTTATTAGATTAAGATTTTTGAAGCGTTCGTATTACCCAATTTGAAAGGATGATCTTGTTATTTAAAAGTAACGTTTACATTTTTTGTTTTTTAATCATAATTTCTTTTCCCTCCATATTTTTCACATATTTCTGTAATGTTATAACGTATTTATTGAAAATAATGAATTTTTAATTTAATTCTTCCTATCTCATAAATCGTAATACTGAACGTAATTATTTATACAGGTTTATTCATTTCGTTGAAGAAAATATACACACACGCACACGCATTGTTTATACAAACGTAGGGGAATACATGCATATTTGTAATTCAAAATAAACATTATTATGCGTTTATAATTATCGACAATCGATAGATCAAACAATATTCCCTCCCCATAGTAGTTAAAAGGAGGAAATCATAATATTACCGTAACCGATGGCGTACAGATGCAAACGGTTAATTATTTTCCACCCTTTTCATTGGAATTATAATACCTGTAACATATACATACACACGGGGATACTATTATATACAGTATCGGGCAAAAGTATTGGAATAGTTACGTAAATTTAGAAAAAAGAGAATATTGATAAGACAATATGAAATAAATATAATTTTGAAGTGATCGATATTTTTATTAATCGAACAATACAATTTAACAATTATGAAATTTAATGAACTAACAAATTTGGTACAATCAAAACGTTTGTCTATCATAATAATAAGGCAAATATAAATCATTTACATTTCTATAATATTTTGTCCAATAATATTCTCATGCTTCATCGAATTTCTTTCTATTCTTTTTTCTTTTTTTTAATTTCAATTCGTGGTAGGATTTGAGAAGAAAGAAAGAAAGGTAGGAAGAAAAAAATGGAAAAAGGAATCGAACAAAATTTAAAACCGAGTGTCAGCGACAGAATCGAGCCAAGTTTCTATGCGCATTCCAAACACACAGACACACACACACACACACTAACCATAAATGTATCACATATATATCTATATATTCGATATTTCCGATCACGAAAAGTTTACAGTACTTTTACATAACGTTATTCGAAATCGTCTTATTCGTTGGTAACATCGTTTCAATCCTCTAGTAGAAAATTGTTGAAAACATATTACACTTGGCTTACTTCGAAAGATTACTTTTTTTTGGTTTTGTTCTTTTTTCTTTTATTCATTTATTGCAACATTTTATAAATAATTTTGTTATCAAATTAATGTTATTCCACTGGAAAAAAAAGATATGCCAACGATTTCGTATTACCTAACGGATCCTATTTTTCTTTTTTGTTTCGAACTAACCCAAAAAAGAAACATGGTTGGGATGTAGATACAAAATACGTGTTTCTGAAAAATCCAATAGCATTCAGACATGATCGATTAATTTCCGTTCTTTCAGTTTAACAACTCGGTCGATTTTTACAAATGAACTCACGCTTTATACTAGAACGTTCTTTTAAATTTTTCTATAAATCGTATTAAACGATATGTTGAAAAGACAAAAAAAATAAAATAAAAAGAAAAAGAATCTATTAAAATATCGAAAAATGTATCAATAATAATTATTATTTGTCGTATAGATATCGCGTCGATTTTATTTATCGAATATCTTATATATTATTATCAACAGTTGCTGAAATTTTCTATTGTACAATTACACTTGATTTAAATATTTTTTTCTTAACACAATATAATTGCATATATAATAATATAACTATTATTATATTAACTTAATTTATATTATAACGTATAAATAATAATCAAATATAAAATATAATATTATGATATATATTAAATAAATTAATTAATTTCATGAACACGTTAAGTCAGATGCACGCGTATACGAAGGGCAAAAAAAAAGTAGGAGTTGAAAAGTGAATAAACAAAAGAAAAAAAAGATGCATAATTCATACAGGTACTCGGTACGAGTACATTCCTACGTTTCTAACTTTCTCTTACCACCCGTAGGTGTATATCAAAGATAAGAAAAAGAAAAAAAAAAAAAAAGAAAAAGACAAATAAGAGGAAGAGGTGGTGAAACGTAATTAAATTCGCTTGTAGTGTCCACCCCTAGCCTTAAGGTGAATCTTCATTGGTCGTTTCTGACCAGACAGATCAAGCAACCCCTTAACTCCCACCATCTCAAACCCAGACGCAACCCTTACTTACTCCCTTTTCTCTTCTTCTATTCCCTCCGGTTGTCCTCCCCCGTTGCTCAACCCTCCTCCACCCTCTTCCCTACTTCACCACTTCCACATCTTTCCAATCGAAGTGGAACCTATAAAACGAGTCGTCCTTTCCGCAATTTCCGTCATACCAACCACGAGACTTGCCCTACCCTTATTTTCTCATTCTGTTAAATCGAATATGATTTATACAGAATATATATATATATATTTTTTAGTTCGTTTAGTTTGATTACATTTTCTTTGCTAAACGTAGCTTCGAACTAATGTTAGGCCATTATTTTATGATTATTATAATGTTTATTATAATAAATAGAATTTATATATATATTTATTTTGTTCTCAACGAATTTTTAATTTTATAAAATATATTTGCTTCGTTTTGATTTTATTTTTATACTCGGTTCTTTTACTGTTATAATTTTTCTGGCACGTATATATATATAAATATATATATATATTTATGTAAATATATTTTGCGTAAGTTTGATTAGTATAATTTGTGTACTCCTCTCGAGTCCGTACCATTTGATATTTATTTGAATTTGTTTGAGTTATTTAATGTGGTTTCTGTTTACTTATTCGGATAATCCAGATTTGAGTTTTACTTCATCTTGAGATTTAAGGGATGTATAATTTTTTTTTAAATTTTATTACGGAAGATGCGAGAATTGATCCGATGATTTTGAGATCATAAAATAATTTTATAACATTTTTTTATACTTGTTTATTTATATTATTTGTGATTCTTAAAAAAAAAAACTATTAAGATCATAAAAAATATTAATCAACTTCTCCCTTTCGTTTTTTCTTTTAACAGAACAAATTTGTTGAATTTATTTACGAGATCTTTATTAACATAATCAAATAATCAAGATTTCATTTTACTTTATCTCTAAATTTAATCATACACCCTTGTACGTAAGAATATATTATGATATCAATAATTCAAATGATTCAATAAATTAATTTTATTTTATTAAGCTAAATAAACAGTTCGTGCATTTGTTAAATTAATATTTCACTTGCATATAAAATCATTTTATTGACTTAAACAAAAACATGCACTAATCTGAAACGTAAGAACTTTTAGTTCACCCTAATATACACAAACACACACACAATCCTATTACATATATTTATTATATTTTGATGTATCGTATGTCTTTTCGATATCCAAAATCGTAAAAACAATTTCATCTCCCTTATTAACGAATAGAATCGAAATAAAACAAAAAAAAAAGATAAAAAGTATTATCGGTAAATTCCAGTCTCCGACTTTTCGTAGTCGAATCCAAAAATCCCCTGAAAAAAAGAACCCCAAGAAAAAAGGAAAAAAAAAGTAACGAACGAACAAACAAATAAACAGACAAAAGAGTGAGTGTTAGTGACCGTAAGTAAGAAAAAGGGTGGGGTAGGGGGAGAATAGAAAAGGGATTCTGTTTTCGTGGACACGTCCAGGCCTCTGGGTTCGTCATGATGATAATCTCTCTTTCTCTCAAGAGAGAGAGAAAAAAAAAGAAAGAAATAAAGAAAGAGAGAGAGAAAGAGAGAATGAAGGGGGTGGGTTAGTGGGTGGTTGGGAAGGTGGTGAACGGGTGTGCGGGAGGGGATAAAGCCCCGCAGTGCGGCGCGGTCGATACAACCCCATCCCCACCCTTGATTCACCACTTCTCCCCTCGACCCTTTTTCCAACCCCTCTTTGACCATCCACAATCCCACCACCACCACCCCTCTGCTCCTATTTTCTCGTTGAGTTTTGTCCTGGACCAAACTTTTTTTTCTTTCGTCCCTTTCCCTTTTGTTTTTTTTGTTTTTGTATTTTCCCTTAACACTCTCATCTTTTCGTAGCATTTTTAATCCCACCCTTTCCTCTTTTTTTTTATTCTCCCCCAACTAATTTTTTGTTTCTTTTTTTTCTTTCTATTCGTGAATATTTTTTTATTCGTTTGATTGTTTTTATTTTTCATGATTTCTGTATTTTCTTACTTGCTTATTTGCTTTTGATTGTTTCTTTTCTTTGTAAAGGGGTGGGTGGTTTTTCAGGTTGCACGGGGTGATTATAACGTCAGCGCCATCTACGTATATTTCCAACATACGTAGCCTGGCCATTGCACCGAGCTACGAAAGAAGGTCGAAATGGCTCGAGTGCTCGTAACCTACCCCCAAGTTTTCTAACCACCAAGAATAAGACGCGAGCCAAACTATTATTATATT
>NW_014569551.1:2008006-2010205 GCF_001313835.1 Polistes canadensis
TTTAATTATTTATTTTTATTTTTATTTTATTTATTATATCATACAGTATATTCTCTTATATATTGTGAATAAGAAAGATTTATTTAAAACGTTTCCTCGATACACAGTATAAAAATAAAAGTCACATTTTATTTGTAGAATCTTAAAGGATTTAATCCTATTATATATATATATATTTGTTATCAGTATAATTAATAATAATAAAAATAAAATAATATCTACAAGATTTGTCTCTGACAATTTGCAGAGGGAAAATGGTTTAAACCATATAATTCTTATATGACCCATATATTAACAAGAACAAAGTTTGAAATGACTTGTCCTTTAAATTTATACCAAACAATATTGCGACCCTTACGAAACAACGTGTTAACTGTTAAGATTATTAAGATAATGTTACAAACAATCTGAATCCCTAATCTTTTATTAATCCGATTGAATATATATGTCCACGTGTTTTTGATTTCGTTAACAAAAGTATTTCATTCAAATGCAATTTTATTGTTTTGTGTGTGTGTGTGTGTTTTAAGGATATTGATATTAGAATCATGTTTGAAAAAAAAAGAAAAAGAAAAATGATTCGAGTCGACGTTTTTTCTCTTTTATTTTGTTTTTGTTTTATCATCCCTCCACAACCCCCCCCCCTCCCCCCCGAAAATAGAACATCCGAGTTTAACATTTTAGCGCGCATTTTCTTAACGCGCTCGCGCCGGATGCTGTTGGATCGATTTACCCAGCACTTTTCCAGGACCAAAGGTAAATTGAATTTCGTTCGATCGACCCTTTTACGATATATCCATTCTGCGTATCCAGACAATTTTCAAATTTTTTATAATAAAAGAGAAAACAAGAAAATTAAATGAAATAAGAAATAATAAGAAAGGTACTTTGTTAAAACTTAATGGTTTTAGTAATGGGTACTCAATTTATATGTAGAAATAGTGAGAAAATATATATATATATATATATGTAGATAGAAGATCGTTTTTAAACTGTTTGCATCGAAAAGGTAAAGTCTCTCCGGAAATAATATCCTGAAAGATATTGTAGAACCAGTCAAGAGATAAATTTGGATGAACGGATGCTCGAGATAATTTATATTCCAGATCTTCAGTTCCCTCTAACACAATCTTATATAATACGTGCCTATATATATATATATGTGTGTGTGTGTATGTATGTGTCGAGTGAGATTGGATGTTTGGGTGTATTGGATTGTCGAGAAAGTTCGTGTGACGTTTTTTTTTTATTTTTTCAAACAAAAATTATTTAAATTACAATTTATTATATTCCGATTTAATTATTATTATTCCAATACAATCGAAAATTATTTAAACAAATTATATATATATATATGCTTTTCCAATATTAAAAAAAAATATATTCGAATATGAAATATTATGAAATACAAAATGTAATTTTCTAATAAACAGATGTAATAAATTGTGGGGGGGTGATGTACCTTTTGAAAATCGGCAGGATACTTGGGAGAGGGTGGGCGGGAGGGAAGGGGTTGCTTCAATGTGTGTGTGTACGTAAATAAATGCGTTGTAATTGAGTTATGTTTACGACATCCTTCCTGAATTACTAGCTCTGACAAATTAGCGCTATTTTAAAATCGCGTTTGCGAGAGCAAAGGTTATCATCGTGTTCGTTAATGGGATAAGTAAAGTAGGTCAAAGGTGCTCTCCTAGTTGTGTCGATGAAAATGTTAGTAGTAGTAGTAGTAGTAGTAGTAGTAGTAGTAGTAGTAGTAGTAGTAGTAGTAGTAGTAGTAGAGTAGTAGTAGTAGTAGTAGTATAGTAGTAGTAGTAGTCCGGTTCGTGTACAAAATTTTCTTTTTTATTTTTCATCTCCTGCGTGTTCCCTTTTTTTATTCTTTTTTTGTTTGTTTTTTTTCTCCCCCCCCCCCCTCCGAAAAGATGGTACCTTTTATTCGCGAATTGAAATTTACACGTGCGCGTTTGTAGTAAATAAATATTCGCAAGTATCTTTTATAAAAAATTTTTTGTTGCTACAGGTTACATCAAAATTTGTTATACCGATTTTATTTTCTTACTTCTTGATTATTTATTTTCGCTTGTTCATTTTCTAATTGTATAATAACATTTGTTTAAAAGGGGATTATTTTAATTGCAAGTTTTGTCGTTTTTATTTCTTTATTTTTTTTTTTTTTTTTTTTTTTTTTTTTTTTTTTTT
>NW_014569551.1:2013518-2015202 GCF_001313835.1 Polistes canadensis
AAATATATAAACAAAAATTGTCTATATAGAGTGATATAATAAAAAATATATTATTATTAATCGGATATAATAATAAAATCTAAAAATATAGATAAATTATTAACAATTTTCTATAGAAAAAATATATCAATTTCGAATAGAATTAATTTGAAATTTTTGTATAATAGAAATGAAATAAGTAATTAATAAAATATAAGTTTAACGTTAGATGATCGAGATATAATTTCTCCGAATTTTTTATTTTTTTATTTTTCTACGTTCTTCTATTTCTCTCAGGTGTGTGTTAGAATAGATGAATATATATTTTTAAGAGCCGTAGGGAAATTTAACAACAAGACAAGACTAACGAACCCGACTTTCGAGCTTCTCGTCATCTACTTCATCGTTTCACGGATACTCCGTATATTATACACGGGAATGAGAGAGAGAGAGAGAGAGAGAGAGAGAGAGAGAGAGAGAGAGAGAGAGAAAGAGAAAGAGAGAGAGAGAGCATGCTTTAACTAAGCTAATTAGAACTAACGAGTTTACAAATCGTTTCAAAAGCGATCGTCCTATGAAATAAATTTTTTTTTTCCTATACGCGGTATAATTAATTCGAATGATTCCTATGGTCACTGAAAAATAATAATAATAAAAAAAAAACTATAACTCTAGTGTTATATCCTTAAATTTTTCAAAACAATCAAAATTATACTTTTTACAAAATAATCTATCAAAAAAAATTCATCGATACTTCCTACTTTCTATACAGATTTTAATCTAATATAAATTTTAATATGTAATATATACACAAATTTTTTGTATAATCTGATACAAAAAATTGTATTTATTTAAAAAATTAATTTGATATTCGTGGCAGAAATAACGACACAGAGTTACGTTAGGTTTGTTAAATTATATCAAATATATTTTGCATAATTATTTTTATATGTATTCATTAGGTATAGATAGAATATCATATTATATCAAACACGAGTGTTCTTATATAATTGATAATTTAACGTACATGAATAAATTAAGAATAATATATGGTTTTTATATTAATACTCGAAATATTTTACTCGTATCACGCTTATCATTTTTTTTTTTTCTCTTCTTTATATAATTTCAAGATTTTTAAAGAATACTTTTACAGAGAGAATTATGAGAAAAAGAAATGAATATTTCGTAAATGAATTTACCTCGCGAACTCGGCAATCCAGAAAAAGAGAGAGGAGGAGAAGAAGAAGAAAAAAATAATTAAGAAAAGAGAAAGAGAGACTACGTTCCAGGTTTAATTTCCTTATTCTGAAAATATATTTTCAAAGTATCTTCTTTCTTACATTAGTGTGCGAATCTACTACTATGTTTGTTTATAAGTAAGAACGTTGGTGTAAACCAAAAGATCTCATTATTTTACTAACGTGCACCTTGACTTTTTTATCCGTGAAATAAGTTTAAACGTAGGCACGAACATTTATATCCTTTTCTCTCTCTCTCTCTCTCTCTCTCTCTCTCTCTCTCTCTTTGTCTTTTTTTTTTTCATTTAATTTGTATTTTAATACTCGAAATAAAGTGCTTGCAAAAAAATTGCATTAAAGATTTCATCATTTTGAATTTATAAACAATCTTACATATTATTTTTCTTCTCTTTAAATAATTAAACATTATTAAAAATTTAAATGAACGATACTCTGCATAATAT
>NW_014569551.1:2016812-2028129 GCF_001313835.1 Polistes canadensis
TTTTTTTTTTTTAAATGTTCTATCTATAACGAGAAAAATTTGTCGTCAAATTATATTTAATTATTGGTACAATTTTTAAATATATCATATCTCGTATATCGTCTTATCTATAATGTTAAACAGAAAAAAATCATCGTTTTAAATCATTTACTCGTAACGTTTTCAAGTTAAAGAAAAAAAAAAAAAAACGTAAGAAAAATAATGAAGGAGCAACACAGAGTAATTGAGATAAAAAGATTAGAGTCGGTATAATGAATTTTACAATGCACTTAAACTTAATAACACTTATCGACATAGTCGTTAAAAAATATGTATATCATAAACGTTAATGCGTTATCTCTATGCAATATCATCTCATATTATACATTTGTCTCGTGTGTTCGCTAAGTTTATAATAAACGCTATAATATGTGGGCACGTAAAAAAAAAAAAAAAAGAAAAAGAACCGATAAACGGTACATACCGGGCGTTAAAAGTGTTTTGAACGTGGTATAACGATGAGTCACTGGCTCCGATCTGTTTCATACTCTTCTTTCTCTTATAAATACACACACACACACAGAGATAGGACAAAGATGAATATATGTATGCACATATACGCATTGTCTTTTTCTGTATATCATTCTGTCTCTTTTTATCTCACATCATAGTCGCATCACGATCGCGAAACACGAAGTAGGAGGTAGTCAGAGGTAGATTAAGTATAATGTGTCTCTTCCTCCGACGCAGATACAGTCACGGTCACCATAGACACGAGCGAGCACGCGAATAAGTAACATCATCTATGTCATTTTCAACCTGTTTGTGTATATATATATGTAGTGTTATATATATGTATGTTAGAGTGAACAAAAAAGAGTTCGTACGTTTTAAATGAATATTTCCAAAAGTACATTTTATATATTATATCCATTATGCAGTTTCAACACAATAAACACACGAACTTTTGATTCATCTTATAATATATGCGCCGATTATCAAAAATATCAATTATTTTGTTTATCGTCTACTTATTTCGGTTCTTTTTCTTTTTTTTTTTTATATGAAACAATACATTCCACTTGATTATTGTTATTAGCAATCCGATCACATTTATTTATTTATTAAATTTTATTTTAAACGTATACGAGATTTCTTTTTGTTTCGTATTAAAAATTATTCAACAAAATTATATATATATATTATACGGATAATTTAATATTTAATAAATAATAATAATAACTTTGTGTAACTTTTCTCCTTCGTGTTAAAATTATTCTATTCCTATATTTGTTTCAGCTTTTCTCCATCATTTCCATTTCGTGTCATGAAAATGTCAATGAAAATAAAAAGCAAAGCTTTCGTTAATCCCTTTCACCTCTCCACGCCCCCTCACGCCCAATGATGATAATTGATATTTTTAAATAAACGATAAAAATTCGTAGAAATTTGTTACCCCGTTAATTTCCTTATCCCAATAATTCAGGATCATTATTTTTTCTTTTTTTTTTTTAAAGGGTAGAGATCGAAAACAAGAATAAAAATTGGAATTACTAAAACGCAAGATTGTAATAATTTATTCGATGAGAATAAATTGTAATGATGATCGGAGCCAAGCCGCATATCGGTAGGATGATGATTAGGGTCATTGATTTTCCAAACCAACGAACCAGTTGTTATCGGGAAGCAGTTTGCTGAGTCGCGATAAGACCCGGTACAGTTCCTCCACATCGATCGTCCTGGTTGCGTCCATTCTCGTGTTAACTCGAACGTCCTCCTCCCCTTCCCTTTTCCCTGCCCCTAACCCCTAACCCCTAACCCCTTTTCTTCCTCCTCCTACATGTCGTTATCAGCATCCCCATTCTTTGTCAAAGTATTAGACAAAGTATTAGTCTTCTACTTTTCATCGTTTATGTGAACGGACTTGACGTTAAAAGTATGTCGAGTGTGACTTGACACTCAGTCAGTCTATGGTGTTGTCGAGTCAATGATTTGTTGATCGTTATTTAACTATTAGGTACTTGAGGTTATTGTTATATGAGGTTTAAGGTATGGATTGTTTAGACAAATGAAATTTGTACGAAGTTTTCAACTTCAAATGAATTTAAAGATCTGGTTTAATCAATGATTTGATTAAAAGTATAATAATATTAATATATGTTAAAGGTATGATCACGATACGAGTCTACGGTGTTGTTAAGTTAATGATTTGTTGGGATGTATCTTCTTTTTAAATGATTCTACAATACGGTTCGATCAATGATTCGTTAATTTGTAAATTTAATTCGATGATGAGTTTATAAATGTATTTCTAGTCAATGATTTATTACGGAAAGAGTTTTTTTTTTCCATTGATAAATATTTTCGAACACTCGTACAAAAATTTGGACAATTTAAATCTAACAAAGTATAATCGTTGATTAATTATTTCATAGACTCTACTTTAAATTAATATTTTTTTTGTATTGGATTACGTTGTGATTTATTTAATTATATATATATATTTGAGCTCATTGATTGATTTTTTCGTAGATCTTTCCTTAATTGGCGAATTTTTTCGAAAACTTGTTCCAGAATTTTCAAACTATTTTATTACGATGTTAAATCATTGATCAAATATTGCACAGACTTTTGTATCTTTTTAAAATTAATTTTGTAAGTATCTATGACACGATAATATTGAAGATGCCGAACGAAATATATCAGAAAAAATGTTTAGAAATTTAATCACACAAAGAAAGATTAGTCGTACTCTCAGGTTTATGAATCAAATGATTTTTTTTATGAGCAAATAAAATATACTGACGTCAAGTGTGGTTTATTTTGTTGTTGTTGTTCTTCTTCTTTTTGTCCGTTTTTTTTAAATTCTTACTAATTTATTTGCAGTGTTTATACGAGCAAGTTCTAGTATAATAATGACTGCACTCTTTGAAGGACCCACCAGCGTGTTACCTTTGAAGTATTGCAACCGGTATGCTTGCAGTAAAACTCAGAGTGACGTTATGCGACAAAAAAAGAAAAAAGAAGGGAAGGAAAAGGTGGAGAACGACTGTCTCGAAAAAAAAAGAAATAAAGACTCGTAAAAATAAAGTAAAAAAAAAGAAAAGAAACGAGATTTCCATGTATCCAACCGCATCACTATTCGCAAACGTGTTACTATTTTCTCACCGAGAGAAAAGCTAAAACGTTGAACGGTCTTTTTTTTTTTTTCTTTTTTTTTTTTTTATATACTCGGGTTTTAGTCAATCCACACATTTTTTAATAATTTAAATTACATTTTATTTTATTTATTTTAAATATTTTCCCTCTAATAATTAAACAAATAATAAGATAATTTATTTCCCTACGTTTTGATTTTTCTCTAATAACTTTCGAACCGTTCGATAAGTTGACCAAATTTATTTGTCTCTATTTCGACTGTTTTATTATTAACAAAAAAGATAAAAGGGAAAGGGAATCTTTTTTATTGTCATATTTTCGATTCAACAGTTTTACTCGTGTAAAAAGATTTAAAACTCTTTTTCTTATCCTTTTGATAAAATCTTTTCAGTTAAACACAAGTTGTTGGATAAGTCGTAAGGAATTGGAAGGGGTGTAAAAAAAAAAAAAGAAAAATAGAAAAGGAAGGGGCTTGACAGCTATGAAGGAAGTTTCTGAGAAGTTTTGGTAAAAAGTCTTGAGAGAGTTGGTTAGGTTGGCATGAGGAGGTCACTGTAACGCTTTGATAAAGCAGACAATCTAGAAGTCGTGTTCGTTCACCGTGAACGCGCACGAGAGATTGAAATTGAAGTGTCAAGAGTGAGAGAGAGAGAGAGAGAGAGAGAGAGAGTCAGGGTATCCAATCCGGCTTGGTTGGTTGGTTGGTTGTTTGGTTGGTTGGTTGGTTGGCTGTATACTTGGTTGTTTGCTTGCTTTGCTAGCTTGAACGACACTATCGGAATCGTTTGAGACTGCCAGTCGCCGTTTTTCCGGTTAGAACTGGCTACGATACGCACAAGACATCATTTATTGTTACTACTGAATGGCAAGAGGACTAGTGTAAAAGATAGTGTCAATCTGTATGTATGTGTGTGTGCATATCTATCTTCGTTGTATATTTATTGGGTGGTCAAGAAAGTGTTGTGGTTAATTCATTAATTCATAAGGATATTAAATTCATTTGAAGTATACAAAGTGCAAAAAGAATAGTATTGTTTTATTTCGTACGTGTGTCAGAATTGTTCAGAACTGGTTACCTGTAAGAGTTAACTGTTGACTATTTGTTCAATCCTTTATTATATTGGAATTCACAAACACACACACACACATACAATATCGAATTGATTTTAAATTAATAATCGGAAATGATCATTCATAATTAAATTTTGTTAAATGTCAAAACTTTGTATAATCCTTGCCAAAAGAACGTTTATTCAAGTATATGTACTTTTGTAAAGAACTGTATCTCATCCATCTGTTTCCCTCTCTATCTTTTTCATTGATGTTCAGGTACGCGAGAAACCGGTAGTTGCTAATCAAGTCGCATAAGACTGTCTGTCGTCGATTTACCGGCTCTAACCGGTACAAATTGTGGATTGGTGAATGGGCTGACGAAACCAGAGTGATCCGGTACAACACCACCCGTGATTCACCAGAAATGTTTCTCTCCTTAGAACGGTTACGTGCATTTACCCCTCTCTTTCTATCTCTCTTTTTATCTATCTTTCTTTTTCTTTCTTTCTCTTTTACACACACACACAGCACACAAACACATATATACATACACTCACTCACTCACTTACTCACTCATTCACTTATTCTCTATCACTCTTTGATACGATGCCTCTTCCCCACGTGCTATACAATTTCTACTATGTGCGTACTCCTCCTACGCGCTTCCACGTGTATTCTATCAAACGTATACACACACGCACACTTATATAACATTATAAGCGGTAAACTTTGTATTTGTTAATATATTTCCGTTATTTGATATTATTTAATCGTATAAGATCGACTCGTTCTTTTAAATCGAACAATACTTATTAACAAAAATCATTGAATTGAAAAGTATAATCTTATTCATAAATTCATAGATTGATTTTAATCTTATCGTAGATTCATTAATATTTTCTTCCGACATACACGTGTGTCGAATAATAAAACATTTTATATAATGACTTTTTTATTTAACAAATATTTCATTGTGATTATAACCATTCATTTATATTCATTTATTGATTACATCGTAAACGTTCATAACGTTGATTAATTTCTTCGTAGATTCTTGTCAGATCAATGCTTTAAATATATTTAATTGAACCGTAATCAAGATAAAATCATTGACTTATAATTTTATTATTCATAAATTCATAATTATATTGACTGATCACAACGTTGACTAATTTCTTCATAGACACGCGTCAAATTTCATCTTTTTTGACTAAACTTATTCGTAGACTTATTAAAATAAATTTTTTTGTTACAAAAATTTATTATTATAAATAATTAGTTATATACCTGTAATTACAATTGATAATTATTTTTCACAAGTCGAATAACACTTTCGATTGAAATAAAAAAGTTACGGGATAAGAATATAGCGTGTTTCAGAAGTTACTGGAAAATTACACGAGTTTATATTAAATGATCAACAAATTTTACCGCTTAATGTTAGTTTACCAAATTTTCGATTAAATTATTGAACGTAGAAAAAAAATTCAAGAAAAATTTTATTCACCCGTAATTCAACCAACCGTGCGTGCAATCGTTTTAATTAATTTCATTTGGATTTGTAATAATTAACGACCATTGACTGGATTTTCCAACGTCATTGTTTTTATCTTAACCTCCCACGGTACTTGTTCGCGAGGAATTGTATTTCATCGGACTCATTCATAAATTTTTCCATCAACGTTAATCGACGTGGTTCATTCAATAATATATTTTATTTCATTTTATTTTGTTTCTCCTAGTTTTTTTTTTTTCTTTGTCCCGTTCATTCTCGTACTTCATAAAAAAAACATTCAATTAAAGTAAATTTTATCAAACAAATCCGAAAGTCAACTAACACAATGAGATTTTTATCAGAACAAATGGTGGTTGGCCTGTTAACGGGAAGAGTCAGTCTTTTTCTTCTAGTCTCGTTAAAAAAATAACAGTCAGGTGGTTTGGAAAAGTAAAAGCGCAGAAGGTTTATCTAAGCTTTGTGTATGCGTGTGTACCTCTCTCTCTCTCTATGTCTATCTCTGTGTCTGTGTGTGCTTTTGTGGTCAAATAAAAAGAATAAAAGTCGCATAAAATTATCATCAACGGTTAGATCCAGGAATCCACGTGACCTTTACACAACCAACCAACCAACCAACGCCTACCTTTTAGAACTAAACAACTGCAACGACGCTAACATGTGCCTTCTAATTTTAGCCTTTTAACGACTTTGAGATTCTTTCTCATTTATGTGCTAGTGCTATGCCCCTATATACACATACAGATACAGATACATATATTGTTTTAATCTATAATACATGTTCGTGTGGTTTATCTTACTAATCGAACATCTCTTACCACCACCACCACCACCACCACCATCACCATCACCCCTAAACCGCCCCCAACTCAAACCTCCCACTTCTTCACACTTATGTTTCTACTTTAAAACTTTGTCTTGCGTCAAATTTTAGATCACCCGAATTGACGTAGGAATTCGTCGTAATAATAACGTCAGTTCGGATTTATTTATAAGTTTACTATGTTTCTCGCCAGGAGTTGTAATAAGAAGTTGAACGATTACGCGAGTTTAATACGTCAAAAGACTAATCGAGAATCGATATTTATATATGCATATGTATATATATATATATATATATATATATATATATATGTGTGTGTGTGTATATATATTTATCATTTTTGATGTAATTATTTATACGTGTAATTAATATATGTGGAAAGGTAGTTGGGGAGGAGAGTGGGGGTGTATGAATATTAAATGTTTATTTAACATTGATTTGATTGTCTTTTGATATTAAAATTTTGTCTTCATCTTTACAATTAATTAATACTCGTGAATCCCTTTATATATATATATATTAAAATTTATACGAATTAAAATATAAAATCATTGGGTAACGAATTTAAATGATCAAAAATAATTCGTCAATTTTAATTAAACGTGCTTATTTCAAATTACAAAATTGTTGCTCTTATTTGAAACTATTCTATACTCGATTCAATTGTAAAATTAACAAATAAAGAAATAGACAAACGAGTATGCAAAACAAAAAAATGTAGATTGTTTAAAAAGTAGATCGATTAATCGTAGAAAATTATTAACGCTGTTATGATTCGAACAAACATTTTAATGAAGAAGAAAAAAAAGAAAAGAAAAAAAACATTTACGACGTATTACAAATGCGCTTTAACACACACAAATACATACACACACATATATATATGTATATAGTAAACGCATACAAATAACTTAGAATTATCGTGTAGGTAATTATTAGCCAGTGTTGGTATGCAACGGTGCAGTTAGGTTAGCATTCGATAATCGTCCTACTATCGACTTTACAACAACAATTACTCCTAGCAAATAATCAATTGAACTAACCAATACGATTACTGGAATAGAATTTACATAGTTGCATTTTGACAAGACCTTGTAACGATTATGCAATGATTGATTTCTTATTATTTTCGAAATGGGGGGGGGGCGGAGAGATAGGTGTGTGTGTGTGTGTATGTTTTATTATTGGGTTGGAATTTAATAAAATTTCGTTCGTATTTTAATGCAAAATTAAAAAGTGTTATTTTACATATTTTGCAATTCAAATGTTAATTTAAAATTGTTTCGTATTATGATTATTGACGGTATCGATCATGCTCAAATTTATTCATCATTATTCGTCGATTATTTTTCAACAGGAATAATATTACATTTTTCCCGATTTAAAATTTTTGGTAAACCGAATGAAAAAATAATACGTGTTGTTAGATTATGCGTATGTTAATTAATGCACATATGTAAGTAAATATGTAAGTAAATATGCATCATGTAAGTTACGTTCAAGGAAAGCGTGGGTTATAAACGGAACTATGGTGCTTTCGGAAGTCGTGAATCATTTAAATGACTCACGCATGATTCATTAAATGAGAACAATTATAATTTAATTTTCGGCGCTAACTATTATATTAGTTTAAACGAATTCGTTTTGTACGTTGTGTATATATATATATATATATATATATCGTCGTAAAGGAAATCACCGTTTTAGTATAATAGTAATCATTCTTCTTCTTCTTCTTCTTCTTCTTACAATTAGTTTTTTTTTTTTTTTTTTTATTATTATAGTTAGAAAATTACTTGATTTATTTTCTGCATTAAAAATATATTAGTATACTTTAAAAGATATTTAATAAAAGTTTATACATTTATACACATTTGTTTTCTATAAAAATATTTTTCTAATTAAGTTTTTTAAAGTAAATTTATTTATCTTTTTTTTTTTTTCATACTGCGTGTGAATAATTTATTCATAGTATAGTTGATCGAAGAGGATTATTTGTACTATCTCGAAGATACTTCTTCATCGTTGTTGTTTACGTTTTCTCTGAACGAGCCATCACGCCATAAACGATCTAACGATTATTGAGTTTTGCATCTTAAATGAATTTACCTTCGTCTCTTCTTTGCACTCTTACGAATTTAATGGTAGTTGTGGTAGTTTAACACTTACGAGTTTACCGATACTTAACTCTCGAGAATTTATCACTTTTTATTAGTATTTTATTAGAATCGAAAACGTTTTACGTAATAATTACTAAAAGTAAAAACCGATCGATGATAGAATAAATGTATTTATTCATTTATTTTTTATATTAATCGGAAAAATATATATAATAACGTTATTTATATTATTGCCCTTTATCGTATATAATTTCTAATAAGAAAATTAATTATTAAAATGTCGAAAATAATTGCGGTATTAAAAAAAAAAAAACATCTGTAATATATTATTTAATATTTAATAACAAATATACATCCATATATATGCGTGCGTTTAACAATTCCATAAAAGAATTACACACACACACACACATTATTTTATTCTATATATATATAATAAAATAAAAAATATATATGTATGTATAAAAAAGGTAAGATTAAATGATAATTAAATGAAAATAAAATTATAAAAAATGAATAAAAAGAGAAATAAATTGCAAAATAAGTTTACGTTCAAGATGGCGGCTAGCTAGCTAGCTAGCACAATTTAACTTCCGGTGCATCTTTTGCACGTGACGATATTTCTCTCTCTCTCTTTCTTATCATGGTACCAGCCACGTACCAGAAAGATAGCAACGACGAACACTATGAAAATTTTCTTGCGTGTATAAACATATACAGACACACTTATATGTTTACTTATATACATATAAATACGTGTATATACTCATTCGTTCGTCTCTTCGTACCACGCACGAGCTGGACCATTGCTATACTGTTTCTCTTTCTCTCTCTTTCTTTCTTTTCTTTCCTTATCTCTTGTATGTTGGTTTCATTCTTTGCTCTCGGATAGAGTTCAAGTATGCCAGTTGTCAACTTTTCAAGATCGCTATGCCTTTCAATCGTCACGTGAAATTAAATCGAAAGATAACATTTTCAATAAACAATTGTAAAACGATTAAAAACACATTTTTCTTACGAATTGTTACACGTGAATTGATAATACAATATTAACCTAAATCCCAAAATTACAATTTCATGGTATATATTTCTTTAATGAATTTTCAATTATTTTTGTGACTCTCACAAACACTGTCGTGTAACACTATCGATACCTGACGACGAACCGTGTGTTACACACGTTATTTTGAAATTTATTCTTAAAAAAAAAACAAGTGTCATATATTGTAAGCAAGTAATTCAAGGATCCTAGTCAAGTACACTTGTATCGTGATATTCGAGTAAGGAACAATACGATCTACTATGAAATCTAATTACCTATTGGATTACTATCATACAATTTTTTTCCTAGTTTTTCCATTTCTTGGAATTTAATAAGAGATACGCGTGAGAGATAATATTAGTTAGACGATTTTTTGTCCTTCTCTCATTTAAATAAATCTTATTAAAAAAGCTTACGACTTTTTATTCAACTTTCCTCGTGCCAGGCTCAAAACTTTTCAACCTACTCTTTATGTGCCAAGCTCAAAATATTTCAACCCATTCACGTATATTTTAAAGCGATTATTTTTTCAAGACAATTTTTCGAAAGATCACAAAACTCTGATAAATAATTACTTCTTCTTCTTCTTCTTCTTCTTCTTCTTCTATTTACTATTTTCTCATTTTAGTCATATATCTTTTTTTTTTCTTCTTAAATAAAACTGTAAAACAAATATTCTTCTTACCATACAAGTCTAAATTCTACATTTAACAAACGTACACGTATCATATGCATGCATGCATGCATACATTACGCGTCACATGAAAGCATACGTTTAACATACACGTCATGTTGGATACACACACACACACACATATATATATATATATGCACATGTTACACATACACGGATAGAAATATCAAACGGTATACGCGTTTCGTAACCTGCGTCACACGCAGAACGTGTGTACGATCGACACACTCCTTCCCCCTTTCCCCTTGTACCATAATCACCATCACCACCACCACTACCATCATCCTCCACCTCACCCCCTTCACCCTCGTTCTCATAGTAATTCCCTTCCCCGTTCCTCTTCTTTCCTTCCATATTATCTTCTTCTGTGTCTCCTCTCTAATTCTTTTCTCTCTCTCTCTCTCTCTCTCTCTTTCTGTCTCTTTTTTTTTTTATATCCATCGGGCAGTCTCTTTCCTCTTCTCTCTTTGTCTGTCGGACGAGTTCGAGTGATACGCAAGATTGGCGCAAGGCCAGTCTCGACGATTGCATAACTCGCGTCAGTGCGAATCGTTCGCTCGATGAACACCGTAGTTCAAACAACCACCATCATCCCTTACCCCCCTTACTCCCCCTTTCCCGTTTTTTCGTCTTCCAAGTTTTCCTTTTTTTAATGCCATTTTTATTTCTTTTTTTTTTTTCTTTTATGCTATATGCAGTTTCATTTTATCATTGATAATTTCAATCGTTACACGCTCATTAGGATTTTATTATAACACTTATAATCCCTTCCTCCTTCCCCCTTTCCTTCTTTTCATCTTCCAAGTTTTATTTTTTTTTAAAGCCATTTTTATTTCTTTTTTTTTCTTTTACGCTATATGCAGTTCCATTTTATCATTGATAATTTTAATCGTTAAGAAAGAAAGTGTATGATTATTTATAATTTATTTCTCTT